>NW_008795363.1:634728-642343 GCF_000699145.1 Aptenodytes forsteri | reverse complement strand
CCGCCCCGCCGCTGCAAACCTGCCGGCTCTCGCCGAGCAGCGGGACCCCGCGACCCGCTGTAAGCCATGCTGCTGCAAGGAGCGCGGGGCTGAACGCTGCCCCCGTGTTGTGCCGGGCTTTTCCCACCTCCTGCAGGAATCCCAGCCCCCCCTTCCTTATCTCTGCACCCCTTTAAGTATCTCCGTATTGGTAGTGGGGAGCAGAGGCGGCTGGAAAAGCCCCAGCGGTGAGGAGCTGGGCAGGGATCCTGACCAGGAGATGTGCGAGTTACGTGTCAGTCCCTGCCAGACTCAGTGCCTTACACCCCCGTCCTCTGGGCATCCCCGTTTGCCCAGGGAGGCCGGTCTGGATGAGCAGAGAAATAGGTCTCCTTGGCCCTGCAAACTGCCAGGGCTTTGATGAGCTGGGGCTTGCTGCAGCTCATGTCCTAAGTCACAGCGCCTGGGCTGGCCAGGGCACCCAGAGGTCTAATCCCCCAGTAACTGAGCATTAGAGTGTTTTATTTAGTTCAGCCTGGCATTTCCAGAGGTGCTGTCACCTCGACCGGAGCAGTCTCTGTCCACAGGCTGATAACCGAGCCTGCGAGGAACGTACCAAGGTACCGCCTGTGAAACCCAGGGCACGGGGGGTAGGGAGGCATGGCTGTGCACCAAGAGCTGTCTTGACAGGCAGGTCCTGTGCACTGAACACCCCAAGACTGGTCCCTCTTTACTTTCTTTCAAGGTACATCCATCGTTGCCCCAGTGGGTATGAGATGTGTCCATACAGCCACAACACCCCCCACCCTACAGACCCTCAAGCTCATGAGAGCACCAGGCTATGGCCAAGGGGTACTAAAGGCAGTTTTGGGGAGCACCAATGGTTAGGGAAGGGGAAGGGAAAGGGGAAGGAGAAGGGGAAGCGGGTGCGTGCAGACCCTGTTGTCCTGTATCCCAGGGACAACCTCACCTCGAGAATGGGGCTGCTCTTTATCACGTTTGCTGCATCAGAAGGTCCCAAAGGACTTGATTTCTCCAGACTTGGTCCTTGGGAGTGAAGAATGAACTGCTGCTGAATGCCCTTTGACTTCACCGATGCGTCAAAGCCCTAAAAATATCACTTTCCCACCTATAAAACCCCTTTTCAGGGCTTAGGCTAGCCTAGGCCATCCTGTGCAGCCGTGCTGGGGTAAGCTGCGCCAATGCAGCCTGTAACATTTTACCATCCCTTACACCAACTCTTTCCCTTCTGATTTCAGTGCCTGGCTGAAGCCTGGAGGTTTGCAGGCTCTTGCTGTTGGGAAGGGATGGAGAGAGCGTCTTCCCAGGTGCAATCCTCCTCACTTGGGCTAAATAGTTTTTTCTGAACACAGGAGTAGCCCAAGAGGCAGTGTCTCTGCTCAGGCTGTACCTCTTTTCCCCATTAACACCGACCCCCAGAGGGTCCCTGCCCATGCTCCCTGCGCCTCTTCTGCCTCTGTCCTACACATCCTCTCCCTGGTGGTTTCTCCTAATTGATAAAGAGCAGAATGACATCCACCCACCCATGCCCCACGGGTGCCACCGCTGTGCTGTGCGCTGGGGAAGGTGCTGGCAGCAGTTTCCTCCCCCCAATTTTCACCCTTCAAAAAGAAAAAAAATCACTGTATGTTTTTTTGACACCAGTGGGTGACTCCCTTGAAGAAAACCCCTCTTCCGACTGGCCTCCAGCCCAAGGGCAGCCTTCCCCGGGCGGGCAGGACGCCGCTCCCCTGTGCAGGGAAAGTCCTTTTTCTTCTATTTATTTATATCCATCTCGCTGTAAACTCACCCACCAGTGAACCTGCTGTTCATACCAACAAACACGTCTCTCTGAAGCGTCTGTGCTGAAGTCGCTGGCTGGGCAGACATATGTAGCGGGGGGATCTCCCCCAGCCCTTCTCCAGCTCTTCCACAAATCCTCGGCTCCCACCAGGTTTGTTTACATGGCAGCTTGTAAGCGGAGCCCTTTTGGCAAAGCAGCTCCTGATCTAGGAGAGACCTAAGCCAGAGACCCAAAAGGGCCTGCACCAATAATCTAATGGGCACAGAGAGACCTAAGCCAGAGACCCAAAAGGGCACCAATAATCTAATGGGCACGATGGTCCCTGTGGAAGTTACTTTAATATCACATCTAGACACTCTGCCCGGGAGAGGTCTGTTCATAGTATGTTTGGACAAGGCAGAGCTGCAGACCAGAAAGTGTCCTTTAGGAGCAGGAGGTTTTTAGGACAGGGACACAAAGGGAAACAGCGACATTTCTGAGGTGGAGAGGGAGTGTTTCTGTACTAATGGGCTGTGTAGTACCTGTATTGTTTTTTAAGCTGTCATCATTAGGGTTCAGGGTTAACAGTCCACACCAGGCAGTGGAACAACTCACCCTTCTCTGAGCTTTCTTCCAAGTCATCTGCTGTCACACTGCCACTGCTGATGGGGGACATTTGAGTTTTCACTGGAAGGTCTTCACACTGGAAGGTCTTCACCACAGTTTTGCCACAAGAGCTCAGGTGGGGCAGGACCACTCTGCAGTGACACCGGAGCCGTGGCCCAGTGCTGGCAGCCAGGCCAGGGTGAGGGGAAGAGAGGGAGCTCTGGAGGGTGATGGTGGCAGCTTTTGGAGGGCGACCTGCACGCTGGCTGTGCGGCAGGGTCAGCTGCCTGGCAGGTGGCTGGGTAGCTCCACGGGCCAGAGGATGAATTTCTTCCCCACCAGCTCCACATGTGGTGAGTTTATCCTGTCGATGCCGTGAGCTGACAGCACCCCACAGCAGCTCAGCTCCGGCATCCAGGCCATGCAGCCTGGGGCGACGAGTGGGTTGATGGCATGGAGCGATCAATGGGTCGCACAGAGGTGGCATGGCCGTGCTGCCCGCAGACAGCTTGGGTTGCCTCTGCCGGCAATCCCATGGGAGCACGTGAGTAGCCGGCATGGGTACATGGGGTCATTCGCTGCCTGTGCCACACAGCCACCCTTCCCATCTGCCTGTGGGCACCGCAGTCCTCCACGGGTCACAGCAGCGTGGTGGTGGTGTGGCTGTGCCACGCTGCACGCTCACGGGTGCTCGGGCTTTGCTCAGGACAGGGAGACCAGGTGTGTCCCAGGGGGGGAGGTGGGATACGGAGGTTGAATCTGGCAGCACCCCGGATCCAGGCAGGTGCTGGGGATGCGACCTGGGGTGTCTGGCACTGCATGTGCCTCATTGGGTTTCCATCCCACTTCAGCCTCCCGGCACCATGCAAGCAGTGTGTCAGACAGTTTATTTTAACCATTGAGGCGGGGAGATGGAGGGCAGAGGCTGGAGGATCAGGGGCTGAGGCTGTGTGGGTGGGAGGGGGGATGTCAGCCTGCTCCAGTGCCTGTGACATGCGTTTGGTGTCACCCGAGTGGGAGAGCTGCGAGCGGGGTGAAATATGAGCTGCGGGTTCCCTGCCGCAGCTGGAGGAGTTCGTCCTGCAGCCTGGCCCCGTTCCCTCTCAGGGCAGGAGGGGCAGGTCAGTGAGAGCTGGTGCGGATCCCAATGTGCCACCCCAAGCGGGGCCAGCCAGACCTCGGCCAGCCAGGGAGACCCCGCAGCCGTGGGGCTCAACCCCAGCCACGCTCAGTGCCGGGGCGGCTGTGTGGGGAACGCCACCCTCGAGGGGCTGCGCGCTGTCAGCATGGCTCTGGGATGCAGCCAGCAACCGTGCAGGGTGATTTTTCCTCCCAGCCCTTACATCTCAGTTGCTCCTTAAGTGCTGAAAGAGTTAAATGTCCTTCGCCCGGCATCCAGCCTGATTCTGTGCCTCATGCACAGGCAGATGCACGCTGCACGCAGCCCTGTTTATTGATCATCTTGGCACATCATCTCATTCCCATCTGCAGCCCAGCCTGGCAGCCGGGGAGTTTGCAGCGGTGGAGGTCCCACGAAGAGCTTGCAGGCTGTGGCACAGCCCCACTGAAAATGCGCAGGGCCTTCCAGTGCCGCTGCAGGGGAATTACCCAAAACCGGGATGCAGGTGCTACCGTGAGGTAGTCAGATAACTGCCGGGATGCTTCGAGTGTGGTACAGCGTGGCTCAGCTCTGGAGCAGGCAGCCCTGCGTTCCCATGCACTTATTTCAGCCGTGCATGTGTGCAAGGAGGGGGGGTCTCAGGGTGATGGTGTCTGTGTGTAAAGGATCGATTTGCACTGAATTCTGGGTCATGGGTACGTGTGCGCATGCATGTGTGTGAGTGCGTGGAAGCACTCGCATGAGGCCAGGACTGTAGGGCAGCGTGAGCTCCGCAGCGGGATGCTCTGCGAGCAGCACACCAGGACACACACCACCTGAAGACCACAGTCCCTGATTCAACCTAAACCCCCTCAGAGCATCACCCAGCATGGCGATGAGTCGGCCAGCCAAAAGTCTGTGCTGGGGCTGCTCCTCCTGTGCTGCCGTGCCCTCCCTCTGCTGGGCTGCACCGAGCCCCAGCCCCCAAGAAAGCTCCTTCCCCGCCCGCGATCCGAGCGCCCGGGCGCGGGGGGGGGGGGGGGGGGGGGGGGGGGGGGGGGGGGGGGGGGCAGGCTCCAGCCTATCCCCAAGGTACTTTAACTGAGAAAAAAAATAATAATCAGAAAGTATAAAGGAATAAAAATGACATTTCATTGCCTGTGGAGCCCCAAGCTGCCATCCAAGGGAAGGCACAGGAGCCCTGAGTTCCCACTGCAGGCAGCCTTAGCAGCACCGGCCACCATGATGCAAAACCCGAGGGCCCTGGTATCGGGTGTCTACATGAAGCAGAGACGGGAACCCCGGTCCTGGCGGGGCAGTGGGAGGGCTGGATGCATCAGTCCTGCCTTAACACATGCAGTAGGTTCTTCACCCCATGCCCTGCCCTTTCCCGGGGGTTACAAATACTTCCCAGGGGAGCCTTAGACACCCGGCCAGCTCTGGGGAATGAGGGGATGCTCTCCTGCATCAGGATGCTCTGCCCAAAAGCCAGCTCTCTCTCTTGGCCACGGGAGTGGGGCATGTCCGATGCCAACGGCACCTGCCCACGCACGGACGGCGGGCTGGGGCGGCACCGGGGCGAGGAACTCCCTGGAACCAGTGCAGCCACTCCTCTGCAATGAGACAGGGCCGTCAGCGGCTGGAGGGACCCAGCTCCTTCCCAGCCTCACCACAGACCGCGCAGGGCTCGGGGCTGGGGGCGCGGGGCACCGCGGATGCAGCCGGCAATGCACTCCCCACGCTATTCTTAGGAAGGGTAAAGTTTATACAAGAAATTTAAGCTTTAAACCCAGGCACCATAAATAGTCTATTTTTCAAGGGCTCCAAGTCAGTTGTAGGCTCAGAGCCAGAGCCAAAATTTGGCAGCTGTCTTTGTTTAATGATTAATTAAAATGAGGTAACAAAACGAGACATATCTATTAACGAGGGTATTTGCAGCGTCAGTAGAGGATTCCAAATGGCTGATTTTTTCCCCTTTTAATCTTCAAACTTCTCGTTAGGAAAACAAGCTCTTCCTCCGTCCGCAGCCGGGCTGGGTGGGAAGGGCTGTGCCGCGGCCCCTCGCCCTGGTAGCGGGAGGGGAGCAGCGGGCAGGCACGGCTTTATCTTTATGGTCCTCTTCCTTTAAACAAAGCGAACCCTCCGCATAAAGATTTTTCCAGTTTGGAAATTTTATTAGACCTTTAAGTAAACTTAAATGGAGAGACCCTTGGCTGTGACAGAGGCAGGAGGGGGAAGGTTTGCGCGTCACTTCGGCTCTGTGCCGGCCTTTCCCCAGCAGGCGCCATGCAATAAGGACTAAAACGGGAGCGCTGGAGGCAAAGGGGCATTTTCCAGGCTCTTTTTCACGTGTGCCAGACAAACGGGGCCAAACCCACGTCCCCACCCTGCCTTGGGGGAGCAGCGTGTGGTTTTCTGGGCACCCTGGGGAGGTGTGACCAGACGAGGTGACAAGGAGGATGGTGCAGAAGGATGGAGCCTGGGAGGCTTGTTCCCATCCGCCGCGCTCCCAGCTCATCCCCTGACACTGGATACATTTTCTAGCTCAGAAACCAAGCGGAGCATGGAACTGCCTCACGTGGGAGGTGCCCGTGGTCAGAGGAGGGTTAAAGTGTGCAGAGAGGTCCAGAGGCAGCTCTCGGGGTGGGGGGGTGCGAAACAGGTTCACCCTCCCCAAGGCTCCAGAGATTTAGCCACATGGGAAAGCACCCAAGTATGAGGAAAAGGGAAAAACATCCCAAAATAGTTTAGTCTTGTTTTCTGCACTGAGACGCCCAGACAGGGTGGGAGTTCTGGTTGTGTCTGAGCTAAAAATTACAGTAAATAGAGAAGTGGCTGCAAAGCCCCATGTTCTGGATAAGAAGGACATGTGCAAACGCCGTCCATCAGGGTGAAGACGTGTCGGCGATGAAGGCTCATCAATAAACGACGAGGGGGATGGAGTTAAATGAGCGCTGTGTCGAGGGGTGAACCCTCAATCGCCTGCTGAAGTGTGTTTTCTCCCCAGCGCATTTCACAGGATGACAGGGAGTGAGGGGAAGCAGCTTTGTATGTAGGGACCGCTGCGAGCAGAGGTGGGATCCCGGTGTCCCCCCTCCGCACACAGGTCTAGGACCACCGAGCCCAGCTGGGAGCAAAGGGGGCTGGCTCTGCCCCACTGGCCGGAGAGAAGAGCGGTCAGGATGGACCCGCTCCGGGCTGTCCCACTCTCTGCACCGCTCTCTGGGCACGTTTCAGCTGCTAGTGAAATCCCAGCATAAATACCGAAGCCTGATCTTTGGAGGAGGTGATAGGGGTGATGGGTAGGTCATCCCTATAACGAACAGAGAGGTCCTGGGCGTTTGCTCCCATGGGGACCTGCTCCTGCAGCACACAAGCCATGCGAGCGGGCAGGATGGGGAGCGGGGGCTGGAGCGAGGCAAACTCTGAGTGGAGGAAGGTCCACTGCTCCTCCTGGGGGCATCAGTCCCCCACGGGAGGAAAAGGGGGATGCTTTCCGTTGATGCTCCATGGCCCACTTTAACTGTTCCGGGATTGCCCATGCCAAGCACCAGCTTCAGGCCCTGTAGTGGGTCCTGGGATGGGCGAGCTGGCGAAAACCCAGCGGCGACCCAGGGTCCTGGGCTTCCCAAGCTGCGGCTGGAGCTGAGCTGGCCCAGGGATGGGGTTGGGAAGTGGAGCTGGTCCTGGGTGTCGTGCCATCCTCGGCGAGGCAGGGTCCCATCTCACAGACCTCTGGACTGCAGCACAAGGACTGCATTGGAGGGTGCCTGCTCCAGGGAAGGGGACAGGACACCCCATGGGGCAGAGGTCCTGCCTGTGCAGCTGCTGGAGCTGGCTCTGGTCCCCTGGGCAGGGGTCCCTCTGGGAGCCCGGCCCTGCGTGAGGGCCTAAGCTAGGGGTGCCTGAGGTGGCACCGAGGGCAGCAGCAGAGGAGAGGGAAGGTGACCGGGCAGATGGAGGGTGAGAGTACGGCGCTGTGGGCTGGGATGGAGCGGATGGGGTCTCCGGCCGGGGCTGAGCCTGTAGTGGCTGCAAGCGCTGGGCAGGGACGTGGGGCAGCCCGGGAGCAGCAGGGCGGCAGAGGGGCAGCGGGCGGCACGGAGAGAGCAGGGCAGCACGGGGTGGGTGCGAGGGACGCGGCGGGG
>NW_008795363.1:632266-634256 GCF_000699145.1 Aptenodytes forsteri | reverse complement strand
CGGGGCCCGGGGCTGCGGTGCAACGGAAAGCCGCGCTGCACCCCAGAGCACGCCTTCCAGCTCGGTCGGGTGGTGCGGGCGCAGCGGAGGTGGGGGGCAGCAGGGGGAGCCTCCTGGGCAGGGTGCGTGGGGGCACCCGGCGGGCGCAGCAGTGCGGATCTGCCTCCTGGCCATTGCGGCCAGTGCTACACTGGGCAGCGACCCGCGTCCCAGGACACTCTTGCAGCCCCGTGCTGTGCATCCCCACTGCAGCACTGGTAGCTCTGGGCTCATCCCATCGATCTCCGCAAGCCACGCGCAACCAAGGAAGGGAGGGAAAAACTGGACTGGGGGTATGGTCCGTAGGAGGAGATGGAGGCCACCTCCTCACAGTGCGTCCCCACAGGGCTAGTCCTTGGTGGGTGATGGGAAAGGAGGTGGAGAAGTCCCAGTGCTCTGAGTTTGCCCTGGCCCTTGCAGGCAGCAGACCCTGGATGTTGCAGAAAGCTCTGGGAGCACAGCTGGGGCTTTCTTGACTCTTGGCATTTAAGCTAAGGGCACATACATCAAGTCTCAAGTCAGTGTCCCAAAACTGCGTGTAGCCTACTTCCCATCATCACACTGGTGATGGTGACAGTGCTGTGGCTGGACGTCAGTCTGGTCTTCGAGACCTTGCTGTGCTGTGAAGCCTTCTGCCTGTCCTTGGGCCGATCAGGCAGTCTCCCTGCCCGTGAGGGTGGGAGACACTACCTCCGGCTCTCCTTTGGTCTCAGAAGCACGCTGAGCCTTACTGGCTACTTGAAACTTGGCCCTGAAAAGCCCCTCAGATTGTCTTCAGTTTGGTGAGGCTTGGTCATGGGGCTGGAAGCTAGTCACGTAGGCACAGTGCTGGCTCTGCACAGTGTGATCAGACCCAGGTCACTTCTTCAGTGGGACAACAGCAACCTCCTGGGTCATGCAGTAAGAAGTACAGACGTGTCTTGAGAAAAGAAGGACGCAGCAGTAAATCCTCCCAGATCAGACGCACAGGCTGTTCTCTGCATGCTTGCGATTTGCCACATCCTGCAGCTGTCAAGGGAAAAGCTGACGAAGGAAAGGCTGGACCCAGGCACATGGAGCCCAAGGGCAGCCCAAGAGTGATGGACTGAACAGCGAGGGGCTCTGGGGCTGCCAAGGCTTGCACAAATCAGGCCCAAAGTCTGCGAGGAACATGGAGGGGAGAGGAGGAGGGGGGTCCAGTGAGGCCGAAGCTGAGGCTGCCTGCATGCCCTGCCTGTGTTCTTGTATTTCCGGGTGTTTGGATTTCCTTAGCATTGATTCTAGAGTGAATTTCCTGGTCTCAGTCCGATTTCTGCTACCGGCCCCTCTAAAGGCTTTCCCTCTACGCTGCAGCCTATGGTGTTCACTTCAGTCCCAGTTTAATGCAGTTTTGACCTGGAAAAGCAGCGCGCGCAGGGCATTTCCCAGTGCACATCCTCGGGTTAACAGACGTGACTGCGATACGCGATGCACCGTGACAGAGTTGTTTTTCCAATGCTGCATGCTGTCGCCCTCCCCCAGGTCTAAGCCACGCAGTTTGCAGTTCATCACAGGTGGGAAAGCCTCCGTTTATACATTTCGACTGCCCCGTCTCCCGCTGTAGAAGGGGAAGCTGTTTGCATTCCTGCTCACGTAACTCACTTAAAACCAGTGACAACTTCAGCGATATGATGCTGGCGGGGTTTTCATCTGCCGCGGCAGAGGACAAAGAGTAAATTACAGGGAGAAGGACCCTGTTCCTCTTTGAAACAACAGGAATTGATTTAATTTATACTTTGACAGGCAGAACTGAAAATAATCAAGAGCCCCTGCAGCTGGGTGCGGAGTGTTTGCCTTCCTTTTATTGAAAGAGCAGAAAGTAATATCCCCCCGACAGGGGTGACTGGGGGAGAGAGATTTGCCTCTGCAGGGGGTCAGACATATCCATACATCTGCTTTTCTGGCAGCAATGACTGGGGGGGGGGGTCTGGGT
>NW_008795363.1:625203-632185 GCF_000699145.1 Aptenodytes forsteri | reverse complement strand
CTTTGTTGGAAAGAGAGAGGGGGGGGGGGGGGGTCTGGGTGAGATTACAGATAAGAAATGTAAACTCTTTTTTAATGAAACTCCCCAGGTTACACCTTGCTGTTCACTCCCTGAAATCATTCTAAATTCAAGTATTTCTGTGGCCCAAGGAATTTGTTTCTCTTTCTCCATTAGTTGCCTGTACTTTTGCCTATTTATTTTCTGTCTTTTTGAAGGTTTTACTGGCTAAGGTGGTCCCTGTGATGTCCTGTGCCACTTTGTGAGAATCTACCACTCCTCTATCAAGTATTGCCATTATTTGTTGGTGAGAAACGAGACTTTTTCAGTGAAATGCCACTAATCTGAGGGATAAACCACCTGAAAGTTCACCGCCTGGGGTAATCCTATCAATTACCTCAATTCAAATATCATATTTATGGCAAAATCAGCATTGTCAAATTGATTCCTCCTCCTGGATTCCTTGGATGTCTGTTCTTGATTACTTGATGTCCTTGATAACTGCAGTTACTATACCACTCGGAAACAACAGGTTTGCTGGTGAAATCCACCTCCGTGGTTCTGCGGAGCCAAACTCAGCAGGATTTAAGAGAAATCCTCTGAGCTTTTGATCCTGCGTGTTGCAACGCCGAGCAAGAGGGGACCCTCTGTGAGACCTTGCTTTCCCATTGCCCTGTGCAATCCATTTTGCAGGCTCACCACAATGCACCTGGTGATTTGGGGATTTTGACTCGTACTACTTGGAAGGGAGGCCTACGGGGAGGAAGGTTCACTCAGGAACCTTTGCTCACATGTAATTCCCTGTCAGGGGATGTTAGAGGAGAAGATACAGGCATAATTGAATAATATCAGCCCCTTCTGGGAGCTAAATAAAATTGTGTGAGCAGACAGTTTGCTCTAAGGATGGTGTTTGTGACACTGTGGCTCTAGCGTCATCCCTCTTTTGTTCACTGTCCTGTGGAAAGTCTCTTCATGGTGCATTGGCTCTTTCTCAGGACGTAGGCAGAGAAGAGCATTTCTCCAGCCTTGTCTGTATTGCATGGTACCAGGGATAACCAGGGGGGGCTTCCCCGTGGAAAGCAAACACGTGGCAGGCTGCCGCTGCCACTCGGATTAAGTCCACGGGTTGTTAGCTGCAGCAAGAGTATGTGTCCTGGTCTGTGCCTTTTCTCTGTGGATTTATTTCCTTTTCGCAAATACTTCTGTAGTCCCCTGGTTATGGCCCAGGTGGAGTTTGCTGTTGGCTGAAGAGCCCTACTGAGCATCACCATAACATCAGCAAACTAATATCAGGCAGTGCAGTGCTGCTTCTCCCCCAGAGAGGCTGGGGGAAGAGCTAAATCGAGCTCAGGCTCCGTGCATCCCTGTGTTGGCTCAGTCAGAGAGCACAGCTAGTGCCCAGAGGCCTCCATACCATGGCTTGTTTCCCTGCATCCCCCATGCTCCAGGTTTTTGTTTATAATCATTAGGATAGAAGCAGCTAGATGCTCCTGCTCTCTGCTGGGTTGTGGCTAACGCTACTCGCACCACGTTAAAAGGGCCGTTAGCACTTGGGTTTTTCTCTCTTTGAAGATGCACATGTGAATAATCAAGTTGCTTCTTGATCTTCATTTTTGTAAGACCTGGATGAGGCATGCTGGCCTTTCTGCTGTCTCTCTGCGTACGCAAGATGTGAACACGGCACACAGACGGGTAGCACAGATCACGGAGCACTGAGGGTACTTCTGCTTTGCAACTGCCTTGCAGGCAAGGTCTTGCCCCTGATGGTAAGGGCAAGGGCATGGGAAAAGCACAGAGGATAAGGAACCTTGTATCCACACTTCTGCTATCAGCAGCGTGAATGTGGAACAGTCCACGGGAATGACCTTGGTGCTTTGAATGCCCTTCCAAGGTGCACGCTGGGGACTGGAGGATGGACATCAGCTAGTAGAGAGGAGATGGGTTACTGGATCACCTGTCCAGAGGACAGACCCTGAGAAGTAAGACATGAAACAAGGATCCCCAGACCAGACAACTGTCTCATCAAATACAAGCATGGATCTTCTAGCAGGAAAGGCTTAGGGACAGCCACATGAGTTCCCAGAGCATTTCCAGTTTTCTCTGTTGCTCTCCCGTCAGCGTCATCCACCCATCAATGCTCATGACACCAGGTAAGAGGTGGTCCCAGCCCTGGTGCAGCAGGGAAGCCTCCCCTCCCTTCGCACAGCCAACCCTCCCGGGTGCCGGGCACGCACCATGCTCACTGCAGCCCCGCATCCTGGCTCACTCACTGATGTGGAGCCACGGGCTTCTGCAGTTTCTGGCTCAAGCACTCCATTTTACTGGCCAGTGTCACTGCAATCTTGAGAGCTCGCAAAGCTCCTCATCCTTGTAAGTTACGGCCTGGCTTTCATCGCTGAAAAAGGAGAGCTCCTTTACCTGCGGATAACTAATGTGTGGGGACAAATAGGAGGTAAAACCGCAGGCTCACCTTGGGCTACCTGAGGCTATTCTAGAGGGAAATCACACCCTTTTTAAGAAGTGATAGTAATTTCATGATCCAAACTGGCATGAAGGTGGATGCCACTATGGACTCCCTTGCTCAGTACCTCTAGACTAGGAAATGGTGCCATTTTTGTAGGGCATTATGATGTCCTACATGTTCCAAGGACACACTGGGCTGGTGTGAAAACATAAGTTGCTGAACAGCTACAAGCTCTTGCAGTGAAACAGAAGACTGAATGCAGCGATGTGGGTAACTGATGGCTGGATGGTTTGTGTAGTGATGGAGGAGGGAAGGGGAATGGGATGAAGTAACACCGTATGCAAGAGGGCTTGGAGTACTGGCCAGCCAAACCAATGCCTGTGTGCCCCCCTGCCTGCACAGCTGTATCCTGAGCTCACTGGTAATTGCCTTTTTGCACATCATCTGCTCCACTGCTCAGTAGGGCTGCGTTCAGCCACGGCCATGCGTTTGCAGTTAAAAGGGACGGTGCACACTGCTGTGGGGTCAGTCAAGGAGCAGCAGGAGCAGAACAAGCTCTGGACGCCTTTCACCGAGTCTCCTGCTCATCTGAACCTGACTCCACAGAGAAAGAAGAAAACGGTTCTTTGTAATCCGGCACTGCGAAACGCCAGCCCCTCCCCAAGCTCTCATTATATTACTCCGGCATCCAGTGCAGAAGAAACACGACGTTTAGAGCAAACTCCCTGCTTGGCTCACAGCCACCTCAGGAGTGTCAGACCCACACCGGCTTCTTCACTGACCATGGCAGAAAGCACACAAGCTAAATTCACTGGGGCATCACTACTGAAAAAGCCTCTTTCTGCAACCCAGAATGGCTTCAGCTCCTGGCCCCAACTCTGCATCCTGCCAAGGAGACTCTACCCCAGTCTACACCAGCTCTTCACTGTGTCAGGCCCTCCTCAGCTGTGGAGCAGATCACCCCTGCCATGCTTTCAGCTTGGGCGGGATGTTTCAGACACTAGTCCATTTGGGATTCGATTTTGTGCAGTTTACATGAGCTGGACTTGCCTCTGAGGTGCTGACAGGGCAGGCAGGAGTGTGCCTGCCCCAAAGGGCAGCAGGAAAGGAGGTCTGGGACAGCCTGGTCCTGGAGTACCCATGCCCAAGGTAATGCTGTGCCCTGCAAGTGAAGCCCTTTAGGTTGTTGACGCGATGCTCCTGACCATCGTTTTCAGTCCTGAGCTACAAAGAGTCCTCCCCTGCGCTGGGCCAGGACTTGAACCACTGTAAGGGCAAAGGCTGGGACCTGAACGTGCTCTGAGTTCAGTACAGAGGACATAGGCACTGAGCCCCAGATAGAAACTCTGCCAGCTGCATGCCCAACAGCACCCCTCATCTCCCAGGGCCTCCTGTCACAGGGTGACATCTCCATCTCTGGGCAGCCATGAGCAGTCTCTTGCAGTGTCACAGCTTCATGACGCAGGACAGATCTGTCCCTCAGAGTGCCCTCCCCTGCTCCCTGGTGTCTCTGGGAGAATCCCCTTGACTGAGACCAGTACATTGTGGTTGTTGCTTTGCCCTCAAGTTCTTCTATTTTCCACTAATTTTGCTTCTAACCTTGGCCAGACTGGTTATCTTTACAAGCAACAAATTTCACAAGAAGCCTGAGTGGGCCACTGACCCACCTAAACTCTTCATATTGTCCTGTGCCGACTTTAATCTACATGTAAACCTGCTCTTCTAATAAAACTCCAGACTATAAGGGATAACGGATAATCAGCATAATATACAGACCCTGTGTTAGCGAACAAATCGAAGCATCAGTATCATCCTGGGAAAGTCTGAGAGATAAACATCCTCCCTTGTCTGTTCATGGTATCTGTTGGGATATTACTTTTAAATGTCTCTTATGGCATGGCTGATGTTATCGCTTCGGCTGAATTAGTTAACCAAACTCTGCATTACTGTGTGTTATTTAAGTATTAACGGGCCAGATGGGGTGCATTTCCTCGCAGCCCTGAGGCAGCGCTGATTTTACAATGACTCTCCAAGCTGGGGCTGATTACTGCATGCGATCTTCACAAGCTGGAAAGATGAGGCATTCGGGGGAAATTAGACTGTAATTTAAAATTTATTATCAAAGGGCTGGGAGACCTGTTCCAGGAGAGCCACTTGCTCCCAGAGCAGTACTCTGCTTCACACCCCTCCCTGGCCTAGCAGGAGTTCAGACTGACCGCGGCTTCCCAGATCGCTGATGGTCACTTGCAGGCAGCTCGTATCAGTGCCGGCACCACACGCAGGAGGAGGGAGCCAAGGACGACACCAGGACAGGCCATGGGCCTCATACAGAGCAGACGGGCACGAGGAGCGCCAAAAGAAGACACAGATAGGAGGCTGCAAAGCGACCTGGGCTTTCCCTGCTCAGAAGACAGGTTTTGATCTCCGTAGCCTCAGTTAGAGCAGAGAGCAAGCCCTTGGCCCCTTATCGGGCACCTCTGATGGATGCTGCTGACTGCTCCAGCGGTGTCAAACAGCAGCGTGCTGTTGGGTGTGCTCCTGACACCCTCCGCAGCCACCGCACACGGGCACTGTCAGACTGCCTTGCCTGGACTCGAGCCCCGTTTCAGAACGGGACCACCTGCATGCAAAGGAAGCTTAAAGGGCAAAAGCCATTTTCAGTCAGTCCCTGTAGCGCCACGTAAGTGATTTTGAGAAATAGAGATGTTGTCTGCAGCACTAATGTCTCTGGGCGATCCCTGGTCCTCATCACAACCCAGGCAGAGCTCACTGCCTCTGTGCACCCAAGATGTGCACCAACAGACCACAACCGCTACTCCAGGTGACGTTGAGAAGCAAAGGATAGCTTTAATATCCAGAATTTCTGAGAGAGAACTATTCCAAACTTTTACAAGGTCATGCTGAAAGTTGGAACCCAAGATCTTTCCCAGCTTAATCAAGCACCCTATCTGTCAGACAAAAGATAGTTTTCCAAGGAAATCTGAATCATGGCAAGAATTAAGTTGGCAAAACGCGTGAACCATTCACTTTGTAAGTACTGTAGGGACTAAACTCTGGGATGTCCCTACTTACCCACCAACACAACTGTTAGGCTAGGACCACTCTAACCCAAAACAACGACCAAAACTGTAGAATAAAAGACGTTTCCTCCTGAACCATGAACCAGCCTTTGAAATTCCTCCCCAGTATGTGAGCTGCTCAGACAACATTGCAGCTGAAACGGCAGAGGACAATCGTGTGCTTTCGTTAGTATGAACCTCAGATCAGATTCAGAGTTTTTTATTTACTTCCTGTGAAATCTTCATAAGACTGCTGAGGTATTACAGGCAGTTTTGTTGTTTTACAGAATTTTAGTAAAGTCACAGCTCTAAATACTGGCCTGTGCACACAAAACCAAGCCAGCAAGGTTGGACAAAACTGCCAGGATTCATTTGATGAAAAATACCACACACCATCTTAGTTATTCCATCAACTAAAGAAACATTGGCTGGAAACCCCATGCCAGCTGGTCAGAGCCCTAAAAAAGCTTTTGTGCTCCCAAAGGTATAAAAAAAATGCATTAAGCACAAAAAAAAAAGGTATTTTCATACTTCCTAGTTATTCACCTGAGCAGAAAATCATTGACACAGGGAAACGATGCAGCAGTGGGGCAGGAATGCACAGATAGAACACTCACCTTTAGGAAACTTCAGCTTTTATCGGGAAGCAATGTAAGATCTAAACTGATGTTTCCCTTCCTGTGTGGCTACAAGGAGCAGAGCCAAGTGCTGTGAGTGCAGGCCTGTAACGTGTAAAACGTGCATGAACAAAGAGTTTGCCATGCAAAGGAACAACCCCTTTATTTCACCCAGAACTAGGGAAAACTAGGGAAAAATACCACGCTAATTTGAGCTATTGTGTGAAGAGATGGGAGTCAGAAGAAGGAGAGACGGTAAGTGAGTTACAGGTTTGGAGAAAGACTGACGGAACAGCTGTAAACAGCCATGGCAAGATCTGGGGGTTTGGACAGGTCCCCACTCAAAGTGCTTGCTTGGGTCACTGGAAAAGAAAGGGAAGAGCATTGGCACTAAGAATAAAGGGAGACAGTGTTTGGAAAGCAAAGCACTGAGAAAGATAAGGTTTGCCTTTGGAAGTAAGGAAGAAAAGGGATATTGATGATTAGAATTGTTTATATTGGGGTACTCTGGTTACAGTAAAATTTAGTGGTTCTTTTTGAAGCAAACAGTAAGCCCGAGGGAACTCAGAGTGGGGTTAGAGAGCTCAAAAATAAACAGAGCTGTGGCCTGGATTGTCTAGTATTTGTAAACAGGCCCTGAACAAGGCTCATATGGAAGAGGGGCTTGTCAGCCACGGGGAAACGGTGAGGAGGAGGCTGGAGGATCACAGGGTCATCTGGGTCCGGGGGGGGGGACCCGGGAGGTCCCACCTCCTGCTCAAAGCCGGGTCAGCTCCGAGGTCAAAGCAGGGTGCTCGGGGCTTTATCCAGCCTGGTCCTGACAGCCTCCGAGGAGAGGGACTGCG
>NW_008795363.1:614699-624122 GCF_000699145.1 Aptenodytes forsteri | reverse complement strand
CGCGTCGGTCCCCGCTCGCCTCCACCCACCCCCTTCTCGCCCCGCAGGCTGAAGATCTCCCACCTGGACAGCATCTTCCTCAGCCGGGTGGCCTGGGCCAACGTCGGCGGGCTGCCAGGTGAGGGGAGGGGCGGGGGGGGCTGGCCGTGTGCCCCGGTGGCAGCCTGGCCCTGGTTCCTCCCTCGAGGTCCAGCCGTAGGCAGCAGCTGTCTAGGCCGGAGGTGGTTGCCTCGCGAGCCGCCCGATGGGCGGTGTGTGGGGTCGCTTACGTAGCGGTGGAGAGAGGAGAAGGGCTGTCAGAGCGGCGGGATTGCAGGTGGGGCTCTGCGGTGCTTCCAGCTGCAGTGTGGTCTCTGCAACAGTGCGTGCGAACACGTGGTGGAAGAGGCGCTGCCTCCCCAGCACGCATGGCTTTATCTTCCCGAAATCTTCTAGAGTAGAAGGCATTACCAGTGTTGCGTTGCCAGCAGGGAGCTGTTCATGAGTCAGACTAATTTCAGCTCAAAGGGACCTACAGAGGTTTCTGGCCAAGCCCTGTCCTCAAAGCAGGGTCAGAGTACAACAGATCGCTTAGGATCTCGTCCCTTAAAATTCTGGAAGTCTCCAAGAAAGGAGGAGATTAACAATCTGTTCAGGTAACTTGCTCCAAGTTGTGACTATCAAGGTTTGTAGATATTTTCTTTATCTGCAGAGATAAGTGACTCATTGAAACTGCCACAAAGCTGAGGCAAAACTGAATTTGGATCCGAGTTTAGTTCTGGCCTTCGTGGAGAGGCCCAGCACTCCTGGGCGCTGAGGGGGATCTTTCTTGTCTGATCTACCAGCGGTTAGTGGGGCCGTGATAAAGCTGTTTCTCTGCTTTCTTTTAGGTATGATTCTTACGTTAAAGGCTATGGGGCTTCAAAGATGTGTTTTCCTAGGGCCACCAAAGCTGGTAAGTAGGGGAAGCTTGCAGAAGGGAGAGCGAACCCTTCAAATGTTAAAGCTTACCTTGAAATCGGGAGTGAATCATCCTACAGGTGTAAAATGCTGGTCTGAGTTAGTACCAGCCTGAAGGTTCTGCCAGAAGGGCTGGCTTTAAAAGGCAAATCTCTTCAGTTAGACGCAGGAGAGGGTCAGAATTCTGCTCCTTAAAGCTGTCTTGTCAGCTAATATTCTGGTAAATCATGTTTTGGAAAAAGGGCGTCCTTTGTTCTCCTGTCTGCTCCCTCCCCATTTTCTTTTAATAGAAACTTGGTCGCTGATCTCCTGCTTAACGCTATCCTTGCCAGCCTAATGCCCTGTCTAGGCTGAAAATTTCCAGTCCTCAGCATTGTTTTATTTCCTTCCAATATCTGCTGACTAATTATATTGATGGAAGGGATGGGGAGAAGAGTGGTTCTTTATTTTCCTTTCTCTTTCTAAATGAGTAATGCCCACCAGAGGGGGGACACCTGCCCGGTTTTTGCCTGGCTGGGCGTTGAGCCTTTGACTTCACTGAAGGTAACTGTACCTCCTGAAAGTGGCGCTGGTAACTGCACTGCGTGGGCCCGGCCTCCTGATACACTGTCTCTTTTTCAGCAAAACTACTTGAAAGCGATTCGACTCTTTCCTGGGCCCCTAAAAAGGATGGATTTAGGTATGTAGGTCAGTGATGTGTAGGTAGTATGAACTTGTAACTTCTTTTTGCATTGAAGAGTAACAACTTCAGAATAAACGCCTCTGGTTTAGAGCCACTCAAAGAAAGTTTTAAACGTTTGTTTTGATCTGATACACTGTTAAAATCCATCACAAGAACTGCCTGGAAGAAAAACAGTGTTTCCAGCTCTGTTTGTGGTTGGCCGTTGCCAGTCTGACCAGTAGCAGGCAGCATTCGGTTTTCGCGCACTTTAACGGCAATTTGCTTCCGGAGTCTGCCAGTGAACTTGCTTACCGTGGTATCGTGGACTACTTTTTGTGGGTGATGGGCTTTTAAGAACTTTAATTATTCATTGATCTTGGCAGTTGGGCAGAGAAAGGGAAGGGGGACATTCAGCAGGTTTTGTTTAAGAAAGAAAAAAGATATTTTCCTGATCTAAATTCTTGTAGAGTATGAATCTCTTCTTATGAACTTGTTAATGCCAGTTTCTGATCTCTTTCCAGCTGTGCAATTGCACACAGAGCCTGAGTATAAGGACGAGACGATGACAGTCTGCCAAATACCTCTTACAGGTGAGCACGTGACGCCGTAGTCAGACAGCAGAAGCACTTGTTCAGTAACCATGCTTCAGGTGGTTAAAGGAGCGGCTTCTGTTTGCAAGCCTGAGTAAGAGGCTTATTAATTTGCATGTTTTTCTCAGGAGAAGGATCTCTTTCAAAGAAACAAGGCCTGCTGACTCAGGGCCTTGGTTTGCTCCTTTAGGTGAGGGTGTATAGAATGACATGTGAAGCATCACTAGATTCGGCTTTCTTAGCCAACTGAGTTTTCTTACTGCTGGAAGCTGTGATACTTAGAGTACAGACACAGACTTGACAGAGTTTAGCAGTTTTGAGAGAATCTGAAGGACTTGGATGACGGACGGCTTCTGAAATAAGTGACTAGAGTATGCAGCCGCAAGTCAGACTGGGGGGAAGAGCTCTGTATTTTGGTGCAGTTTAAACATGACTGTCGTGGAAGAGGGTATGCTGCTCATGCTTTTCTTTGTCTGTCCCTTTTGATTGAGTGATCTTTGTCTGGTTTTATTGGACTTGGGACAGGAAAACCACTAGCTGCTGAAAGTATGTTGCCTCAGAGTCCTGGAGCATCAACACAAGGTGGAAATAGCCCTAAAGGGGACACAGGGCCTGGATCCCCAAGAGCTGCACAACAAAGCTTGGAGGAGGGCAAGAAAAAGGGAAGCCCAAAAAAAACAGGTGAAAAAAATGGAATGACCTTTTTAACTTTAATGAAATGATGCCAAATTAAGGATATGCATTTGTCCTCTGAGCCGTTTGCTGTCTGGAAGTGAGGTCTGTAGAGAAGCTCAGCTGAAGGATTACATGGAGCAGAATGAGTTCTGGTACTTTGGAAGTTGACACAGAACTAAAAGGCCTAGAAATTGGATGCGATTCCTACTTGGGGTGTGGTTAGTCTCCGTAGTAGTTTGCCCCTGGCTGGAGTGGGTGCTCCAGCCTTTGTAATTTAGTTACGAGTGGATGTTGGGGTTGATTATTTTTCAGTCTTGGGCTTTATTTTGGTTTCTTGTAGCTGAAACTGTGGGTGCTCTGGCCTTAGGTGCTCGTAACATTTTGCTGCTGGGCTCCAAGCTGGCTGGGTGATGTTGTTCCTGTTAATGCTTTAGCAAACACTGACACATTTTGGCTTTAAGAAAAATGATAGTCAGTGGTGATTCTGAGTAGTTTTGCTTTCTTTTACAGGTGGCGAACAGAAGTGTGCAAGCAGGCATCCCGATCTGGTGATGGCTTTCCTTTGTAAAGTAAGCTTGGACACAAAGATGTCTAAATCAATGTAGACTAGAATACGGAATAGAGTATTTCAGTTGGAAGGGACGTACAACGATCATCTAGTCCAACGGCCTGATCAATTCAGGGCTGGCCAAAAGTTAAAGCATGTTGTTAAGGGCATTGTCCAAACACCTCTTCAACACTGACAGGCTTGGGGCATCGATCACCTCTCTCGGAAGCCTGTTCCAGGGTTTGACCACCCTCCCTGTAAAGGAATGCTTCCTGATGTCATTAGGACATTTCATCTCGCTAAATGGATTTAATTGGAGATAGCATTTTCAAGCAGGACTTTGAAGCTATTTTGTGATTCTACTTTTTAAAGGTCAGAGTAACTATAGCATGAGTAGGAATGTGTAAAAACTAGAGACATTTTTTTAGAAGTGTTCTTTATAGAGCAGCAAATTAAGAGTATACAGGTTCCGTTCTTGCTTAATGCTTACAGTAGGGATGTCTGTCCTGCTTACTTGGCTAAAGAAGGGAGCAAGAAGAGCAGCGTGATCCTGGAAACCAGAAAGTCTAGTAAAAGCTTTTTGGGGGTACATTAGACTAGTGGCTGTGGAACTGAAAATAAAAAAAAAAATTTCCCTTGGCTTGTGGGGAAACACTTAAACTGGAAGTATGTGGATCTTGTTTCCTGGCCCTCTTTATTTGGCTGATAATTCTGTTTTATTTAACTCTTTTCAGATTCACCCAAAGAAGGGAAAATTCCTAGCAGCTAAAGCACAGGAGATGGGTCTGCCAGTGTAAGTACAAGATCCCAGCCTGGGGGATGGGGTGACACCAGGCACGTTGATGTTGGCAAGCTAAATATTTCTATGGCCTTGTTTTCAGGGGAACTCCGGCCATTCTTCCCATAATTACAGCTCTCAAAAATGGGGAGAGCATCACTTTTGAAGGCAGAGAGGTAAGATGTATCTGTGCTTTCTGCTGTGGCTTTGCCATCCTCCCTCCTTCACTGGGCTCCCAGGGTGACAGTCTTTTTGTGCAGAATGTTTTGCCTACCAACAGGTATTGGGCCATGTTTTTGGGAGTGATGTTTTGCCTACCAACAGGTATTGGGCCACGTTTTTGGGAGTGTTCTTTTTTTGTTTTGTTTTGGTTTTTTTTACACCCATTCTTGAGGCAAGGGCGGATGATGGTTGCCTGCCGACTCCCTCTCATCCCTGCTGAGAGGTTGGCATGGGTTTTGCTGGCTTTGAGTGGCTACTTTTAGTTAGTAACTGGTCCCTGTTCCAGCCCCAAGTTGTTGCTGAATGTGGCTCCCATGGAGGGCATGTCTGGGGCTGTTGGAGGGGTATGATTAGGGAAGTACACTCTGAAATTACTTCATTTGTGAGTATGGCTGTGTGTCTGCTATTTGTTAGAGCTTCCTCATCTCCCTTTCCCAAGGCTGATACAGATCTAGGAGTGAACTAGTGGCGTTAATCCCTGCATGTTTTAAATCTGGGGTTTGAATGCCTGTGAAGCTATCACTCCTTCCTTATTCTATTTGCACCTCTTAGACCAAAAGAAGTTCAATGGTTCCTGTGTACAGGGTCTTAATGTCTCAAACGCTAGTCTGAAGTGAGAGGCAGAGCCAGCTCTGGCCACGTCCCAGATGATTTGTAAGTGAAGATCCTAACCTGGGAGATAGGATTGACATATCTTTGTGTCATAAGAATTTCACAAAGCCTTTTTTTCTTAAGCAGGCTTTTGCTACCATCTGAATCTGCTGTGGGAACCTAAGAAGCTGCTAAAATTCCCTTCCTTGCATTAGGTTGTGGTTTGCTCTGAGGCCAGGGTTGGGATTTGCTGTTACACAGCAAAATGCAAACTTGTGTAATGAGAGTAGAAAGGGAACAAGAACTGCAGTGGCTCGGTTTGCTGAGCATTGAGAGAGCCTGCTTGGAGCTGCCTGCTGGGGGCTGGCTGACGGAACAGCTGCCGAAAGAGTCGGACGTAATGATGCAAGAAGGGCTGCGTGTATAGCTTGACTGTGGTGTGATCTTTGTGTATCTGCCTGCAGCTCTTTCCTGAAGAACTGTGCACCCCTGCTGATCCTGGCCCAGTGTTCATTGTGCTGGAGTGTCCTCACGAGGGCTTTGTGGATGCCGTCTGCGAAAACGAGACCTTCCGAAGGTAGCAGGGCTGGGTGACCTGGAATGTTTGGGGGAAGACATCTGTGCTGAGCTTTGCCAAAGAGAAGTTCTTGTTCTGTTCTAGATGTGTTGGTTCTTGTGGCTGCTGTCTGAGCTGTTTGGCACTGTTAAGGAGCTAGAGGTGCAAGAAAGGACTAGTGGTGCATTTTGAGCCTTTTAGGAAAGGCAGGCCTGTGCAGGACTGTGGGGTTCTGTAACTGTGACAGGCCTGTCTTCCCTCAGGGGCCTCCAGAGGAGGAAATATGCACTGGTGTCTTGCTGGGGAGCAATGTAGAGACTGCCGCTTCCCTGTGCGGTGGAAGCCTGGACTGCATGTAACGTCTCCGTCGGGCTGTGCAGAAGCATGTTAGGTTTCTGAAAGGCTCTGCAGATGTTGTTGCTCTTGGAGGAGAGGAACTGCCCTGGGGGGGAGAGTGGGGGTGTCAGCAAATGGCAGGCTTGAGCCTCGCGGAGCCTTGTGCCTACCGTGATGTGGAGCCTAGAGCTCCTGGGCTGTGCTCTTAAGATCTGTGCTCTGCCTGCTTCAGAGAGGACATCTCTGGTAGCACCAAGATGGGAGAGGGGAGGGGATGCCAAGGTGATGGAGGACTGAAGCACAGGTATTCTTTCTGTATTTGAATGTGCCCCAGGTACCAGGAAGGACTTCCTGAGAACAAGGTGGCCTTGGTTATTCACATGACTCCAGAGTCAGTGCTTCGAGACAGCCGCTACCAGCAATGGCTGGAAAGGTATGTGGTCTTCCCATTACTTGGTTTCATGTCACTGTTGGGGAGCAGTGTGTTCTCATGGTGCAAATGTTTTTCCCAGAGTAGAAATAGCTGTTGGCTGGCAGCAGGGCTCTGCTGGCTCAGATGAGACTTTAGCTAATGGCTCAGGTGTGCACATGTGCCCAACTCTAATGTGGGGCTGAAGCTGTTGTGCATTTTATTGTCCTCTTACAGATTTGGACCTGGAACTCAGCACTTGGTGCTCAATGAAAACTCCTCCACAGTGCACAACCCACGCAGCTACAAGATCCAAACTCAGCTGAACCTCATCCACCCAGAGATCTTCCCTCTGCTCACCACCTACCAGAGCAAGGTAGGCCAGGCCCTGCTTGCCTGTGTACCTCATGCCCCTGAGCAAAGAATGTCTTTAATGTCACTCTTGTCCCTGTAGGAAGAAGAGGCTGTGTGTAGCGTGCCCATTGTGAGAGGAGAGTGCCTCTTGAAATACCACTTCAGACCACAACAGGAGTGGCAGAGGTCGGTGGGAATCTTTGACTTACCAGTTTTTGGGTGTTGGCTTGAAGCAGCTTTTCAGTGTGAGTCTGTGCTGAGGGAGGACAGTTCGTAGGCATCCTTTGACGTTCTTATTGGTGGCAGTGCTGGGGTAGCTGTCAAGCTATCAGCCGTGTTTTGAGGGGTGTGTCCCTGTCCCTGAAAGTCTCAGACAAGGTGTAGGACACTGATGAGTGAACCGCTGAAAACACCACCTGGCCAGCTGTTTGGAGTGTTGTTTCTGTCCCTCGCTCTTATCGTCTCTGTGCTCCTCTGTCCTCTGCTTTGACCTCATATGCTGTGCACCCAACCATGGCTGTGGCAGAACAGATGGTGGCAGGGAGAGACTTTTCAGGGAGCCTGGTGAAAGTCTTATCAGGCTTTCTGGGTCTTCAAATGGTATCAGAGCTGAAAGTTCAGGTGGTTAAACAGTTGCAGACTTCTCCACTGGTGCTTGCTTTGTGGGCAAGTAGGAAAAGCTGCTCAACGAGGATCTTAAGGGCACGGGACCACGTGATGCAAGGGGATACCAGCTGCCAAGGCTCAAATTTCTGGCTCTGTTGGGTGGAATAGGAGGACCCAGATGCCAAGAAGAGTTTAAGTTTCTCTGCTTAAGGCACCTGAAGGCCTTTAGTACCGCACATGTTCTGATGCAGGGCCAGGAGACAGGACCCTTATACTTTTAAGTGGTGCCTGGAGCCCTTTCGGGTGGTTGTTCCTCTTCCAGGAGTCTCCGTGCTGCCTTGCAGTGCCCTCTAGTGTCTGGCAGCTCTCTGGATCTGGACAGCGCAGGGGAGCATTCTCCAGGAGCTTCTCCAGTTTAGTGGAATGATTATTTCTGTGGGGTAGCTCAGCCCAGCCAGACCCTTTTGGTGCACACCACACTGGTGGATGTATCTTCCCCCACCCCTTAAAATGGGACTTGGAAGGAGCATTTGACCCTTTGTTGTAAGGCTGTTTTGGCACAGTAATTTGGCACTTCGCTCTGAAAAGTGCTGTCTTTTCAGTTCCTGCCCTGCCCCATCCTGATACATGGCCTGTTCTTTCAGAGATGCTGTGACTGTCTGCGATCACGATGCATTTGTAAGTGAAGCCTTGGATCTCCCTGACTTCCAGACTCGTGTGAAGGAGTGCAAAGAGAGTCTGTCTGCTGTACCAGGTAAGGATCAGCAACTTGTCTTGGGTCAGTGTAATGGGAAGTAGGTGGTCTTGGTGACCCACTGCTTTAGAGCCCAGACAAAGCTGTGAACATGCAGTTTTCCTGCTGCCTGAGAGGTGCTCCTAAGTCCTCCTGGAGCTTTGCAGAGGACAGGCTTAGCGCAAACTGAGTTAGCTCATTTCGGTTGGATTTACGCAGTCTTGTGCTTCTGGTTTTCTAAAGCTGCTAGGTTTGGGGATTGAGTGCTGTTGGGGGCAGTTAGAGACAAAACACCCGTGTGTCATTTCTCTGAGTTGACCAGAGCTCTGCTCGTGTTGAATGCTGTCATAGCAGCCACAGTGCGAGTCCCTATGTCTGGGAGAAGTCTTGCTCTAGAACCAGCTCCCTGTGGGGCACTCTCCTCTGAATTTCAGTTGTCCTGTTGGCAGTGAGGCTTTCATGGTACGACACAGCACCGCTCACTCACTGTCTGGATCCTGATTATGGGGAGAGTCAGGGCACTGTAGAACAGGAGTCAGGTCCCTCTTGAACTGCCAGCTCTGTCATGGGCAATGAGCAGAGTCCTTGTTTGCCCACCTTTGGATATGCAGTTATGTATTGTGATGTGTTTTCTTGGTGGTGCTTGTTCTGTCTTCTCTTGTGAACCTTGCTGCTGTAGGCAAGCCAGAGGCTGGGGAAGGCAAAAATGAATGTGCTGGACATGTAGACTCTGGAGTTACTAGGCTGTTGAACTAAATGGTGTCTGACTAGGCAGTATGTGGATAACACTTACAAACCCTTGTTATCTGTTTTCTCCAGGAAATGTGGGTTCTTATCCTGAAATTGTGTTCTTGGGAACAGGATCTGCGATTCCAATGAAAATCCGAAATGTCAGTTCCACGCTGGTAAATACCAGGTAAATCCCAATGTCATGCATTCTGTTTGGAGAGGCTCAGCGTCCCAAGAGGGTGTTGCCCAAGGGCTGTTTTGACCAGTGAGTTGATGACACAGGGAGAGTCCCCCAGTTGTGGAGTCTGTAGGACTTCAGTTTCAGGCACCTGTCTCTCTGTAGGTGGGGAAGACTTGAGAGCCACCTGTAAAGCCAAACATTTAATGTCTTCATTCTTTTTACCATCTGCCCCAAGGGTGTGTTCAGCATCAACACAAGACCAGAATGAGCTATGCAGACAGAACAGTCTTTCTAAAGCCTTGGCTAGTAGGGCTGGGGTAGCGTTTAGAGGTGTAGTGAATTAGGGAACAAATGGGTAATTGTTAGCATAAACTATTGTAGCTAGCAACTCCGATAGCATGGATGCTGTTGCAAGCATAATAGAATGTTTGGCAAAGACACTGTAACCCTATTGTTAGCAGAAGTTACAGAAGTTGGGTAGATAACAGAAACTTAAATGTATACACTCAGCGACCA
>NW_008795363.1:608229-614397 GCF_000699145.1 Aptenodytes forsteri | reverse complement strand
TACGCGTGCGCCAGGAGGAGGGAGCCTATGATAATAGGTTCCTGGAAATAATTAAAATATCCCTGCCTTTTCTCAGAACTAGTTGTACTAACCCAGCCTGTGGTAATGAATATGTACACCGCAGAACCATATGAGGGACAGTTGATGCAACATACGGTGTGCAAGCTAGGAGGAGCTATCCCCCTTGCACCCGGCGCCGTAATAAACATACCTGCTTTATAACTCTTTTGAGTTGTGAAGTTTGATTCCGCATGTCAGTAGAGCACTGAGAGCTCTCTACCTTCCAACCCAAAAGATCCCCCTCCCTGAATGGGCCCCGGTCAGAGCTCCTACACTGGCTGCTAAATGTCTTTGTCACTTGTCTTGTCAGCTCTACCCGATCCTTGCTCTTGGACTGTGGGGAAGGAACGTTTGGACAGCTCTGTCGCCACTATGGAGAGCAAGTTGACCAAGTGCTGTGTAACATAGTAGCTGTGTTTGTGTCTCACATGCATACTGATCATCATTCGGTAGGTTGAGTGTGCTGGAAGGAGAAGGGGTCCTGTGCAGGCATGCTCTGCTGTTTGGGATTCAGATGTAGCTGCAGCTGTTGCATGTAGGCTGCCCTGCTATTAGGGCTGCACTTCCCCTCTGCATTCCTCAGGCACTACTGAATCTGTCTGTGTTTCTAATCCCCTCTCCCTTCCTGTTAGGGGTCCCTGCAGATTTGCCGGGGTCATCCAGAGTTGTAATTTTTTAGCAGTGTCCAACCCAGCTTCCTTCAGTGCTTTGCAATAAATAGTCACAGAAGAACCAGTTGGTCTATTCTAGATTGGGCCTGATCAGGGCAGGCTGTTTGCTGGTCTGCTGTCGTGTGTCTGGAAACCACACCGGGTCTGAGGTGTTGGGTAGAGACTTTCTGCTCTCTACCCTTCTTTTGGGAGCAGACACAGCAGCACTAGGAAGGGCTGAGGGGCTTGTGTTGTGGGCTGCTGGCCATCAGCTTGGGGGCATAAGCAGTGACAGTGTTACAACAGCTCAGCAAGTTGCAGTTATTGGAAAAGCAGTAATCACATATTTCTGACTATAAGTTTTCACAAAAACTGCAGCTTGCTGAGCTGCGGTAGTACTGTTGCCACTTACACCCCAGATATTTCTGACTACAGCTTGCTGTCTTGTTTATTCCCTTTGCAGGGGTTGTTGAACATCCTGATGGAGAGGCGGAGAGCTTTTGTAAGTAGTACTGTTGTTTCACTGCTCCTGAACTTGCCTTGGAGTGAGGGAAGGGGACCTTCTGAGTAGTGGAAAAGCACCATTATTTCCCTAGGTATTTCTTCTCTCTGATTTGGTGTATAACTAGTACTGATTTTTTCCCCTGCCTTTGCTTTTTCAGGCAGCCCTTGGTCAGGCTTTCATCCCTCTGTTTCTGGTAGCACCTGAACAGATCATGCCTTGGCTACACGAGTACCACAACCACTGTGAAGAGATTCTCGGAGACATCAGGTGAGTGTTCTGTGTGGTATCTGGAGAAATGTCCTTGCTTGGGTCCTTACTCAAGGCAAACTACTGGCATCTGTTCCCCACACCCCTTTGTTGAAGGCAACTCTGACTCCCTCCACGGTGTGTAGAATTAGGATGTGCAGTTTGCAAAGGGGAGGATAGGGTTTGTTACTCAGTTGTGCTACTTAATAGAGGCTTACATGCAGGCTTTCCTCTTCCTTAGGAAAGAGGAGTTGGGCAAGTGAAAAAAGATTCCTGGAAGAGAGAGTATTTGACAGTGGGTTGGATGAGTTACTGGGGCACTGGATAGTGAAAGCAAGGGGAAAAACAGATGAGTACACAAAAACTTTTTGTTTGTAAGGCCCTGAAATGAGAAGGAGAAATAGGAGGAATAGGCTGCTTAGAGATAAGATCAGGTTTTACTTTGTACCTGTCCTTAGTTCTCTTTTCTCCCCTCCCTCACAGAATGATTACTTCCCAGTCTCTTGTGAAAGGCTGTGAGAACATCACACCTAAAGCCAAATGGTTTGTCAGTTCTCTGTTAGAGAACTACGACTTGGCTGAGGTAAGCTCACGAGCTGGCAAGGTCAGTTGCTGTGAGGGGCAAGAGGGGACCTGCGGTCTAACACTTATATCCTTGTTCAGTTTCAGACTTGTGAAGTCCAGCACTGTAAAAATGCTTTTGCATGTTCAATGATCCACAAGTCTGGCTGGAAAGTAGTCTATTCTGGTGACACAATGCCCTGCATGGCCTTAGTACAAATGGGTAGGTGACAAAACCCCTCTGCTTGAAGAATCTCTTGGAGAAAGGTCTTGAACCGTTAGTATCCGAAGCGGGCACCCCAAACCCTTGGTGCTATGCCTGCAATGCAATGAGGGGCTAAGGGGGGGAAATGAGAGTTCATGTGGGCAGTCAAACTAGTCTATGTTCAACTGAAGGTTGAATATATGATTACTTACACAGGGAAAAATGCTACCCTGCTGATCCATGAAGCAACGCTGGAAGATGGCATGGAAAAAGAAGCAATAGAGAAGACACACAGGTGGGGTGTGTTCTGCTGTCTCTCACTATTAGGAAGGTGAAGGTGCGGAGCTGGGCTTTGTCCTCGGAGCTGGTGGTGAAGGACCCAAGTCCTGTAGATGGTTCTGGTGTGCATAGAGCTCTTCAGCACTAAAACCCATGTGTTTCTCATTGCACCAGCTCTGTGACTCTCACAGCTCCTCTGAACGTCCCCAAAGAGAGATGGGGAAAGCTTTTTAAGTGGACAGTAGTAACTCTACAAATAGACTAGCCCAAAGGAAAGGTCCTCTGCTTGATTACATTTCAGGACTAAGCTCAGGAGGTAGAAGAGTCGTCATACCCGCCCCCCAGCTAACCACGCAATTCAAACTGAGCGCTGCAGCCAGCGATACTGAGTGCTGCCCCCAGCTAAAGTGGGGAGACCTGAGAGCAGCTTCTCGAAATTACATGTGAGTTACAGTGCAAGAGAGCCGGACTTGCTGGCACCCTGGGACAAGTATTCGAGTAAGTCCCTGTCCCCAGTTTGTGGAGCTCTTAACTGTAGAGCTGCAAGTAATTACAGGCTGCTTTCCTGCGCTCAGAGTGGTTTGGAAGTCAGAGACTTGCCACCAGCACGGCTCGCCAGAGGAAGAGGTGGCTGGGCGTGCCTGCAAAGAGCAAGGACACCTTGTGCCCAGCGAGTGTTAGATAGGATCTAGTGTTGGCTGTTGGTGAGATGTGACCGTAGATGCAAAGCAGCCTGCCCTGCCCCGTTGGAGGGGCAGTGCTAGCCAGCCCGTGTGTGACCAGGGTACGAGGTGCCATGTTCCTGTTCCTTTTGCAGCACAACCTCCCAGGCGATTCAGACTGGGATGAAGATGAACGCGGAGTTCATCATGCTCAATCACTTCAGTCAGAGATACGCCAAGATCCCGCTCTTCAGTGAAGACTTCAGCGAGAAGGTTGGAATTGCATTTGATCATATGAGGGTAAGTTGGGAACTTTGAGCCAGGTTGTGGGAAAGGTTTCAGTGTTACTTTGGGATGGCTGCTGGTGAATTAAATTCTCCACTTGTAATGTTGTATCAATACACCATCTCCTCCTGAAGAGTAATCTGGTCTGAAACAGCTCCTTTTACTGCTGGCAGCAGACATCACCAATGTGGGGGAGAACGCGTGGCACAGAGTGAGACAGGTGCTGGTGGCTCTTGAGAACTTAAGTCCACTCTTAACACGCTGGGTACTTGCCTCGTGTCACCTCTGTTCTGTGCATGCTACTCCCAGCTGAAAACCCAATTTTGCTTCCATTCCCACTCCCTTCTCAGTTGGTGTGCTGCAAAAGGCATCCAGGAGCCAAAAGCTGGTGCCATTGGATTGAACGCAGTCGTAGCAGTGCGAAAAGCTCACTAATCAATCAAAACTTGTACAGGGTCCACGTCATTTCTTGTAGATGTAAAGAAAATGTAAACAACTTGGCATATGGGATCTGTGGACTGACTGCTCTAGGGTTGAAAATGATGACCTGCCTGCTAGTGTAGATGCAGCTGAAAATCATGGGCGAGGTTAGGGCTCCTCTGCGCTGGGGGCTGCACGGAGGAAGAGGCAGTGCCCTGCCATCTGAACGGGCGAAAGGCGGGATGGGGCGGGGGGAAGGAAAACAAAAAGCAATTCTCACGCAGGTGTTCCTGTGTCTGATGTATTTCAGGTACGTTTTGGTGACTTCCCGACCATCCCGAAGCTGATCCCGCCTCTGAAGGCTTTGTTTGCGGATGACATAGTAGAAATGGAGGAGCGGAAGGAAAAACGTGAGATGCGTCTCCTGAAGGAGACTGCTTTAGTCTTGGACGAACTGGCTGGCGGTGAGAACAAGGAAGCGCCATGCCAGAAACGGAAGCAAGCCAAGAACCATCAGGAACTACCAAACAAGAAGCTTAAAACAGTAAACTGAGAGAAACGAGGTTAAGAATGCTCTGCTCTGTAAGAGGTGCCTTGCCCTCCGCAGGCCTTGGGAGTGCGCGGTGCCGAGGGCTGCCCGCGGGCACCATGGAAAAGGGGGCTGGCCTCAGCATCTGGGTTTGCTTGGTCATCGGTAGATCTCCGTGGGCTGAAGCTACCAAGCATGCTGTTAGCAGCGCGAGTCCTTGTGGCGATAGTATCTGCCCATACAGTTCCTGTTCCTGGGTCTCACCAGTCCATGTGTCGTTTTTCTTTTAGCCAAAAGTTCTTCTCTCTGAACTGTTTTAATTTTTGGTTTTATACTAGAAGCTATTGGTAATGTAACAGCAGCAGCTGTGACCTTTGCCAGAGATCAGGTTTGAGAAGCTCTTGAGGGGCCGTGGATTTGCCAGAATAAGGCGGGCGGGTCTCTGGGTTATGAGGAACGTAACTAGGTATCAGAACCCAGCTCACAGGAGGAAATCTCACAATAAAATGGGACCCAATTAATTTTTAGGTTAATTTAGGGATGTGGATGCTGCTGTGTTCCCATTTTATTTTTGGTTTTCTCAGCTGATTTTTTTTCATAAGATCAGTTTTCCAAAACCTTTATTTAGAACCTGAATAAACCACTCAACATCTTACAGGAGGCTGTGTTTTGTTTAGATTGCTAACGAGGACTTAGTGAGGGAAAACAAATACCTGAATTGCTCCAGAGAATGACCTCAGTTGGCTGTTTCTGCATTACAGCATTAGTGTAAAGAGCAAGATCTCACCCTGATGCTGGGGCCTCGTGCCTGTTCTGGCTGTGTCTCCTGCCAGCAAAATGATATCTGCCCCTTTACCCCACAGACAGGAGCTTCACTTGTCAGTTCAAGCTGGTAACTGCTGGGGGTGGCTTTTGAATGGCTCCAGAGCAGACGACTGAGAGTTTCCTCGAGCAGATCCCGGTCCCGGATGCAGGGGCCAGGAAAGCTGGCAAAGCAGGCTCATGTGGGGAAGGCCTGCGGTTAAGAGAAGTGTTTTAGAGGCTTTCTGTGGGTCAGCTTTGCTTCCGTTACCGGTGCTGTAACGGCATGTGTTTGTAAGCAGGAGGGGGAGTTTTGCCCTGTTTCAGTTAAGGAGTTCATTTTCAGAGGCAAGTAGAAGGCACCGGGCCCCCAAGCCCTGCTCAGCAAATGATACCAGCACATATTAAAGGTTTATGTCTTCATTTTCCATCACCTTAAAATGAAGTCTTGAACTGGCAGCAAAGTGTCTTTTGTCGATTAGCTGCGCTTTAATATTATGCCTGTCTAAAGAGGAAACTGGGCAATTGTCACAGCCGGGTGCTACAGGGAAGGTCCGCTGGGCTTTTAAGAACAGCCAGGGGGCTGAGGAAGGACTAAGCACGTACTTGTTATTGCGCAGGTGTCGACAGGGTGAGGTTGGGGTGCCCAGGGGAGGGCACGGTTACAGCTGTGGTAAGACAAGCAGCCCCTGGCCTGCACAGGATCCCTGTGCTTCTTTTCGTAGAAGTAAAGAAGGGTCTTTTATGTAGAAAATAATAAACCACTTCTCGCATAAAGGTATTAATAAAATGCGAATACCGCGGTGTTGGGGGACGTAGCACGCAAACTACAGCTCCAGGGGGCTTGTGTGAGTACGGCGGGGGTGTGGAGCAACACGGTAGGTGTTGCTGGAAAGGACCTGCCGGTGCCTGGTGTAGAAAAATGACCCAGGCCTGCGCTCGTGAGCTTCCCCGCCGAGCGAGCC
>NW_008795363.1:564393-607577 GCF_000699145.1 Aptenodytes forsteri | reverse complement strand
GCTGCCCCTCGCACGTGGCGGCGGGGAAGACGTCTGCCCTTGCAAACGGGCTCCTTGGCCTCCCTCCTGCCTCAGCTGATGCGCTCGTACCCTTAACTCTGCCCTTCACAGCACCTCCTGGCCCACGGGGGTCTTTAGAATTCATTTGAACCTCCCAAATCCAGCATCAGCTGTGCGCCTCTCTAATGGTGGTCTCCTCATGGGACTGATCCGCATTACGGAATCGCAGAGGGGTTGGGGCTGGAAGGGACCTCTGGAGGTCATCTGGTCCAACCCCCTGATCAAGCAGGGCTACCTAGAGCTAGTTGCCCAGGACCATGTCCAGACAGCTTTTAAGTATCTCCAAGGATGAAGACTCCACAATCTCCCTGAGTGAGCCGTACCAGTTCTCAGGCACCCTCGCAGTGAAAAAGTGTTTCCTGATGTTCAGAAGGAGCCTCCTGTAGTTCAGTGCCCGGTTACCTCAGGTGGACTGATGTTTTCCGAAAGGGATCTTCAAGAGGTTCCAGTGCTCTCTCTTTCCTGTGTCAGAAGCCTGAACCAGAGAGCATTGTCTCGATTTATTCCTGATGGCCTCTGACCTGGAGAAGTCTCTGCAGTGAGGCTGTAACGGGGCAGTAGAGGAGCTGCTTGATTTGAGAAGCTCTGGTGATGCTGTTGGTATATTAAGGTGGTGACCAATAGATTGGATTCCCAAGAGCAGGCTGCCAGACTGGCTATCTTGGTTTTGTGGGATAACACGTTACGTACACAGGCAGCTTTTGTTCTGAGGTGTTTGATGAGCCGCACAGTCTTGGTAAGTCTGCACAAACAGCAGTTTTTGCATTGCAGTTTAGTTTGTAAATGATGGCAGGTAGCATATGATAGGCATTGTAAACACCATCTGCTACAGAGGGATTTTGGGGTAGGAACACTTTAGCAGATCCTGTTAGATCCTGTTTTCTGGCTGCCTTCAGCAGTTGGGAACGTGCGTCTTGACTGCGTGTTTGCAGGCTTTCCTCTCCCTCCAGCCTGTGCAGACAGATGCGGTAGTTCCACAGGGAGCAGATCGTGCCTGGGTTTGGTCCCGCTTTCCTCTCGAACTTCACTTCAAGGAAAACAGAGTGGTGGTGCTGGGTCAGGAGGACGGGGTGGGTCTGTGCGGAGGTGAAAAAGGTCTTGAATTTCCTGAGGTTGGGGACATGCGTTGTTCTGCCCAGAGCACTTCTTGCCAAGAGTCTTTTGTCAGAGGTTTTTAGGACAGTCTTAGAAGACTTTGTCCAGTCCAAGAAATAGACTGTGTCAAACTCTCCGTGGGTTATTTGGGACATCAGGCATAGACACACCAAAACTGTGTCTTTATTCAGTGAGGAAGTGCAGCTGAGCTGCGGATCACAGCTGGGGTGACCTTGTCCGCTTGTCGCACTCGACTCTGGTGATGGCTGAAGGGAACACACCTCTGCTCTGTGGAGCTGGGGGTTCATCGTGAGTCCAATTAGCATTTTAACAAACTAATAAGAAAAGAAACAGCTATCATTAGACCAGTTACAACATTACTAGCACAGGCAGTCCATATGATTTAAGTAATAGAGAAAAATCTTGCTAATAATGTAGCTAAAACTGTTGAACGTTAGCTCAGCAGTATCTGCCCGTGTTCCCTGGGGTTGTGCTCCCCCTTCCTGTGGCTCCCTGGGCATGAAGGTCTTCCTCAGGTCTACAGTGGCAGTTGTGGTTACAAAGAGTCATCAGCATCCTGCGATGGCACCATGGTGGTGCTGGGCTGCTTTATTTCTTCTCAATTTTGTGTCCCTTTGTAGCTATTTTTATACCTTTAGCTTCCCCTGAGCCTGGTAACACAAAGGGCTGTTGTTTGTCACCAGGGACAACCTGGCTTTGTCAGGCTGTTGCCAAAGGCTGTTCCCAGTGTGGAGCCAGCCCAGGGTAGGTGACAGACACTGTGTTGCTTTCACAGGTCAAACAAGCCAAAGGCAGCTCGGGTCCAGGCAAGCCCAGCCCAGCCTTGAGACCCCACCCTGTGGGGTCAGTACAAACCCTGAGGACTTTCACTGATCATGACAAAAATCACATTTAGTGGGCTACAACTTTGGGAAATAACCTAAAAAATGGCTGTGCTCAAGACCTGCAGTACAGTTGGGATGGGGACCTAGGTGACCCTCACCAACAGTAGATCCCAGGAGGTACCAGAAGACCTTCCCTTTCAGCACACTGGGGGTTGCCATAAGGGACAGCCTGTGGGTTCAACCCAGCCCTGCTGGTCTTGAAAGGCTGCCTGAAGCCCATGACCCTGCCTGCCTCCCCTGCCTGCTGGCAGTGAAATGGGGAGCAAGCACCAGGAGGTGTCATGAGGGCAAGGGGACAAAAGCCTGTGGAGCTGCCTCCAGTTGCAGGTTTGAGAGGCTGGGAGGGCCTGCAGACGGGGCTGCTCACTTTGCTGGTTTCCACCTTTCTCGGCTGCTTGGATTTGGGGGAGAGGGTGTACTAGTACACAAAGTGGGCCTGTAGAGAAGCCTGTTCATTGTCACCTGCCCTTGTTTTGCACAGGCAGGGAACTGCTTGGGACAGCAATGAATTTGGGTCTCCAGGCTCATCTGAGCAAGGACCTCGGAGCCTGGTGGCCTGTCCATCTCCTGCAGCTCTTTTTCTCCATTGCTTTTTTGTGACTTCTGCTATAGGTGATTGTGCCCATCCTGACGAACCAGAAGAACCATCAGGGCTGGCCACAAGTGGTGTCACAAGACATTATACGTCATGTCCACAGCCTAAAAAGTACTGTTTTCATGGTTGTTGGCCAAGTAAAGGGCAAGACCTTGCTGCCTCTTCCAGCTGGCTTGGAGGGGATCGAGGACATTGACCTGGAAAATGAGAAATCGTGAGTACCACCCCTGGCTCTCCACTGCGTTTTCTCCTGCTGATGCGTGTGCTGTGTCTTTTGGGGATTTCCCACCAAATCATGGTGACTCTTCTTTGCTCCCTGTCAACTGCTGCTCATCCAGACTGCCAAGACGGGTGTATTTTGCTCTACCTGCTCTCCAGTTTATGGGCTCTGTCTCTGGGGACTGTGCAAACAGTACAGACAGGAAAAGCTCAGAAAGTGCAAAGGCATGTGGGTGCACAGAGAAGCAATGAACTGCTTGGAACATTGGGGAAAAAAACCAAAGCCTGTGGGCAAAACCTCTCCTGTTTTCCTGATACCACTGAATGGGAAGGCAGTGGCTACTTTTTCTGGCTTCTGTCTGCTCCCAAAATGCACCGTTTAGAAGTTAAACGACTCGCTTGTTAGTGATTCATGCTGCCTGCTTGGTCAAGACTATTCTGCCTTCCTTTAAAACCAGATTTATCATGCAAAGGTAAAGGGAAAAACACCTACAACTTCCTGGAAGTTTCTGAACTGTTCATGGTCCCATAGGGAGATTTAGAACCTGTTGCATCTGTCCTCCTGGAGAAGTAGGGTTGCTTCCCAGACACCCACTGCATTTCCTTGTGTTTCTCTTCAAGAAGTAAATGGACAACTTTGACAATTTTGGTCCTCTCCATTCATAGTTAGACCTCCCTGGTAGCTGTCATGATTCTGAAGTTCACTTCCAGTCCTTGACGGACAATCCCCAGGAAAGCCACCCCAGAGTTTCTGGCTAGTTAGAGCAGCCATGGCAGGCTGGGCCCCATGTGCAGGTGGTCTTTATCCTGCGAAATCTTCAGCAGCTGGGGAATCCCCATCCTTTGCTAGCTGATACATCTGGCAGGGTGCTCACATTGCAGCTGGGGGGAACTTCCACCCTGGTCCTCCCAAGAAACCAGGTTGGTGTCCAAAACTGGGAGTGGAAGGAGTTTGACTGTTGCAGTGCTGTGAGCCTGGCCCAGGCCAGGATAACCGAGGCCGGAAGGTCCCTAGAGACAGATGTGTTTGCACATCATGTCATCGTCATATCTGGGCTGTGTGCTTGCACCTGTGGGACCTCAGGAGATGTGTTAGTGAGTGCAGTGGGATTAATCACTCCTGGGACAGGACGTGGTGTGGGTGGGATTGTGCGAGGAGTTACTGCTTCCAAGGCAGTGGGGTGACCTGTCCTCAACATGCCAGCCCACTTTGTGTTGTTTCTCTCTGAATTAAGCAAGTTAATGACTGTGGGGAGATAGAGTAGATTCAGCGAGGACAGCACCGGGAGAGAGAATCTTGCTGGAGGTATGGCTCTCCAGGTCAGACCCTGAACCTGAATGGATGTGATGCGTCAGTGACTGGCTGTGCAGAGAGGTGGCAACTGGCTCTTCATTTCCACCATTCATTTTATGAACGATGTGTTGTTGCCTACGCTGCTGCAGAGCTTCATCCGTTTTCCCCAGGGTGTAATTCCTGTATTAAAACAACAGCAAGATCTTACAGGTTTTGATGGTCTTGTGGTTTTGAAACGTGTATCTAGATCAACCTGTAGAGCTGGCATAGACCAACCTGAAGCTAGACATAATCTGTAAAATCCAGCTGCCCATGGGGTCATTTTAAGCAGATACAACTGAGCAATGCACATCGACAAGTGGGAAGCAAAGTTAATCGTGTGATCATTTTTCTGCAGCCTGGAGCTGATAGATAAATCTCTTATACATGCCACTGAGTCGGCCATCATAGTCTGGAGCTACCAGATCCAGGGAGCACTGAAGAAAGAGTCCTCAGAACCTCTCCTGCAAGGCAGCAACCCCAACCCAAAGGTGGAACTGGAGTTCTGGAAGAACAGGTACCCTGGGCAGCCTGGCCACGGCATGGTGATCACTGGCACTGGTTTTGGGTGGAGGGAGAGTGCTGGTGGCAGACAGAGCTACTTCTGCGAGTTGAGAGGAGCAGGCTGCCTCAGGTTCATGCAAGGACTTGCGCTAAGGAAAATTGTTCCCACATGTAAAATAATCATGATCTGCAGAGTGTCTGGGAGGTCACTGGGCAGCTGGCTGTGGTTTAACTTAGCCCCAGCCCAGGGGCTACACCTTGAGAGATTTTTTTTGGAAATGCTCTTTCCATCACTGTTCGCTAGGAGTAAGAGCTGATGGACACCTTCCGTAGGGCCTTCTGGAAATGGGGCAGCTCAGCTGGCTGCTGTTCATCTGTCGATGCCCGAGGGGGTTTAGATGCTCAAGAGCCAGGGAGTGGAATTTCCTCCTGCCCTTTGAAAACCTTTGTGCCATGTTGGTACAGGCTGACTCAGGGCAAAGCCCTGCCTGCTGGAGAGCTGTCGCTAAAGCCTGCAGAAAAACCTGGTGGCTTCATTCAGCAGTGTCCTGCCACTAGCAGAGCTGCTGTCGTGGTGAACCCCAGCACCGACTGTCTGTCCTGTAGAGTTTGTCCGTGCCTCCTGCAGGAGCTTCCTCCCATTTACTTTCACTGTTGGGACTCAGTCCATGTGTAGATAGAGGAAATCCTGAATCAGGCCCAGGGGAAGTGGATGGTGTGGGGAGACAGCTGATGCTCCCCAAGTGGGCTTGTAACGTGCCTTGGTTGCTGTAGGTGTGATGACCTGGAGTGCATTTACAGTCAGCTGAGAACGAGGAAGGTCAGGAACATGATGGAGGTGCTGGAGAGAGTTGAGAGCAGCTACGTCCCAGCCTTCAAATCTATGCTCATGGATGTTGAGGAAGGTGAGATGCTTGGGCAACTTCACATCTATGTGATGACTTCTGGCCTTTGTTCACAGCCTGGTGTCGCTGGTTTCAAGTCCAATGTGTCTGTAATGGCACTGGTCATTTGGAGTTTGCTGTGACTGTGGGGTCTGCAACCACATTGCTGGCCCTCCCTCTGGTTTGTGGAGTGAAACTGGTCTGCTTGTGCTTCATCTGATGCTTTTGTTTCCAGGCTGGGACAAGCTTTATCGCCGGTCTGTTGAGCCAGACCCTTCCCAAAGGTCAGGGTGAGTGGATTCGGGAATTCACTCTGCTGTAATAAAGCATTCGCATTAATTCAGCAGGACTCACCCCAACTTTCACCAGCTCCTGTGGTGTCAGTCTTCAGGAATGGGGGTTCAGGATCACAGGACAGATCTTGTAGCCAACTGAAACCACCCAGGACTTTGTTAGACTGCTATTTCCCAGGCTTTGGCCACTGCAGCCCAAACATCCTTGCTAAAGGAACAGCAGTTTGCACTTTAGGATGGGGCCCTTTGGGCATGAGGATTTCAAGGCCTCTGATGAAAGCAGGCAGCCATTGTCACCTGTGTCACACGAGAAGAAAGCAGGGTCCCTGCAGTTGCACGCAAATCTGGGCAGAGCTGGGCAGAGGCAGAGCTCTGCATCCTGCATCGTAGCGGTGCAGTGGGGAGGTCTGTTACCTGTGAAGGGGCTGCAGCATGGGGGGTAAGCGTGACGCACGGGGAGCACGGCCTCCCGTCCCACATATCTGTCCACGTCCCCGTCCAGTAACGTCCTCCCAGGGTTGCAAAGTCTGGCCAGCCCACAGCTCTCCTGGCCACCTTGTCAGTGAGAGATTGTTGCAAGGATCCCGGTGGGGTGGGTGACCTGCAGGTGGTGGTGTGCATCAGCAGATCTGCCTTCCCCTCCCTTATTTTGCCAGTCTGGCACAATTCAGTAAGACAAGAGAGCTTTGAGCAGAAAAATGAAAGGATTGCATTTCCCAGTTTAGGGAATTAAAGCCCTTTTTAATTTTATTTTTAATTTTTTTTCCTTTTCATTCATAAGAAGACTTATAAGGAAGGAAGGATTTTTTTTTTTTGTCTGTAGGTGAAGCAAAATTCTACCTTAAAAAATGCACCTCTCTTGAATCAAGCATCATCTTTTTTCTGGTGAGCTTTGCTTAGGGGAGTTCAGTCCAGCCAAAGGCAACACTGCGAATTCTCCTCTGTAGTGAAAAACAGTGTAGTCCTGCTGCTTCACCCCCCGCGGACCAACGCGACCAACCCTCCATGTCCATCTTCAACCCAGCTGCTCTCTGGCAAGACAATGGTTATTCAGGCTTTGCTAGCGATGTACATGCTGACAGATAACACTGTTCTTCACCCTTTCACATGGAGACATTTAATCTATTAAGGATCTGTGTTGCACTCTACGCTGTGCAATTTATAGGGGCTAGAGAAGCACCCCTTATATAAGGAGCCAAGAGTTCATTGTCAGACTAATTAATGCTTTAAGAGTCTAATCAAAACACAACAAATATTTGGTTTTAATCCGATTACAGCAATACTAACCCTAATTGGGTAATTTGGACTATAATTGTTAATTTCCATTACAACACAGTTCAGATTTGTATGCACCTGCTTTTAAGTCTCTGTCCCTTTCCTTGATGTTGTGCCCTCCCTGCTGATGTGATGGTGTGGCTGTTTGCTGGGAAGGCGATGTTGAGAGTGGGGGTTTCTTCTTCCTTGGTCTGGGGTTTTGGGGGGTTTTTTTGTATGCATTCAAGTACTTCCATCACTTCTCTTCTTGTTGGTCCACAGGTTTAATTGCACAGCGATCACCTGGTTCTAGTAAAGCTTGCACTCTGGGATAATTCTTCAGGGTAAAACCACACAGCTGTACAAAGCTAAGCTAAAGCTTTCAACTAGTCAGACATTAGTTCCCTTGCTGTTGACAGGTTTGCTGTTACAGCCAGGACAAGTGGGACCGTGGTCATCTGGCCACTGGGCAAGGGGCTGCTGTAGCCAAACCTGAGCTAAAATGAGCTCAGGCCAAGACCTGTGACGCTGTATAGCCTGGGATGCTACATAGCAAGGCCTGTGGCCTGCTCAGAGTGATGGCAGCACTGTATTTTCAGTGCTGCCGGACACGTTCCCTGCAACTCGTTTAGCAGTTGTGGACTCAGCCTCCGCACAAAGCCCTGTCCCAGCTCCCCGTCCCTTGCCATCGTGCCAGTTTATTTCCTGTTCTGGTTACTGCCGTAGGTGAGCGATGTTCACGGGTGAGTGTGCTTTGTGCTTGTCAGGACTGTTTCTTTTCCCAGGCACCTTTCCATCTGGCGAGGTGAGGCCAGCATCCAGCTCATAACCCAGCGCACCACCTTGGTGGATCTTATCACTTCTCCCATCTCTTGACACAGCTTTGACCGAAGCTCAGGACATTCACCTGCACCTGATGCCCCTCAAGTGCCACTTGGAGGACATAGAGAGGGTTGAGTTCAGCGAGGTGAAGCCTTTCCTGGTCCCGCTGCTCCATGTGGTGTGTTTGATCTGGGTCACCTCCAAGCACTACAACGTCCCCGTGCGGATTGTAGTGCTGCTCCAAGAAATCTGCAACCTTCTCATTCAGCAGGTGCGTGGCCGTGATGCCTGTGTTTGCCAAAGGAAGTTTTTTAATAAAAGTTCCCTCTCTCGTCCTTTCCCCTGTCCTTCCCTGGCAAAGTGATTCTTTACGTGACGTTTAACTTGAGAGGCAGGTTCAAACACGTTCAGTGCAAGAAGTCGCTGTTTTCTGTGATGGCAGAAGTGACCTCTCAGGTGTGATTTTGCTCTTCTAGGCCCTGGTGTACCTGTCTCCAGAAGACCTTCTGAAAGGGGAGATGGAAGACAGCCTGGGCAAGGTGCAAATGGTGCTCGGCACCATGAACGCGTTCAAAGGGGCGTTTGAGGAGAGAAGGGAAAAACTGCACACGTATTATGAACCAGGCCAAGAAGTGAGGGAGTGGGACTTCCACGCCACAATAGTGTTTGCGAGGCTGGACAGCTTCCTGAAGAGACTGGAGATGGTGGAGGTGAGACTCTGGTCTTGAAAAACATTGCAAGCCTTCAGGAGAGCTCTGTAGCCATGAACTCACTTGCTGGTGTCTTCCCTCCCTGTACCTTCACCGGATGCCAGGGGATGGGGCCACTCTCTTTGCTGTTAGGTCTTCTGTTACAGCAAAGCTAGGACCTTGTTTTACCGTGTCCTGCTCAGTGCACATGTAAGCTACACAGCTGTGTCCTTCTGGTCAGGTTGGTAGGTGTGTCTTTTGTTCCCAAGAGTCCTGTTGGACTCCTTGCTCCTGTTGGGGCAAGGGTATTGGGATTACTGAGGGCTGTGGTTTGCACGACTCTAAATAAAGCAATGCAATCTCCTAGTCCTCCAGTTGCCATCAGAGACACCCAGGGTCCTGCCTGACTCGGAGAGGGCACATGCTCCCCTTGAGGCTGGGCGCCACTTGGCTGTGCCACATGGGCCTGGGGAGGAGCAGGGACACGTTCCTCACCAGGTCATCCCTTCACATCTTAATGGACTGTCCAACTGGGGTGCTGTGGCTCAGGGGCATCCCTGTTTGCCAAGGCTTGTCACTGTGAGGTGGTCACCTGAGGCAGGGACATTTGGTGTCATCCCTCAGCTCCCAGCGTGGCCGAGGGCTCCTCGTGCTGGAGGGGATGTTATTCTGCAGAGAGCAGGTCTGAATGTGTGGGGGCAGCCCTGCGCATACGAGCGCTCTCTGTGCTCTCCTTGTCGGGTGGCTGTGTCTGGAGACCACAGGCGTACGGACACTGTATATACCTGTTACACAGACACTGTATATACCTGTTACACAGACACTGTATATACCTGTTCTCTCTCAGGCAGTTAACAGCACGCATTCATCTGCTACCCACACGCTTCCAAAGTGAATCTCTTTGTTTATCGTTGCCACGTTCCCGGCATGTAGGATCGTGTACAATGTACAAGCTGCCAACGTTTGCCTATTCAAAGGAAGGTCTGGGTTGTTTTTCTCCCTCTCTTGTTCTCTGCAGTGGGACAGAAGGTTTTACTCGTTTAAACACGCTGTATATTTTTATGTGTTCTTTAATTAACTATGTTGACAACCATCATGACTGATGTCTATTTTAAAACTATTCATAACGATGGTTTCCAATAGGGTTTGGTGTGCAGTAAACCAAATTACGCTGGCCAGTGTAGAGAGGAATATAAGTAGGCACAGGAGTAACTGCAGGTCATCGTGAGAACAATATGAGTGACTAATTATGCACTGTCACTCTGCAAAGGCTCTGGGCTCTGGTTGCTCATTGCTTGGATACTATGGATATGGGCTACAGATAAAAAAAACATAGGGAGGTTTTGAGCTGCGCATGCACTGCCGTGGTGGCAGAGCACTGTGCTTTTTGGCCAGTGCCCATGTCCTCCTTCCATGGCTGCCCCACACCTCCAGGGACAGTAACAGGCTGCAGTATATGTAGTCAGAGGGGATGGCCTTTGGAGTGAGCTGTAAAATAATAATTAAAAGCATAGGGCACACCAGCCTGTTAATGAGGAAAGTTTCTGCCTCTCTCTCTCTGTCTCTTTCCCCCCCTGTGGCAGAGCACTGTGCTTTTTGGCCAGTGCCCATGTCCTCCTTCCATGGCTGCCCCACACCTCCAGGGACAGTAACAGGCTGCAGTATATGTAGTCAGAGGGGATGGCCTTTGGAGTGAGCTGTAAAATAATAATTAAAAGCATAGGGCACACCAGCCTGTTAATGAGGAAAGTTTCTGCCTCTCTCTCTCTGTCTCTATTTCCCCCCTCCCTTCATTTCAAGCAACCTTGTAAGAGAAAGCAAGGGGCAGCTATTATTTCCACATTATTTTTGCCTTACAAAGTATTTGTTAAAGTGAATGTGCTCTTACTAAATAGCATGTGTTCATTTGTTTTCGAAATTTCATAAAAACTAGAATTACACTGGTGCATGAGTAGCCCATGAACACATGGAGCGAGAAGGGTCTCTTTCCCCTGGTTCATCTCACTGTTTTGCATTGCATGTAAAACCTGCCGCCTGGCTCGGTCGGCTCTCTGCTTGCACCCTGTTCTCTCAGAAATGCAGGAGGGTTCTCAAAGCAGCGATCGTTTAGCTGTCAGGGACCTGCGAGCAGCAGTTCCCTTGACTGGAAGCTGTTCCTGATACGCCCAACCGTGTCGGGAGCTGTAGGCGTACGGCATCTCCCCGCCTCTGCCGGAGCATCACGGGCTGGCACCGAAGCCTGGTGATGCCTCAGCATAGTGTGGGAAGCTCTGGGCCATGGGCTGTGTCCTGGGCTTTGACTCATTCAACAGTGCCTGTCTGAGAGGCAATGACAGCAGCTGAATGCTGCCCGTTTGGGAGTGAAGCTCCATACCCTTTTAGCTCTGCGTTCGGGGTTGTCCCCTGAGCTCAGCGTGAGCAGGATGGCCACCAGCACGTTCCTGTGCTTGAGATCAGCATGTTTCTCCCCGTCCTCTGAGACAATGGACGTTCAACCAGCCCTTGCTTAGCCCTACCAAAAGAGATGGGTGGGGTGGGGTGGTGGCAGGGCTGCCCAGCGCTGCTGCCATAGCCTGGTGAGCGGGACATTTTCCTGAGAGGTGGCACCGTGGGGTCAGGCCCTGCCAGGCTGCGGAGGATGGGAAGGGAAGGACCCATGTCCCCATCTCAGCAGAGAGGGCCAGCTGGGCAGGCTCCGTAACACCACCTTGGACACAGAGATTTTACTGAGCAGGAGCTTTTGGACAGTTCAGATACCTGTAAACATTAGAGGTCTCTTTTTGGTTAAAACCTTAAGATTCTTAGCTATGCTGAATGACATATCAGGATCTCATATGTTGCTTTGGTTCTGTCCCCTATATGCCCTTAAAAGCAATTTTACAGTTGGCGTAGTATTTCCAGTGGCAGCAGCACGTCCCACTAGGGAGGGACATGTTATGAGCAGCCATTGATGCCCAGGACAGGCAGGATCTGGCTCCCCCCTTCCCATTTGTGCCACTCAGCTTGAGCACCAGTAGTGTGCTTGGGGGGGTCCTTCGGCACAGCAGTGAGCGCAGCTCTGTGTTGTGACAACTGTTGTCATCTTCTTTTGTCAACATCTTAACCTGTGTGTGCCTCCATTGACTTTGAAGGATGTCCTGGCAACTGCCTTGGACCTGATGAAGCTGGAAAAGATCGAGTTCAGCGGGATTAAAGGAAAGGCCCTGGGCCAGCAGGTCCTGGACATGTATGAGGACTTCCAGGAGGCGTACAAGGTGTTTGCAGAGCGAACCTATGACTGTCTTGAGCTGACCAACACGGTAGGTGGGACCAGCTTGCGGGAACGCCAGCAACACGTGCATGTTTCCAAAGCAGCAGTTTCCTCTGCGATGGAGCCCTGCCTCATGTGCAGTCCTGCTGACTTCTTCCCAGCTCCTTCCTCCTTTTGTTATGACCTGATCTGTCACTGTAGGGAACAGGGAGCTGCTGGCCTTTCCTGCAGAGATCTGGGAGTTCTTGCAGGTCTGTATCTAGCTAGTTCAGGACCTTAGACCAGTGCAGATGGGAAACCTGGATTTCCATGCCTTCTACACAACCTTTCCCTGTTTGTGATGCTTGCTGGGGTGTATAAGCTGTACCAACACCCATGTCGCTTTGCTTTCCTGCTGTTGGTGCCTAGCTTGCCTGATGAGGGCCAGCTCAGGTAATCTCTGGGGATGTGTTTGCTCTTGTCTAGATGAACGCATGGCATCTGGTGCTCTCAGAATTCAAGGACTCCGTGTTTTATTATCAGTAGTGCTTTCATTAAAGGAATATTCCCAGCCCTCTGGGTCATGGCTCAATGGCCATCCAGATCACAGATGCTCCCACCAGCATGTGCCGTACAGGCAGGGCAAAGCAAAGGTGTCACAGGCCTCCTTACTGCATTCAGAAACTCCTGCTCTTGGCTTTGACACTGGAGCAGCGTAGCCTGGGTGAGCTACAAAGGAAGGGTGGGAATGGCATTTCCAAATGGACCTGTGTCCCACGGTTGTGTCTGATCTCAGAGGATCTTTGATTTCTTCTGCTGCTTGTCCCATTTGCCCTGGGGTCAGTTTGCTGTGTTTGGTGAGCAGGACACGGTTAGGCCTGTTCACGCATCCAGAGGAGGGAGTGCTACACTGGAGTGGCTATAGGGAAGCTCATGGTGAGGAGCTCCAGTCTCACACTGCTCGTGGGGCAGCCATTCATGGCAGATATCCAAGTGGAAGGTAATCCCGGGGCAAGGTCCTCCCTCCAGCAGGATCCTGCCTTGCTTCCTTCAGAAAGGGCTGTGCTGGGGTAAAGGGTGGCTGGGCTGGTGGTGGGACACGGGGCTGGTGTGCCCTTCCTTCGGGTGTTGGGACCTGTCTGGTGTGGTGCTGGGTGGCTTGGGCTTTGCTTCCTGTACTGGGGTGCATCTCTGCAGTGGGTGGCATGTCCCCAGTGCTGCCTGGGAGGATCTTGCTGGAAAGCTGCTTGCTCTGTGTCACCCCTCCTTCAGGAGGGAGGGCACAGAAAGAGTGGTGACGGTAGCTCCACAGGAGCTGGCTTGGTTTTGGTGACCCCATGGCCTTTTGTGTGACTCTGAATCATGCTTGTTCTTTCAGTGCTTGAGTTTTGCACCGTTTGTTGCTTTCTAGAGGCTCTTTTTTAGCTGACACCACATGGTGTCTGGTCCTGCTGGAGCTCAGCAGTGACAATAGTAAAAGCTGTTTCCTTGTGCTTTGTCCTTTCAGATGAGAGACACATGGCCTCATTTTTAGTGGCTTTGTCCAAGCTAGGACAGAAGGACCGGTCTCCCAGTTTGTCAAGTTCAATCTTTGATTTGGGCTCTTTTACCTGTAGGAAAAAAACCCTAGGTTATACTCTTGAACTTCAAAGGATTTATTACAATTGGAGCAAGAAAAGCAGTGCCAGAAGTTGGTGGAAATTACAGAAACACAGAACTGTTGAGGTTGGAAAGGACCTTTAGAGATCACCTAGTCCACTCCCCCTGCTCAAAGCGGGCTCAGCTAGAGCAGGACTGTGACCAGTCAGGTTAAATATCTCCAAGATTAAATATCTCCAAGCGTGTAGACTCCACAACCTCTCTGGGCAAGCTGTGCCAGTGTTTTGAAACTCCCTTTATTGTTGCCCCACTTAGAGCCAACTTGTGATCAACACCACAGGTTTGTTTTGGCTTGAAAGTAGATTGGATTTGGAACTCAGAAGCATCTGTGGGTTTTCTGGATAATGGTGTAGTCTTCAGGCCAAGTGAGGGTGGAGAGGGTGCGGAAATAGTCCATCTTGCCTCTAGGCCGAAGTTAGTGCTCGTTGGACTGTGGAAAGCTGTCGGGACTAAAGGGTCCATCCCAGAGAAAGGGCCGAGATCCTCAGCCGTGGGACAGTACAGAAATGTCCTCAGGCTCTGGTGGGCTTTGCCATGTTGTGATGGCCGAAGGTTGGCCAGAGGAGTGGTTTAATTCATGGTGAATAAGAAGACAAGAGATCTCTGGATCAGGAGGTTGCTGGTGCCTTCCTGGTGCCATCTTGCAGCCTCTCAGCTCACTGTTTTGCCTCCCCGCAGGAATTTGAGCAAGACGCCTTTGATTTCCAGCAGAAAGTAGAAGACATCGACCGGCGGCTGGGCACTGTTTTCATCCAGGCTTTTGATGATGCCTCGGACTTGGAGCACGCCTTCAAGGTTTGTCTGTCACGTCCCTTCTCTTTTGCAGAAGGGAAATCAGGGCGCCTATGGCTTGTCTCAGTGAGAATCACACAGAGGAGGCCAGGCAGTGCTGTAGCTACAGGCACACGGGGCTGGTGTTTGCCGATGGGAATGGACAGTGGGACAATGAGACTTGTATCTTTTGGGCTGGTCTTGGTTAGTGATGTTCAGGCTTGTGGGTCCCTCGCAAACTGTCAAGCCACGGAGCTGGCAGCAGTGTGTTTGCTGAAAGCTTTGGGAGTATTTCTGCTCTTCCCATTAAGACACAAACAGAACAGACCTTTTTTCAGTTTTAGAAAGGATAGTCAAAGAAATTATTCAAATCAGGCTTTCGGATGCCAGGAGTTTTACTTGTGTCTCTGTCTGTGAGTTGGAGGAAATGATGCTTTTTCTAGGATTCCCTGGTGAGAACCGCTGTTAAAAAACAGGTGATTATTGTTAATATAAATTTGTTAATATTGTTAATATATGGATGTATTTCAATTTTGGAAACTGAGGTTTTCTAGAAACAAGGCTATTTTGTTTACCAATCAGTCTGTCTTGCAGAAAAAGTAAGTGGTATTTTCTGAAAAACTTCAATATAAATGCTTGTAAAAAAGACTGTAGAAAATGGTAGTATTTATTTTTCTAAGGTTTTTGAAAAAATAGCAAATTTTGAAGCATTTGAAGAGTGACAGTTGGAATATAGTTCACCCACAGAGAAAGTCTGAACATCTCTGTAACAAAGGGAGGGACTACTTGGAAAACAGGGTAAAGAAAAGAAATTTCCTTTTTCCAAAATGCCCATTGGTGCAGACATCTGGGCTAGTAAGGAAAATCCCAGTGGGTGCCTCTGCAGAAGTCAAGGTTGTGAATTTTTTCCCCTTTCTTTCCCTGCTTCTTCACCCCCACAGTTGCTGGACATGTTCGGGAGCCTTTTGGAGCGGCCAGTAATCGCTGCAGATGCTGCTGACAAATACTCTGTCCTCATCAGCATGTTCAACAGTACCTTGGACCATGCTAGGCTGATCTACTCCAGGCACATCCGGGCAGAGCTGGAGCTCGGTGGGTGGCATGTGCTGAGTAAAACTGATTTTACAATGAATTGGATTTAGATTAATTTGGAGGGGTGGGGTGGGGGAATAATTTTCTTTTTCTAAGGAAACCAAAACTTCCCAAGTTACAAACGTTTTCAGCCTCTATAGCTCCTAGTGGAAATGGAAAAGCCTGGGAAAGCTCTGTTCTTAGTATTAAAGCAAATAATCTTTTTTTGGGGGAAATATCCTTTTTCAAACGTGTATACATGATACGTGACTGGGAATGAAGACACATGCTGAGCTTTTCCCCCAGCAAGGCTGTGACAAGAGGTTTCTCTCCACACTTGTGCACTGCCTTGAGCATCCCATGGGACTTGCAAACCTGCTCATGTGCTCCCCAATATGAATTTATTGCATTTCCGTTGTAATGCTTTGTGGGGCTTTGTAGCCAAGGGTTTAATCAACCTTTTCCCAGGTTTATTATTCCCCATGAATGTTGGCACAGGAGGAAGTGGGTAGATTCCTATCAGATAATGAGGATTAGAGCGTGTCTTTTTGAACAACAACCCATTTACTTGCCTCAGAAAGACTGTACTGGAACAAGGCAAGTCCAGAAGAGGCAGCACTGCTGGAGCCAGTGCAGGTTAACAAAGGGAATGGAGAGATTCATGGAGGACAAGTCCATCATTTGCTGTGAATTTGGGGGGTGTTGTTCTGTGGGTGTTAGATAAGATGGTCAGAACTAGCTCCTGGTCAGAAATGCCTACATCAGTGTTTGTGGGGAGCAGGGAATGCATCCCAGGCAGAGGATGCCTCTGTATCACCTCTGTCGCTAACATATGCCGGGCTTCTCCTTTGATCTCAGGTCCTTATTCAAGGTCCAGAGGTGCTAGGAGACTTGCCCTGGTCACAGACCTACATCAGTGTAGCAGATGCTTCGATTTAAGGAAGGAAGCTGGGAAGTCAGAGCAGTTTTGTGCAGATGAGTTTCTGTTGGTGTATCTCTGGGATTACAAGTGCGGTGTTCAGTCAAATGCTGTTTCAATGTGCCCTCCCCAGGATCACCCCCTGTGCACAAGAACATGCCACCAGTAGCTGGAGCGCTGGGCTGGGCTCGGGAGCTGCGAGAACGAATCCAGGTGCCATTTGGTCACTTCAGGCACATCACACATCTGTGCGTGTCTGTTCCAGCTAAGTTGCTTTATGACCATCTTGATATCTTTTCTCTAATCAATCTGATTTTCTTTCTGTGTTGAACATTATCCAATGGTTATAACTGAAATAATTCTTAGTCAAAGAGGTTGTCCTGGTTTCGGCATGCGTGAAGTGATTGCACTGGTGCTTTTCAGCTTCCCTGTGATCATTTTTTTAAGAAACTCATTAATTGGATTTGTTTTGAAGTGGTTAAGAGGCACAGTGGGATAGTACATGGGCTATTCAGCTTTCAGACGTAGTCCTAGGTTGCAATTGAAGGAGGTATTGGAACCTTTCCCACTGCGATCCCACTCAGCATGTGCTCCAGGACCTCCCTGGGAACAGCCCAGGCCTCGGCTGCAAGCTCTGGTTCTGGGATCATCCAAGCTGTGAAGGGCAGAGATGTGCTGGACTGGACTCATCTAAGATGGATTGATGGAGCTGAGTTTCCAGGTTGGTGAACAGTTGAGGACTTGGCTGGGCACTGGCAGAAGATTACTTGCTCAGCATTAAACAAAGGAGCAATCTCCCAAGATCAAGGAAAGAAGCTAGTGCTGGAATACTTATCACCCGAATGCTTGTTATTGTGGATGGTCTTGGAGAAATGTGACCCCACACCCACAGCTGCCACATCTCATGGCATCATATGAGACAGCATTTAAAAGCCCTGTAAGTAAAGCAGTGTTGGACTCAGGACAACTGAAGGTGCTCCAGGGAGTGCACCTTGCAGCTCACAGGAATAGCTTTACTTGTGCTGGACAGGATTTTGAGTAAATGGATCCACTTTTTTTATGTGCTTGACTAAAATAAGCCGTTTCCATCACTGTGCAATATTTGTAGCCTTCTCTCACTGTGTATTGTCATTAAGTAAGTGTCTTTAAGTGCACAGTTATTCTGCAGCAGTAAAGACATCAGCGTGGTGAAACGGGCTCTTGGACTGTCCCCAACACAGAGACCACGTTATCATGTCTGGTTTGAATCTGAATGGCAAATTTTGTAAACCATGAAGAAGGACCCAGATCTGCATTTTGCACTGATTTTTCTTTCCTCTGTGTAGAGCAGTTAATAACATGCACTGCAGCAGGGGTGATGTGATGCTGTTGCCTACGTGCAACTTGAAAGAGAAAAAGGATTAAAAAGGAAAACCAAAGATGATTTAGCTGGGTTTGCTTAGGGAACTTGTTTACTTCCAGAGGTTTGATCAGTGCTTGCCCAGTGGTGACTGCTCAGTCACTCCCTTTGCTAGGTTTTGTTTAAGTTAATTCAGGTTTTGTCAAAATGTCCTCCAAAATCAACTACCATTTTCAGGAAAACTTGGATATTGTAGATGAAACAGTGGGGAAAAGATGGCCTTGTAAGAATTACTCTGGCCGGCTGCCTCCCTGGGTTCGAAGGCAGTTGTACAGCCCAGGCAGCGTGGCCAGGGCTCTGCCTCCCACACTCCGGGATGTCTTTGCTCTTCCCTACCCCTACGGTTTGAGGGGTACAAATTTGACACCGCAAAGAGCTGCATCTAGCAGGAGCCACATGCTGCTTCCTTCTGAGCCTCTTTGATCTTGGGAAGTGCTGGCTGGTAAGTGGAGGTTGCCATGCTCCGTGCAGATATGGAGTGTGAAATTTACTCTGGCAGCACTGAGCCCTTCTACCCCCCAGTATGTGGTTCCCATATTGCAGGTTGCAATATCTGAGAAAGCGCACTGGGGCTTGGATAGCCTTTCTGCAGTGAGATGATTTTCGGTGATGTGGCGGGGGTGAAATCCACGGTCCCTGGTCAGTTAGAAGCTGCCTGCAAACTGGTGGGTGATCTTGGGAAGGGGTAAATACAGACTGCAGCCTCACAGAGCTAAACGTAATGCTGAGCTTGTCTGTTGTGCTACCAGCTGCTTGGACTCTGCTGAAGGAAGAAGGGTGACAGAGAAGTATGAAGAAATGATCCGGCTGCTTGACAGGTAAGTGGTGGCTCAGGCAAGGCTGTAACTGTATGAAAAAATGTTCTCCTCTAAGCCACCTTCCAGCACGTTTGCCAGCCCAGGGCCTGGGAATGTCCCTTTCTAAGCCAGAGGGAGTTTTCTGATGAGAGCAGAGGAGGAATCCTGTTGCTGTATACCACAGCCTTTCTGTGATGTCTTGAAATGGGAAGTTCGCATGGGAGGAACAGGAGCCGTGCCGCCTAGCAGAAACGTTAGAATAAACTTCTGCTGGATGTAGAAGCTGCTGTGGTGGAAAACCTGGGCTGATCAGAAGTCTCAATCCACTTGTGCCCATTCAGAGTGTATTTACAGTGGCTGTAATGTGTACATTCCACAACTCAGAGTGGGATTCATTGCCCCTGACTTAATATCTTTACATTTGATGTTAAATCTCAACTGTTCATTCTGGGCTTTTCCTTGGGAAAAGCCACCTCCCCAGGAAGGAGATATCTCTGCAGGGCCTGCCCTCCATCAGCAATGAAGGGAGCTGAGACAACTGCAGGGCAGTTGGAGGGAGCCCTGTTCCTGATTACCAAAACAAAGACTGAATAATTATGGTACAGCCTTTCAGAAGGGAGCAGACCAACAGAGGATCCCTGGTGACTTCAACAGAGATGGTGTTTTCTGAGTGACATTTCCCAAAGTGCTCAGGTGACAACACGATTCAGAAGAGACTTTGTTGCTTGAGTGGTTGGGACTGTGCATGACGTGAGATACCGGGACCCCTGTTCAGCCCTCTGTGTTTCCATCCCCAGTGGTGTCACTGAGCTCTCAAAGAGCTGAATTTCCCCGAGGCTGACTATCTCTCTGCAGTGATGCAGTGACTCTGAGAGAAGTGAGGGCAACTGCATCCATCGCTGGCATTTCATAGAATCATAGAATCATAGAATCATTAAGGTTGGAAAAGACCTCTAAGATCATCAAGTCCAACCCTCGACCCCACACCACCATGCCCTCTAAACCATGTCCCTAAGTGCCTCATCTACACGTCTTTTAAATACCTCCAGGGATGGGGACCACCACTCCATCCCTGGTGACTTCAACAGAGATGGTGTTTTCTGAGTGACATTTCCCAAAGTGCTCAGGTGACAACACGATTCAGAAGAGACTTTGTTGCTTGAGTGGTTGGGACTGTGCATGACGTGAGATACCGGGACCCCTGTTCAGCCCTCTGTGTTTCCATCCCCAGTGGTGTCACTGAGCTCTCAAAGAGCTGAATTTCCCCGAGGCTGACTATCTCTCTGCAGTGATGCAGTGACTCTGAGAGAAGTGAGGGCAACTGCATCCATCGCTGGCATTTCATAGAATCATAGAATCATAGAATCATTAAGGTTGGAAAAGACCTCTAAGATCATCAAGTCCAACCCTCGACCCCACACCACCATGCCCACTAAACCATGTCCCTAAGTGCCTCATCTACACGTCTTTTAAATACCTCCAGGGATGGGGACTCCACCACTTCCCTGGGCAGCCTGTTCCAATGTTTAACCACTCTTTCAGTAAAGAAATTTTTCCTCATGTCCAATCTAAACCTCCCCTGGCGCAACTTAAGGCCATAAATAAGGCAAAATGAGCAAAACGATTACAAGCATAATTAAGGCCACCTATACAAATAAACCTATTTGTATAAGTTTAGGCACCCGTCCTGCTTAGACACTTTGGAAATGCCCCGTAGCCGCTTATCTATTACTTTAGGCTAAATGCTTTTGAAAGTCTGTCTCCAAATCTGAATCGTCTGCTAAAAATGGTACTAGAGAGATCTTTGCCCTGCTGACTTGATGCTGTCACTGGTTTTCAGGTGTTTGTTTTTGAAGCAATGTTGTTTATGGAGATGACCTCAGAAGTGGACTTGGCTTTCATTTGGTTATATGCCTTGGTCTGCTGGCTCGGTAGCTACATGGTGGATGTTGTTTTTTTTCTGGCAGGTATCAGGAAAAGCTCTATGTAGACTGGTCCCAGACAGTCTCTGAAAAATCACAGTACAACCTTACTCAACCGCTCATCCGGCGAGATCCAGAAACCAAACTGATCACAGTCAATTTTGATCCCCAGGTAAAAACTGCTGCCAGTTAGCTTTCCTGCCTGCCTGTGGGCATGTCTCCAAGCTGTGCCCCACCGTGCACGGGAGGTCTGGTGGCATTGGCACTAGATCTGTTCTGCTGAGGTCCATGGAACCCCCTCTGTGATTGGTAACATGAATTTACCATCCTCTTTGTGGGCTCTATCTCCTGGTAAAATATCAGGATTATGGTTTAAGCAGAGCAAATTCTAGTTAAAGCCAGTGGCAGAAAGTCAGTAGTAAACATCTGAGTACCCAGATGTTTAACTGGTGTCAGCATCTCCAGACCAGATTTGATATGGGTGTGGGGAGTGTTGGGTCATCATCTACAGAGATGGGGTTGTGTTATGTGTACCTGCAATCTGAGCTTCCTGAAAGGGTATAAAAAACCCAGGAAAGGTTTGTTTTGTTACTCCAATGTTGTGGCTGTTGGATTTCCTTTATTGTGGTGCATGAGGCTTACGATAGATTTAAAATCTTTTCTCTGTCCCCTAGAGCTCCCCTAAAGTCTGTCTCCAGCACAGGGAGGATTGACCATCCAGCTCGCCCAAAGCAGAAGCAGGGGTCCAAGCCAGCAGTGTGCATAGATGGATTGAAAGCTTCTGGGGCCTGGTGGGAGCCAGGGTCTGTGAACTGTAAAAATGCCATTTGCTGGGAAGGCGCTGAATCTCAGGGGCCTGGGAAATGTTGGCATCAAAAACTTCCCCTGTTCCCTGGGTCATGCTGCTGTTAAAGGAAAGTGTTTAGGTTTTAGAGCTCATTCAAGCTTGGCCCTCAGTCAAAGGATTTGTTCATCTCCTTGGAAGCTCCTTGCTAAGGTGTGAGCCAAACGGTCCCAGGGGATGTTTTCCACCCTTCACCCCGGTGACAGGGTTTGGAGCCTGTGATGTGCTGAGCATGCCTGTTCTCAGCTCTAATACCAGTCTTTGAGTGCTTCTGCGCTGCTCTTCTCAGCTTTCCATACTGAGGACTGCCTGATGTCCTCAAGTGCCTGCTTAGCAGCCCTTTCATGCCCTCCAGAATAGATAGGAGCACCTCATTTTGCCTAGAGGGAGGATGTATTTGCAACCCTTCAGCATGGAAGAGTCTTCTAGAGCTCACCTTTCATGGAGGAGGGGGAAAGAGGGGAAGACACCCTTGACCCCATGGTGGGGATGTCCCAGATGTTCTTCCGGTGCAAAGAAGGGAGGGGAGCTTGGTTCTATCTCATTTGCCCTCATGCTCCCTCAGTCCCCTGGTTTTCCCTTTCCTCCCACCCCATTCTCCTTCGTCCACCTTTCCAGACTGCCCCCTGCACCCTTCTTCGCCCCTTCTTTCTTTCCTCTTCTCGTCATCATGTTCATTGTCACTTTAGTATTGTAGATACTCTGAATGTGTTACGACTTATCTTCCTGACTTGCATTCCATGTTCCTCCCCTTTGCCGTCCCTTCAAAGGCAGCATGCTTCCCAGGTTCCTTGGCCACTTCTGCTGGATGTTGGGTTTCGGCTAATGTCAGGCAGTGGTGGAGAGGTTTCGGTAACCCCTGCTTGTCACCCAGGGCAGTGACAAAGGCTCCTGGCCATGCAGTCCCTGCGCTTGTGGCTTCACATGCTTCTGTTCATACCTGCAACTTTCCAGTTTTCCTAACAAAAATAAGGGCAGGGAACTGGGGCCGGAGGGCATGAACGGGATGAGATCAGAGAGAGATTTCTTCCTCACGTCTTCACAGGAAAGGATGATACAGTCTGTCAGTCTAAGGGAAAGGTGATTTTTAGGGAGCTGCACCCCAAACTCAGCTGCAGCCAGGAGGGGTCCTCACCCCTGCCACTGCCCATACAACGTACCGAATTTCTGTCACCCTGCCAACATGTGCAGTTCCAGGTGCATTTTACCTCTCATTAGCCACTAAACTAAGCAAACATATATCAAAGATATATCTTGGAAGTGATATATTGAAGACCTCGCTGCTTCCTTTGTTGCAGGGACTAATTTATACTTGTGTTTATAATTTAATAATCCCCCTCAATCCGGTCCCGTCGCAACTCAAATGTGTGGTGGCACTGAGTGCTTTTGGTTGGGCTGGGAGAAATCTCTAGCAGAAGTCTTTGGTGGAAGGTGGGCACAGGAGGATTTGAGTCACTGGGTTTGGGGCCATGGTATTATTTTTATCTATTTATTTATTTTTTTATGCCAGTCAGCCCAGCGAACCAACAGAACTGGAGCCATCTTATCTTTCACTTAGATAACTGCTAAGCTCCGCTTGCAGGCATGGTATTGCTGAAAGACTCTATTGATGAGGATAGCTGAGAGAACAAGACATCATCATAGTTTTTAGAGGCTGCATAGAGTTTCCTGGCTGGGTAGTTAACAGAGCTGTCTGTCTTTTGTTGGGAAGAAAACCAGAGGCAAAGATCAATGGGAGACAGATGGTATGGACTAGGAGGTGTCCAGGCCCTTTTCGGAACATGCTGCTTTGTGAATAAAACAGCAGAAAACTCCTGAGACGCTCAGAATTGATTGGAGAATGTCTGCCAGGTAAACGGGGGTGACTGCCCCGTGTTCAGCTCTCTGCCTTGTTTCTCCAGCTGGTTTCGGTGCTGAGGGAGGTGAGCTACCTGTCTGGCAGCCAGATGGGAGCCATCCCGCCGACAGCAGCAGAAATCTATTCCTCCAAGGAATCATACCGGCAGATGGTGGCCAACTTGGAACTGATGGTGAACAGATACAACAAGGTCCTGAAGACAGCCCTGGAGGTTGAATACCCTCTAATACAGGGGCAGCTGCGGGATATTGACTTGAAGCTGAAAGAGGCAGAAGAAACACTGAACTGGAAGATGGAGGGTGAGCTATGTCTGTGTTAGGGGGAAAGAGCACATACACTTGGGTCTCATCAGATTCCCCCCTGTGCCCAACCGCCGTCACCTGGTTCCCAACTGTGGTTCCCAGCAGGGCAGGTGACTTTCCAGCAGATCCAGCACTGGAGAGATGAAGGGCAGCCCTCAGCTTGCCTGCTCCTTTCCACGTTCCCTTGATCTGCTGGGGTTGTGGACAGGATTCTGCTCCCTTCAGGTTCCGCCTGGGCTTTTGGGGAGGAGAGGCTGCCCTGTAAGCAGCGCCACCAAGGAGGTGGCAAGATTTGGGTTTGCAAGAGCTGGCAAGTCTGGGGTTGAAGTATCTGCTCACTGCCTGTGCTGGCCCCCCTGTGCCAGCCCAAGTGGCCCGTTGTGTGGCTGCGTGCCTTTGTCCCCGAAGCACTGCTTTCTCACCCACTTGTGCAGGGAGCGGGAGCCCCTGGCCCAGCCATCTGACACTGGGATGGAATTGTCTCAGTAAGAGGCAGGGCCACCTCGTTATCTTTTCCAGGAGGATGAAATACTGCAGCTAGAGGTGGGGTTTGTGCACCGTGACTTTGGGATGATTTAACCAGTGTTCTTGCTTGATCAGTTTTAACTGCAAAGCAGAGTGGAGGAAGACAATTTGTTTCCTCTTGGTGAAAGCAAACTGCTCACAGGTGGAATATATATTTCTGTCATCAGGCTTGTGGTATGAACAGGAACAAGTGTCCTCCCTTGGGAACATGCAAAGCAGAAGCCCTCGTGCTGAAAATCTCTTTCTCCATTGCACAATAAAGATGAAGGGATTTTCCTGCAGTTGAACCCTAAGTTCCCTGCATTTAAGTGCAGCCCTCTCTGGTACCTGGGGCTGGCACAGCCCATGTGTTAGGGCTACAGGTGCGAGGTCCCTGCTTTAGTGATGGTGGCAGGGATACTCAGCCTGTGGTACTCATCCTCCCCACGCTGCTCTCTCCAGTAGCAGAACGTGGGAGATCAAATCTGGGTAGAAGGAAGTGGGAACTATCAGATATCCCCACGGTGCTGGTACTCCTGGCAGAAAGCAGAGGCTGCGGCTGTCCGTACCATGGCTTGTTGGGGGAGGAGGGAGCTAGAAGTGGCTCTGTTGGTTGAGATGGTAAGTCTGTTGTGTTAATGATGGATGAGAAATTCATGAGACCAAGGGGAAAAAGTCAGAGACTGGTCTTAAGGGTGCACAAGAGCTTGGCCCAGAAGCTCTAAAAACATGTAGTCAATCATCTCATTTTTTACCAGGTATCTGGGATCACATGTCCATGGTTATGGATGATGTCCACGACCTCGAGAAGAGGATACAGAAAGCCAAAAACAATGTTGAGGAGATCCAGACCACCGTGCAATCGTGGGTGTCACCCATATTCGAGAGGAAAGATGGTAAAAGAGAATCACTGCTAAGCCTAGAGGACTGTCAGGACCGTCGGGAAAGGCGTTACAGCCTTGTCACAGAATCAGGGCAGAGGATTCATTCGCTGATGAAGGTGAGGGGGGACCTTCTCAAAGGGTTTGTTGGCTCTTCATAGGCTCTGTATGTTTTTCTGCTCTGTTGGAAATGTCTAGAGCTGTTTCAATTCATTTGAAAATCTTACCCAGTGTTAATTAACAATATCTTTGATGAGTGAGCTGGTATGGCTGTGTGGTGTGGGGCTGCTGGCTGGGCACCACTGGGGACCCAGTTTGGGGCAGGAACGGGAGCAGCCGCAGCCCAGCAAAGGAGTCTGGCTCCAGCAGTCCTGGCTGTTGTGGAGCCACTAGAGGGGAGTCGTGCATCGGGCTCTGGGGTCCTGCTCAGAGGAAAAATTCCCCTCTAAAATATTTACCTGAAAATAGAGAGGCAGCTGGCTGTGGCTGACCTTTCTGTTTCAGACTTGTTGTCCCCCTGCGGGAGCGGGAGGTGACGCTGACAGTCCATGGAGAAGCTGAGTGACAGGAAAAAAGCTGCTGCCTGAAACCTCCGTGTTTTCCAGCAACTTTGCCAGAACTGAGAGTCCTCTTTGCAGGCCAGGAGAAAGCCCAAAGCTCTGCTCCTCACCTGCCCAAGCGAGGTGCTGTGCATGTCAGGCACAGCACCTTGGCCTGGAAGGAGATAGGTTTTAGATGCAGCCCTCTCCTGAGGGTCACCATATGGCCTCAGACTCTGGAGAGAATCAGCTGACCCTCTCTAGCACACTGAGCTCTTGCTGCTCACCTTGCCTTGCTGTCTGCAGTCAGCCCTGGACCCCTCTAACCCCCTTCTCTGCACACTGAACCTGTGGTGAGCATTTTACTGTACCCATGTTGTTCTGCTGCCACAGCTGTAACAGGCTCAGCCACCTCCAGCTACCACCCAAAAGACCAGGGCACGTCCTAGATTAGCCAAGGAGAATATGGGGTTGTGGTCATGGCAGGACGGCTGGCACCACTGGTGGGGTGGCACTGCCAATGCTGCTCACAGGGGCAGGACCAACTGCAAAGCAGCAGGAAGGTCCTGGGGAGAGAAAGGCACCATGGCCCAAAATGGGGTGTCCCCATGTCTCTGTCCTGCTTGTGCTGGCCAAGCCTGGAGGAGCAGCAGCAGAAGGGCCAAGAGCTGGTCTGCTGGGTTTCTCCCAGTTGTTCAAGTCTTCCTAGCGGGAGGGGAGTCTTGAGGCTGCTGAGAGAAGCACAGTGAGGGTTTGGGTACATGCACCAACAGGCAAAGGCAGGACAGCTAGATGCTGGCTCCCATTGCCCTTCTTTCACCAGGATGAGGCCTCTGGAGTAAAGGCTCAGTAAAACACCAGTAACAAGGGGACATTACCAATTACAAGGACAGGGAATGGCGAAGAGAAGGTGGTGCTTTCAGACGGGTGTTCCCACAGAGTTCATTGCTATGAAGTACCCCTTTCTCTTGTGTCAGCTCAACGTGGCCAGGGTGAGTCCGCAAGGGGCCAGAGCTCTGGCTTGCTCTGTTGAGAGTTTAAGCACCCAGCTATGATGTGTCAAGTTGGGGAGCAGCAACTTTGGGTTGGCTCAAGCCCAACTGGCAATGCCGCTTTATCTCATGTGTGCCAAGATGCCATGTCAGTGCTGGGAATGGCACCCTCTTCTGTGCCCCCATACATGAAATGCTGCCAACATCGACCCCCTGGCAACAGACAGTTGGGGTGTGTGTGTTGATTTCTGCTCACTGCAAGCTGGACCTTATTTTTTTTGAGACCATGCCTCTGTTGAGAGCCCCTGGCAGTCTTAGGAGAAGGAGCATTCAGAGGACATGGCAATGCAGGGGATGGGATCACAGCGGAGCATGGGAGGCTGCTGGGAGGTGCAGGGAGTGGGTACACAGCCTGGCCTTGTGGGGATGGGAAGAGGAAACCCAAGAAGGATGGGTCCCTGCTGTGACCCAGAAAACCCTGAATTTCCTGACTGGGAGCTTCCCTGGAGGAAAGGAACGCAATAAGCTGAGGAGGGAGGTTATTAGCAAACCCTTTGTCTTCTGATCCCAACCTTTATCTGTTTTTATGTGGTTTATTTAAAATCCCTTTCTTGAATTTAAAAGTTCTCTGGTCTTGAGATGACAATTTGTAGGGCAGAGGTGTAAGCAGTCCTTGAAGGCCTCACCCACTCAAGGTAACATCATACGGGCCACCAGGACTGGGTCTTTATGTATTGGAATGAGCCTTCAAGACCCCTGAGTGCTCCCTGCCCCAGGTGTGCAAAGCAGCCTTGAGCCCTGTAGCCTCGGAGAAGAGGAAGAATAACATGTCGCAGAGTTGCTAAGCCTCTTCTGCACTCCATTTTTACCTTGTAGTTATTTTGAGTTGTTTCAGATGACAAAGCAGCCCTTGACAGAAGGAGCAAATCGTGGCCATGCCACCAGCAGCAACATCCATTTGTCTGGTTTCCTATCTCTCCATGAGACTGGTACCCATGTGCTCACTGGCATCAGTCCTTAGCTGTGGGCAGCTCTCTTGTAAGGCAGACTCAGCCCTGCGGTATTTGAAGGCATCTTCTTTTTCTACCAGGAAAACCAGAGCCTCTTACTTGCAGACCCAGCATCTGACATCTGGAAGGCCTATGTGGATTATGTGGATGAGATAGTCCTGGATGGATTCTTCATTGCCATTGAGTGCTCGCTCAAGTACCTCCTGGAAAACACAGGTGACTGCTGGTTCCTCTCCCCTGGTCGCTATGGCTGCTTCAGTCTCACCAAAGGGAGGCTTGTGTTTTGTGCAAACACAGGTGACTGCTGGTTCCTCTCCCCTCAGTCTCACCAAAGGGAGGCTTCTGTTTTGTGCGCTCCCTCATGTCTAAGATTTGCTCTCTTCTTCCTGGCTTTCTGCTGTGCCTCTGGCACTGTCTGCACCAAGTGCTGGGGGAGCCTCCAGACAGGGTGGGTGACTCCATCCCCCAGTCACTGGAGCAAAGCATTGCTCAGGGGGAAGGGATGGAGAGGACTATGCATGATTTGCAGGGATTAATGGACAAAGTTGAGGTGTCATCCCAAGTCCGTGCTTGGGCACCAGCCATCTCCTGCCCTCCAATGAACAAAACATCAAGGTGACACAAACTTTCATTTGTGGAGAGTCTCAAGAGCCAGGTCTGCTGATGAAAGGCATGAAAGAAAAACCTCGGTCCCTGAGCATTAGACCAGTGAAGAGATGAGATGGGTTCAGGAGTCACTAAATCAGACCTCTTGCCTAAGTCTACCGTAGAGGTTCACTCACTCTGCTGAGATCAGCTTGTGTCCAGCTAAAGCACGTCTCTAGGAACACTTCCTTCTTGGATATGGAGGCACACTGAGTTAGAGAATTGAATCCAGTTCTTCACCATCTTGTTAAAACATGCACGTAATTTCACATTTGCATTTGGCTTCAGTTTCCAGTTGCTGGGGTTTTTTCATGCCTTTCTCCACTAAATTAAAGAGCCTCTTGGTTCCTGTTGTTTTTCTCCTCTGCAAGTACTTATGCGCTGTAATTGTTCAGCTCTCAGACTCACTTTTGATTAGCTAAAGAGCCTGGTCTCTTTAAGGCTTTCCTCCACAGCACTTTTTCCGGTCCTTAAATCACTTGTGTCTCATCCCTTCTCTGGTATCTCCTGCGGGTACCAGAACATCAGCTAGTTTGCCAGTATCTCCTCTGTGTTATGTGCAGACATAATGTCACTGGACCCAGCGAGTGGGTGTCTGCAATCACACCTGCCCGGTGTCCCTGTGGGGCATGTGTGCATCTTGTGGTGGGATATTAGTGGTGGCTCAAAATCACTTTTCTCCCCTTGAAAAAGGTCCTGGCATCTCTGTTCTTCCCTACCAGATCCCAAGGCAGGTCTCGCCCCCCTGTTTGAGGTGCAGCTGGATTTGGCGATCCCAGATTTGATATTTCATCCCTCCCTGGACCCTGGCACAAACGATGGCTTCTATGACATGGTGGAAAGTCTTCTCAATGACATCTACCGGATCTCATCGCTGGTGCCCAGGCTGGCCGAGCACAGTGGCTTCCCCCACTACCAGGTCCGTGGCTGTGGAGCTCCCTCATGCTGTGTGGCAGTGAGGAGGTACCATGCTGCTCCCACATCACTGCGATCTCCTCTCCTCTCCTCTCCTAGGCTGACATGGAGGACATGGCTGATCTGGCTGACATGCGCCATGACCTGATGGGACGTGTGCAAGCCATGATGGCGGCCTGCTGCGATTATCGCAGTTCCTTCGACCAATACTCCTACCTCTATGGGGACGACAGAAAGGAGTTCTGCCGACAGTTCCTCCTCTACGGGCACATCCTCACCGCTGCAGAAATTGAGGCCCATGCGGAGGACGGGATCCCTGAGATGACTCCCACGCTGCAGCAGTTCAGAGAGCAAATCGACTCCTATGAGAAAATCTACGAGGAGGTGAATCGCATCGAACCCATCAGCATCTTCCACAGCTGGATGAAAGTCGATGCTCGGCCTTTCAAGGCGTCCTTGCTGAACGTGATTAAAAGGTGGAGCCTGGTGTTCAAGCAGCATCTCATGGACCACGTCACACACAGGTAAGAGCTGTTCCTGCCTCCTCTCCCCAGGCCCTGTGCTGACCAAAGGGGGTTTCTCTTGTCTTGACTGGGCTTTATCATTTCACACTGGTAACTAACAGACTAATACAGGAGCAAAAGAAAGGGGCCTATACTGCATGCCAACTCCATCACATCCCCTGTATCTTCCATCCCCTGGTCTCTGCTGGGAACTGCTACGGCTGAGTGTGTAGAGTGGAAACAGTTATATGGACTTGGTACCATTGATGCTCCTGGGACCTGCTGTGTGGTGTTAGATAGGACGCCTGTTTGTCCGTTCATCCTGATTCAACTAAACTAATCTCTGCTAGGGCTCTGTGCTTACTTTGTTGAATTTGAAATTAGCCATCAGTAAAGCTGCATTAATGCCATGAGATACTTGCTCTATTTCTAAATGTATTGCTCTTTTGAGTGCACTCTGTGTAAAAAAGTAATTCAGATTGCCTGGCATGAGCAGTCATGGGGAGGTAGTTTCAAGGTTACAAAAATGAGGAGCTTCGGATGTAAGTTTTAAATTAACACGTGTTCCCTGCTCTGAATAGCTGCTCAGTCACCAGGTCTGTGCAGGACGATGCGTCAGGTGATTTATTTGAGTAATCGCAACTGAAGGATGTCATAGGTCTTGGATGCGTACAAAGAAGTATTTACAGACTTATGTAGTAGTGAAGGCTGCTGTGTGTGGTGGATTATATGATCTCCTGTGTTCTTTTCAGCACCACAATTCTGTTAGATAATGTCTGTGCGAAGAGGTTTTTGTGTAGCTTAGAACAGACATTTAGGAGTTCTTATTAGGAGTGTCTGACTCAGCAGTTTAGTCTTTATTAGGTGAAGTATTTAAGGATACATTTTGGCTCAGCAGCATCCACAGAATTTAAGTGGGCACTTAAAAAGTAAGTGTTTTGAGAAGAGGAGAATGGCTGTGCTGGAAAGGACCAGAGATCCAGGAGCCCATCATGCCTCTGCCGACAGTGCCCAGTAGCTGGTGAGATTAAGAACAGGGTAAGCAGGTAGGGAAACTTCTCCCAAATAACTCTTCCTTTCTCTAACAATTTATAGCTCAAGGACTTTGTGAGACAGGGGTCATGCCTTTGTATTTAAAGACGTAGATGGATTCTTTTTTCTCCCACAAATGTTTGACTGTTTTTCTTAATTGCTGTGAATTTTTATCATCTGCATCCTCCTGCACCAGGGAGTTACCCTGTGAAATGAGGCAGTGTGTGAGGTAGAATCCCTGTTTCTTGTAGCTTTGCAACCTGCCAGGTTCATTTGGGGATCTTGAATTCTTGTATTGGAAAAGACTAGATGAAAACTGTCCTTTCAAACTCACTCTCTCCAGACCACTCCTGAGCTCACAGGTCTCAGTCATACCCCTTCTCAGATATCTTTTCTCCAGCCTGAGAGGTCCCAACCTATTTATCTGTTCCTTGCGGGAAGCTGTACCACATCTATGGATCCCTTTGAGCATGAATTGTGGTTCTGATGCCCTCAGCATGTTGCCATGCAATGGACAGGGTTAGCCAGGGCTTTCCCCTCTCCATGCCAGTCCAGCTGCCTGGCGTAAGGCTGATGATTATTTCAACAGGACCTGCTCTCATTTTGTGCTTTCCTGCTTTGTGTTACATAGCTTGGCTGACCTTGATGAGTTCATAAAAACTGCAGATAAAGGTTTGAACAAAAAGGTTGAAAAAGGCGATTATGATGGCTTGGTGGAGATTATGGGTCATCTCCTGGCCGTTAAAGAAAGGCACAGTGTCACCGATGCCATGTTTGAGCCCCTGAAGCAAACCATTGAACTGCTGAAGACGTATGAACAACAGCTCCCGGAGGAAGTCTATAAGCAACTGGAGGTGGGTGAAAACTTATGGTGGACACATCAATTTGCCACGTAGCAGATGTCAAAGAGAGTGTGAGCTTAAGAGCATTGCAGGAATATTTAAGACCCCACTCCCTGTCATTAGAGGGCCTCAGTGGATAGTATTTTGCTATTGTGGGATGTGCCTTAATAGCTCTAAATTTTGGAGTTATATTGAGATTTTTCTTTTAAAGCAGAGATTAAGCCTTTTGTTATGTATGAAAAACATAGAATTGCCTGCTACAACTCCCAGCGATTACTCTTGAAAAAAATTAATGCATTTTCAAATACATCTGTTAATTAGGTTGAATTATAATTATTTTTAAATAAGCCAGTTCTTGGCAACTGTGGAGATGGGAAGGATAATGTTGGCAGAGGAGTTGCCTTCTCATAGTACTTCAGTCCTCCACTGGGTCTGTAACACCAAATCTGCTTGACCCAGAGGACATCACTGGGAGCAGGTTATGAAAGTATTTTGGCATCTTTCCGCTTCTGGCTCTGATGAATCAGTTTTCTTTTGGGAATTCCTTTCGTTTCTGAAAAGGGGACCATGAGATGGAGGTTAGAAAAGACTGAGGTGCCCAGCCAACCTTGGGGAACAGGAGACAAGCACTGGCAACAGCCAAGATGTTACAGTGGAGAAGCATGTGGCTACATGCTGATGGATACCCTATAGTCATGGGGTGCTGTGGGCAGAGGGGTCTGTGTAGGACACAAGGTTTAAAGCAGGACCTTTTGGGGAGATGTTCCTGCCTTATGCACCTGTGCAGCAAAGGCTCCAGTTCTCTGCTGCAGGCTTGGATGGGAGCTCAGTGGGGTTTAACAATCTCCTGGTTTTCTGCTTGTGCAACTGTGATCTGTGGGTGGTCGGGTCACCAATTCTGGAATAGTTGAGAGTCCTAAAGATGCCCAGGTTCCTACAGACTCCCTGAAAACCAGGAGAGCTGCATTACATGGATGCTCTGACTGCTGCAACAGCTTCAGTCCAGCATAAAACATGGTGCTGCGGGGAACCTGGCTCTGCTAATTCCTCTGCCCGAGAGCTGCTTGTTTGGTGCCTGTTTGTGCAATACATTCAAACAACTGATCTATTTTTCTGATAGAAGAAATGAGGGATGCGGGGCAGCCGTTCAGATGCGGGAGATAACAAAACAGTTTTGTTCTTTCTGGCAAGTGACAGCAGCACGTAGCTGAGTGATTCATTCACTCCTGTATACGGTGGGAAAACCAGAAATAAGTTCCTCTAGGTACCGCTCCCTCCATGGCCATGGAGATGGGTGGGCTGGAGCTGGTAGTTTGTATGAGAAGGACAAAGAAGAAGCTCCATGTGTGCCCTGCTGAGGTCATGGATAGTGATTTCTATTGAGACTGGAATATAAAGTGCCAGAAAGAGACCCCTCAGGAGGGACTGGCCCTGCTCTGGCTATTTCTGCTGCCTCAAAGCTGCCTCCAGGTTATTTCCCTTCTTTCCATAGTGTTGGTGCATCTCCATTAATCTCCTCAACTATGTGAACTGGGGTGAAAAGAAACCCAAAGACTTTCCTGTAGGTTTGCACAGTACATGGGGAAGCAGGCTCTCTGAGAGCAAAGCACCGGGACTTGAGGACAGCAGAGCCTTTGGCTGGTGTCAGTGCCTGGGCTGAGGATATGGCTCGAGAGGCCTGGTGAGAAGAAATAAAATCCCTTTCTGAAGAAAATCCCAGGTACAGAGGGTGGATTGTCAGCAGTGCTGTGCATTTGCAGCTTGGATGCAGACCTGAGAAAGAAGCCAGTCTTATTTAGTACTAATATTATATACACAGGCTGGAGGGATTTGCCCCAGAGAGCTTTCTAGAAGTCCTTCTGGTATAACCTCTTCTTCTGTTCTAAGAGCTGGCAGGAAATTTCCCAGGCTCTGATTCTTTATCAGCTCTGGGAAGCCAGACGATCTGATGAGCTTGCATCCGCAGCCCATCCTCCTACCTTCAGCCTCTCCCAGCAGGCTTGGGGTCCCGCTGGGCTTGGTGTTAGGACCACTGTTCTCTCTCAAGCACTGAACCATCCTGGGAGCCCAGGAGCTAGTCTGGGACCCTTATTCTGAAGTTATTGAACATGTTTATACAATCAGAGCAGCCAGTTATAAGGTCTCAGTCTTCACTAGTCTTCAAAACTGTGAATAACCAGTGAGTTTTATTCCAAATTGTGTGTTTAACCTTTGCATCACAACAAAACTTCCTTACAGTTTTAGACATGGAATCTGTTGCTTTTCCTGTTCTGTGATTATCCATAAACAGATCAGATGCATCTTATATCGAATATCAAATACTGCCTACCAGCATTTAAATTTTGCTTGCAGGAGCTGCCAGAAAAATGGAACAATATAAAGAAGCTGGCGATAGCTGTGAAACAGCATGTGGCTCCTCTGCAGGCGAACGAAATGACAGTTCTGCGCAAGAGCTGTGCGGCGTTTGATGTTGAGCAGCACAGATTCAGAGAGCAATTTCGGAAAGAAGCACCATTCAGGTATGGGCAAATTATAGCATCAGAAAAGCCCCAAGGGAAAAAAGTGTTATGGGATCATGTCCAAGTGTCCTGAGGACATATGCTTGAGCCCTTGCATACATTTCCTGCCTTCTCACAGTGTTGTATCTGTTATGCCTGGGGTTATTTTGTCCCTGGGAACACTGTCCAGTGTTAGCAAGAGAGTGAATGTGGATGCTGAGTGCACAATGTTGCTTTAAGGTGGCATCAGTAGTGCCATGTGGCTGTACCATCAATGTGTACGATAGACGTTTCATCTCTGCTTTGTCTCTTAGAGACACTGTTTGTTTTATGTTTTCTTTAGAAGTTGTTACAATATCACTTATGAAGAATAAACATTTCTTTCTAGGTTTGACACCGAAAAACCTTATCAACTGCTGGATGCAAAGCACACCGAGATTAAACAAATGGAGTCAGCCATGACCTCAATTTATGAATCAGCTGGTCTGTTTGAAGTCATGGTGCCAGATTATAAACAACTGAAGCAGTGCAGAAAGGAGCTGTGTCTTCTCAAAGAGCTCTGGGATATGATCTCCCTTGTGAACACTAGCCTTGGTGACTGGCAGACCACCAAATGGGTGGATATCAATGTGGAAAACATGGATCTAGAGTGTAAAAAGTTTGCAAGAGAGATTCGGAATTTGGATAAGGAAATGAGGGCATGGGATGCTTTCACTGGGCTGGACAGCAAGGTGAAGAACATGATGACAGCCCTGAAAGCTGTGGCAGAACTTCAAAATCCCGCCATTAGAGAAAGACACTGGAGTCAACTGATGCAGATGACAGGTGTGAGGTTTGTGATGGACTCAGGCACCACGCTGGCTGACCTCCTGAAGCTGAACCTGCATAACTTTGAGGATGAAGTTCGTGGCATTGTGGACAAAGCAGTGCGAGAAATGAGTATGGAGAAAGTCCTGAAGGAGCTAAAAATGACTTGGAGCACCATGGAGTTTCAGTATGAGCCTCACCCCCGGACGAACATCCCATTGCTGAAGTCAGATGAGGAACTCATTGAAACTTTAGAAGACAACCAGGTGCAGCTGCAGAATTTAATGACATCCAAATATATTGCTTTCTTCTTGGAGGAAGTGTCTGCATGGCAGAGGAAGCTGTCCACTGCGGACTCCGTCATTTCTCTCTGGTTCGAAGTGCAGCGTACATGGTCTCACTTGGAGAGCATATTCATAGGCTCAGAAGATATACGGGCACAGCTTCCTGAGGTATGAAACCCCAAATCCTATTTTTCCTGTTTGGAAAGTGTTGAAGAAGAGCCTCCATGATATGAAATAGGGTTATCTATAATGCCAAGTTCCCCAAAGCAGGGCTTTTCTCCTGCTGCCTTGCTTTTTCAGAGGCTCCCTTAGAGCTATAGTAGTTTCCCTAGTGCTGCCCCAGGATGTTTTTTGTACTGTAGGTTGTGCTTAAGCCTTGCTGAGAAGCTGATTTTCTCCCCTCCACTGCGGCATAGCAAATATAGAGTTCCTGGAGACTGAGTGCGAGGCTGCTAGCTTCCTTCAGTGCTGCAGGCATGTTCCCTCTTTCCTTGGAGGCAAGAGGACTGGGATAATTACTCAGACATTGCAAATCATCCAACCAGAGCTGGACCAGGCAGCTTTGGCAGCATCCCCTTCCCTGCCTTCAGCGGTGGTGCAGGGGGGGAGAGCAGCTGTTTTCCTACTCCTGCTTTGGAAAATGGAACAGAGTTGTCATTGGCGACCTCCTCGTGAATGTCTTTGAGTCCAGCTTCCAGTCTTATTCCAGATTCCCTTGTTTATTAAGAAAATCTTCCAAGCTGGTTCCTGGCCCTGCTGGACCACTCGCAGCCATGCTGAGGAACCTGCCTTTCACTCACGAGTGAACTGCAATTGACTTGTGTCACTGCCGTCCCCATCCACGTGCAGCATCACTGACAGCACTGCCAGGGGACTGACACCCAAGACGGGGTGTGCACAGCCCAGTGACACCCGGACGATACACCACCCTGTCTCCATCCCTTCACTCTGGTCTACTTGGACTGTTCCTCCCCCTGCTGTGGAGAGCGCTGGGCACATCTCGCTTACTGGGCAATATATACAGGGGCTAATAACCAGTGCCCTGAAGGTTGTACCATGTGCCAGCAAGCTGTTAATATCCAACAGCTATCTAATGGCATGTATGAAATCTCATCATGATTTAAATCTGCATCCTACTGGGCAGCTGTCTGCATCTCAATACCCGTCTGGCAGGTGGCACGGATCAGCAGCCTCTTCCCTTCCCTAGAAGAAAAGATGAAGCTCAAAGCCTCTAGAGGCTGAACCTCCTCGGGATACACCCAGGGCTGGGGGAGGATGTGCTGGCAGGGCATGGGATGCACATCTGAAGCTGGCTATATGGCTTGCATGCAGGGAGGGCTCAACCCACCAGCCAGAGCCTTGCTACCAGGGCTGAACACAGGTTAACATGGAATTGTTAGCAGGAAAGCTTGGAGCACTTTCATGCAGTGTCCTGGCTGACTCGGGAGGCCTGGTGTGGGAAGAAGGGAGGAGCAGAGACGTTTTGAACATAGCTTTATTTATTCTTCACTGTTAACTCCAGAAATTCAGGGTCCCTGTTAGGTGCAGAGCAGAGTTGTCAGCATGCTCCTCTGCTGCCAACATGGGCTTTCCATGGCCTTACTCAAGGCAAGGAAGGGCTCTCCTCTGCAAGTGTCATCATACCCATTTCAGGGATGGGCACTGGCACTCCTACATTGTAGCAAGAGGGGAAGAGTGAACTCACGTGGAGTCGGTAGCCTTTCCCCCGTATGGGGGCATCTCCTGCTGCTGCGGCCAGGAAAACTTGGTATTTCACCTGGACATGGGAGAGGAAGAGTTATGAGGAGACACTCAAAGGGGAATTCAATCCCATGAAAATGGTTGGTTCTAGGCATTGGCTTCTGCATGGATCACTTTATCCACGACCCCTTTGGGATACAGTGAGAAGGCTGCGAGTGCCCGACTGGAGACTTGTTTCGGGCACATGGCTGGAAGAACCCTTCTGAAATGGTGGAGAGGTCCTTCTGCACTAGACAGAAGGCTCTCTGCAGAGAGTCTTTGCCCTCAACCCAAAGACAGCACCCAGAGGATAGGATCTTTTAGCACAAAATTAGTGTTTTACTGTAAATGTGTTCCTTGTATTGCTTTTTAGGACTCCAAACGCTTTGAAGGAATTGATGTGGATTTTAAAGAACTGACCTATGAAGCTCAGAAAACCCCAAATGTAGTTGAGGCCACCAATAAACCAGGTCTGTCCCAACAACTGGAGGACGTTCAGAGTAGGTAGGTAGAACTTCAAAAATCCCAGGATTTTGGCAGAGACTGGGATCAAGTCTAATAAGTTTGTTTGACCTGTGCTCCAAGGCTTTCTTCTTAGACTGTGCATTCCTTGCATTCACAAGTCGCAGTGTTTCTGATCTTGAGTCTTTTTATTTGTGATCCATCACCCTGAAGCCCCCAAAGTGGAGTCTGGCTTTCTGTACGTGCAAATTCTCATCCTGAATATTGATTTACACACATACAAAGCTAGGCATTCAGCATACTAACACATGGTCTCACTACCACCCCAAATACAATGTCTTAAATATCTTTTTAGCAGTCCAAGCAGGGATATCTGCAGCAGAGCTGAGCCCACGTTCTTTAATTTACGAAATTATCTCTGCACGTATACCCTTGACACATGGTATAACTAGACTCTCTGAGAAAGACCTTAGTGTCCTGAGATGGATACACTTCTCACTTAACATATGAGCTCGTCTGCCTGGAACACACTTAAAAGTTAATATGATAGCTGTTGTGTCAGTAATAACTATTCATTTAAAATAAAGATTTATTTTATTTTTAATCAGATAAGGCCAATGTTCCTCACAGAGGACTAGCTGCATGTTATTTATGAACTTTGTAAGCTCAGCAGCAGTTTAGCATGTAAACACTGAAAGAATCATTTTAGATCGGAGCAAACAAGCTTCCTTTCAGGCTTCACAAACACAAAAAGCTGAGTAGGTCTGAATCAGACTTTAAAATGCAGCTCATTAGAATAAAAGCAGTTATGGAAATTATCATCCCAGCGTGAAATCACCTGTGGCAGTTATGAGCTTGTCTAAAACAGTAGCTCAGACTGCAAACCCTTTCTAGCCTCTTCTTCCACCTGTGTTTCTGCTTTTTTATGAGGCTTCTCTGATTCTTAGGCTGTTTGACACTTGGGAATAGAGAGAGATCTATGAGTTACTATGTGCTATGTTGATCTGTTTGGAAAATGCTGTAGAGGACCAGCCTGCAGGCTCAGCTCACGTCTGGCATTTCCCCATGGTAGAGGAGAATCTGCTTGATAACCATAACTGTAGCATGAAACATGAAAGGATATTTACCCACCTGTCCTGGGCTCTGTTTATCTGCTTTGTCTCCCCAGGTTGTCTCTGTGTGAGAAGGCTTTGGCTGAATATTTGGACATGAAGAGGTTGGCCTTTCCCAGATTTTACTTCATTTCTTCTGCAGATTTATTGGATATTCTTTCCAATGGCACCAACCCACAGCTGGTAAGCCTTGTACTGCTTCACCTTTGCATTTTGCAGCTGTCAGTAATGTCATGGTGGAAGATGCTGTCTTGGGACTCTCCTGTAGCTTATCCTTTCCTGAGTGCTTTTTCTCCCACCCTCACTTGGATTAATAATAATTCTTTCACATCTGGTCTTCATCTGTCATCTTTGAAAGGCAACATGTGCACTGTACGTTGTCTGATCTAACCCTGCTGATGCCCGCAGATGGTTCTGAAAGCGTTGCACAGAGTAGAGCTATGTTTTTGATGCCATAAAAACAGTGATTTTGTTTCTGCTGGGATACAGTGAGGTTGGAGGAAACCATCTTTCCTGAGGATCTCAGCCAAAATTTGTTGCTGACCTTGGATCCCCAACCCGGGATGCCACCAAACAGCATCTGCTGTTGAAAGAGCCACAGACTGGGCATTCAAATGTGGAAGTGTTGACAACTGATGGCTTGGAGAGTTCCCTTTTTTTAGGCAGAAGAGGCATTTGCTAGTCAGCCACTTCTTCCTTCCCCCATGCAAAGGCTTTGGGGATGTCCTGATTATAGGGGGAGAGAAGAACACAACCTGAAAGAGGTAAGACAACTGGTGGTCAGATAGTGGCTATGGCCAAGGCAAGCAAGTAGATATCTTGGGTTGCCATCCATCCCTGTGCAGCTCAGGGGCCAGGCTGGGTATCTGACCTGCACTGAGGTTCTGCGCCATCTGAGGAGGCTTCTCCTCTCCAGGCTGGGTTTCTGGGGATGGTGCCTGAATGCCAGGTGGGGGGAAATCACTCCAAATATACCATTCCTCCTGTTGGCTTTGGTGGACTGCTGGATCATCCTGTGGAGGAAGCTGTAGTAACCTTCCTGTTTCAGGAAATGGCTTCACTGTGCTCTTCCCCCCATTCCCCAGGGGAGCACAGACACCTCCTATCCCCCAGTGGGCAGAGTTCAGAGGATTCAGTCCTGCAGATGTTTTTCCATACAGAGCACAGCAGCGTTAGGGTTGATTATTAGTGCTACGGGAGTTGCTGTCAGGAAGCCTCGGCCACTTTGCCTGGCAATGCTGTGCTCTGGCTGGCCTCGTTTGGGATGCATCATTTATCCTGAGGTTGGTATGTAAAACCAATCAAAATGTTCACAGCAAATGGAGATTGTTGGATAAGGAGTGAATTCCTTATTCCATCTTTCAGTAGTGAGTAATCTCACCTTCTCTAAGCTTTTCATCATTTTCAGCTTTCATGTGAGCACATGAACGGAGCAGGTTTGCAGACGTATTTGGAAATGCTGGTTTTTGCCACTAACCTTTAACACTACTTATATCTGTTTCTGCTGCTGGGTGATTTCAGCCCACAGAGTATCATAAATACATAGTTGATTGATACTTAAAATGGAGAGAAAAAAAACACAGGAAGCAAAGAAAAGATACTGTGTTGAAATGCTCCATGGAGTAAGAAGAAATTCCTGCTGTTTTCTGTTATTCAAAACAATTTGCAGTAAAATCAAAGTAAAAGTCAAGTAGGAACATACATGGATACACTCTCAGCCTTTCCACTGTAGTTTCAAAGTCTGATAATTCCTAAAGGAGGATTAAATGCACAATGATATTATCCTCTTGAACTGGGTATTGAACTTGTGCAGATTCAGGTGTATTCAGGGCTCCGGTGGCAGGATTGCACCAAGGGCTGGAGTACGTCCAGCCCTGCAGACTGGCCAGCGTCTGGGAACTGACAGTGGGGATTTGTGAGCAGAAACTTCTAGATGTAAGTAAAGGTTCTATGGTTTACTTAAGATTTGAAAGGAGCTATGCTTATCTGGGGGGAAGCTGAGTGCCCATTGCTTCTCAGAGGTACTTAGTACCTTCCAGGATTTGGCCTTGCTTGAACGTGTGTAAGAAGACTACTGAGCTATGTCCACCTGCAGGACAGCTTGTGAGAAGGAGTGTTGTAATCCTTTGTGAGTCAGTGAATAAGAATTAAACGGACAAGTCCACCCATCTTTCTCTGAAAGCATTAGAGCACCAGGTGTCACGGGCTGTTCTCATTTCTTATCCCACCCATGGGAGTCTGTCCATCTCCCTGTCTCTGGCTGTCATTGAGAGAGGCAGCTCCTGTCTGGGACAGCTTTGTGAGCTGACCTTTGCTGTGGGAACATCAGTCCTGGGAGAAGCCCGCCTTTGTTGGCAGTGGTGTGTGACACGCAGTGATTTAGTTGTGCGTTATGTAGTGATCTAGAAGAAGCCTTGGTGACCTGCTCGGCTCCCAGCAGGCAGATGCCGATGTTGAGAGCCTGCAGCAGCGATGCTAGCATCTCCCTGTTGGCTTTTCAAACTCAGCTGGGTGTGAACAGGACAGGACTGAATTATTCTTTTCCTTCTGGAAGAGTGCTTTTAGTCAAGATGGGGGTTTTGTAGAAGGTCTGGGTTGTTGAGCTGTTTATCATGGGTCTTGGACAGAAATAAAGGTCTTTCTTCTCCATGTAGGAGAATTCAGGACTTCTCATTGGCACAAAATTGATTTCTAGTAATGAAAAACCAGAAAGGTTCGTAGTGAAGAAAACTCCACAGTATGCTGAGAATAGGATGAGGTGGAGCAATGGCTAGAGACCTCTCATCACTACGTGTAGGGAAATTGGGGCTAGGAGGTCATGCAATGTTTGAATGTTTTCTGTGCTTTTGCCCTGTATGGGAGATTTCCCAATGGGGAAATATGACTTATTAAGGCAAGTCTGTTTCCTAAATGATGTAGAAATAGGTGGAAGTATTGAGAGAGACAGCAATAGGCTTACGTTGGCAGTATCCTGGCCACGTATGAGAAGATGTGGTGCTACCAAGATGTCCAAGATCATGCTTTGTGAACATGACTGTGCCTGTGACATGTATGGTGATCTCCATTCTGCATGTCCTGTCTCAGTCGCTTTATTTACACAATTCCTTTTGCAGGTGCAACGTCATCTTTCCAAACTCTTTGACAACTTGGCCAGGATGAAATTCCAGCTGGACTCTGAGCAAAAGGCAACCAAAGTTGGCCTGGGAATGTACAGTAGAGAGGAGGAATACGTCAGCTTCAGTGAACCCTGTGACTGCAGTGGGCAGGTGAGAGGGAAGACCTTGTCTATCAAAACTATCCAGTGGAGTCTGCTCTCCTGCCCCTTGTGTGGGCATCTGTTGCCAAGACATCGCAGAGCTTCACTACTCTTCCTTTGTGTGTGAGAAAGGCTGGAAGAGGTGGTGTGTAATTTAATTCCTCCTTACACCACAGCTCTTGGTCCCACTCTGGATAGGTCCTTACTAAGCTGGGGCATAGGTGTCACAGTCCACAATGAGAGAAAGGGCTGTGGCCTTTTTCTAACTAGTTTTTTTTTTTTTTTTATTTGAATTTTTCTAAGCCATTTTGAAGGCTAGAGTTACAGCTCGTTACAAATATCTTCGGTAAGGGAGGGGATGCAGATTGAAAATAGACTAAGCTATTCCATAGTACCTCTGCATGGGTATCTTTTGAAAGAGAAGGCTTTTTTTCCTGTTTTCCAAATCTTCCTTCTTTCAAAGGATGAGTTAAAGTACGAAATTCAAGAATCAAACTACTGCTCATCTTATCTGTCCCTGTAGTTGCACCTTTCTCCATAGACTATTATAGGAAGCTAAAGTACAAAGTACCAGCTACTAAGCTCCCCAGTGATGGAGCTTGCTGTATTTAAACTATCTTCTCAGTGAGGGCTTTGCCTGTGAAATACTAAATTCAGCATGAATTGTGTTCCCAAGTTCAGCAGCAGCTTTCTCCTGCTGCTGGCAGATTGTGCCCAAGTCCCATGAGTGATTCTGTCATGTCCTGGAGGTGGAACGCACCGAACTAAATTACTCATTGGTGGAGTTCATTTTGGTTTCTCCCACAGCTGGAGTTCAAGAAAAATCTGCCTTGTGTTCTTGGTGTTTGGAAATAGATGCTAATCCTGCAGTACCAGAATTGGCTAAATCCACCCAGTCTGAAGGAGGCTGTGAGGCTTGTTTAACTGGAGAGTTGAGATGCTTGTCCCATTCCCTGTCTTCACTAATTACCAAAGGCGCTTAAGAAGAGCAAATGTGTTACTGTGATCTAATCTCTTCTCCAGGTTGAGGTCTGGCTGAATCATGTGCTAGACAGCATGAGGGCTACTGTGAGAGATGAGATGACGGAAGCCGTCATGGCTTATGAGGAGAAGCCAAGGGAACAGTGGATCTTTGACTACCCTGCCCAGGTATCTGCCACTGCTCCTCATCTCCACTCAGGCTGGCACATGGGAAAGGCAGTGCTTGGCTTCCCCTTCAGTCCTGCCCTTCCCTTCTTTCAGTAATGGCCTCTAGCTATGGATGGGGACGTTTCTGGCCTCCACTGTGCTTTCCAGGAGGGAGGAAGGATGAGTTGTCCTTTATCCTGGCAATCTCCTGATGGAGTTTCCAGGCTGAGCTCCATGCTCTGATTAGGGGTCCAGGGAGGATACGCTCTTGGCTGGGTTACAGAGCTCGGGGGCTTGGGCAGTGCCAGCTGCACCCTGTGGGTCATGGGAAGTCTATACATCCAGAGGAGTGAGAGGTGCAGCAGGAAAACAAAGTGGTGAGCCCTAATGAGAGAAAAGAGCCCCTCAGATGCACCTCTGACAGACTCGTGGTCTCCAGCTCTTCCTCCTCTGCTGTGTCAGGCATGTGAAAGGTGCTGATTGACTAATAAGTAGCTGCTAAATGGGTCTACCACTGATATGATGTTTTAAATGAATGTCACGGGGCAGATCCCTGTTGTCCTGTCTGCTGTGACTACTATGTGAAAAAATACTTAATTTCATGTCATGG
>NW_008795363.1:557056-561785 GCF_000699145.1 Aptenodytes forsteri | reverse complement strand
TTTTCTAAATAGTTTTTTTTTTTTTTTTATTTGAATTTTTCTAAGCCATTTTGAAGGCTAGAGTTACAGCTCGTTACAAATATCTTCGGTAAGGGAGGGGATGCAGATTGAAAATAGACTAAGCTATTCCATAGTACCTCTGCATGGGTATCTTTTGAAAGAGAAGGCTTTTTTTCCTGTTTTCCAAATCTTCCTTCTTTCAAAGGATGAGTTAAAGTACGAAATTCAAGAATCAAACTACTGCTCATCTTATCTGTCCCTGTAGTTGCACCTTTCTCCATAGACTATTATAGGAAGCTAAAGTACAAAGTACCAGCTACTAAGCTCCCCAGTGATGGAGCTTGCTGTATTTAAACTATCTTCTCAGTGAGGGCTTTGCCTGTGAAATACTAAATTCAGCATGAATTGTGTTCCCAAGTTCAGCAGCAGCTTTCTCCTGCTGCTGGCAGATTGTGCCCAAGTCCCATGAGTGATTCTGTCATGTCCTGGAGGTGGAACGCACCGAACTAAATTACTCATTGGTGGAGTTCATTTTGGTTTCTCCCACAGCTGGAGTTCAAGAAAAATCTGCCTTGTGTTCTTGGTGTTTGGAAATAGATGCTAATCCTGCAGTACCAGAATTGGCTAAATCCACCCAGTCTGAAGGAGGCTGTGAGGCTTGTTTAACTGGAGAGTTGAGATGCTTGTCCCATTCCCTGTCTTCACTAATTACCAAAGGCGCTTAAGAAGAGCAAATGTGTTACTGTGATCTAATCTCTTCTCCAGGTTGAGGTCTGGCTGAATCATGTGCTAGACAGCATGAGGGCTACTGTGAGAGATGAGATGACGGAAGCCGTCATGGCTTATGAGGAGAAGCCAAGGGAACAGTGGATCTTTGACTACCCTGCCCAGGTATCTGCCACTGCTCCTCATCTCCACTCAGGCTGGCACATGGGAAAGGCAGTGCTTGGCTTCCCCTTCAGTCCTGCCCTTCCCTTCTTTCAGTAATGGCCTCTAGCTATGGATGGGGACGTTTCTGGCCTCCACTGTGCTTTCCAGGAGGGAGGAAGGATGAGTTGTCCTTTATCCTGGCAATCTCCTGATGGAGTTTCCAGGCTGAGCTCCATGCTCTGATTAGGGGTCCAGGGAGGATACGCTCTTGGCTGGGTTACAGAGCTCGGGGGCTTGGGCAGTGCCAGCTGCACCCTGTGGGTCATGGGAAGTCTATACATCCAGAGGAGTGAGAGGTGCAGCAGGAAAACAAAGTGGTGAGCCCTAATGAGAGAAAAGAGCCCCTCAGATGCACCTCTGACAGACTCGTGGTCTCCAGCTCTTCCTCCTCTGCTGTGTCAGGCATGTGAAAGGTGCTGATTGACTAATAAGTAGCTGCTAAATGGGTCTACCACTGATATGATGTTTTAAATGAATGTCACGGGGCAGATCCCTGTTGTCCTGTCTGCTGTGACTACTATGTGAAAAAATACTTAATTTCATGTCATGGATACTTCATCCTTGATCTCCCTGTGGATCAGACACTCTTGAACGTAAGGAAGCTCTGGTGTTTTCCCTGATACTGAGCCAGCCCATTTCCCTAGGTGGCTCTTTCCTGCACCCAGATCTGGTGGACAACAGAGGTTGGGATTGCCTTCGCCAGGGTGGAGGAAGGCTACGAGAATGCGATGAAGGAATATCACAAGAAGCAAGTGACTCAGCTGAACACCCTCGTTACCATGCTGATTGGGCAGCTCTCCAAGGGTGACAGGCAGAAAATCATGACCATATGCACCATCGATGTGCACGCTCGGGACGTGGTGGCAAAGATGATAGCGCAGAAGGTTTGTGTTCGCAGCTCAGCATGGTCCTGTGTTGGGCGTTGGAGCGGGGGTTACAGGAGTGATAGACCAACCACAGGCCATTCAGATCACTGCCCGTCTCAGTGGGAGATACACAACTAAATTTACTTCTACAATGTTTGCGGTAAGGAGGCAGAAAGCCACCGTAAGCCTGCAGTGCTGTTCTGTATCATGGCCATGCAACACCAAGGAGCGTGTTGTACTTGCCACATTCACACCAGGAGTGAGAGTGTAGCCCTGTGTTCTGTTGCCAAGGCACGTGTTGGTGGATGATGGCATTGTGTTGGGAGGCTGCTGGATGCAGTCTCAGTTATGTCTTTAGAAAGTAAAAAAAAGCATTTGGGCTTTTCTTTTTGTAGCTTCCTTGGTCTGGTGTGGGGGCACAGGGACTCCTTTGGGACTCCTTTGTCCTGCATACCTCTCCCACACCACTCCCCTGTCCTTGACACTGTGTCAAGTATCCAGCCCTGAAGGTGGGTGGGAAGGTGCCCTGAGTGTGCTGGGTTGTGGCTTTACCCTCATCTGTGTCCTCTTGGAGGCAGCCAGGCTGCTCGCAGGGTTTCTGGCTTCAAGGCTCAGATGGGCTTGGTGGTGCCTTGGCCCAGTTTGTGGTGAAGTGGTCCATCTGCTGGGCCTATCTGCTGGTTGTGCAGAGGTCACTGGCCATGGCTGTCCTTGTCCCCCTGTTCCCAGCCTGTCTCCCTGGTGCTGTCTGTGGCCCCTTCCCTGTCTAGACAGCCTCTGCTCCTTCTCTCATTCTGTTTGCGTTATAAGAGCCTCTTCATGGCTTGCTGCTTCTTAAATCTCCTCTTCAGGAGTCTTTTTGTGCTGCTCTTTCTCTTGGGTATTCACTTTTCCCTCTCCCACCAACGTGGTTACTAATTTCGTTCTTACCCGCTATTGATGGGAGATGGGGAGGTGACATTTCTCACCACATTACAGGGAGGTGACCTTCCTCACCACACCTGCCTTCACAGTGAGGACCAATGCACCCCTGATGAAAACTTCATTGAAGTCACCATCATGGCACCTGAGCTGTGTGTGCCTGGCATCCCTGGCCTTCCCGTGATGGTGCTTGTGGGTGTGTTGCAGGTGGACAATGCCCAGGCGTTCATTTGGCTGTCACAGCTCCGGCACAGATGGTCGGATGAGGAACGGCACTGCTTTGCCAACATCTGTGATGCCCAGTTCCTGTACTCCTATGAATACCTTGGCAATACCCCTCGGCTTGTGATCACTCCACTGACAGACAGGTAAGTCCCCTGGAAATACCATCATAGCTAGGCTTTGCCACGCAGTTAGAGAAAGAGCTGCCAACCAAAGATGGATTTAGTTTGGACACCCACATCCCTCTTGTTCTTTCTCCGTGTCCCAGCAATCCGGTGGCAGAGCTCTAACTCTCACCTGGTTTGTGATTTGATGGTGGTACCCTCTGGGGTATCTGTGCCTCAGATCTCGGGGTAGGATTCAGCTCACAGATTAAGACGCTCAGTTGTGGGTGTCTGCCTGTGCACAAGAAGACCACACCCCATAGAGCTGGTGAGTCTAGAAAGCTTTCATCCTGTCTTGAAGTAGACATCTACCACTTGGTTCAGTTGTCTCAATGGGGACACCTAGGGTGACTTGAGATGCTCTGCGTTGTCCCACCTGGCTTCCAGCTGCCAATCCAGAAATGTGCAAGTCTCCTGTGGACCCCTTCTCATATCTTTCCACCCTATGTGACATTTCAGTAGCCAGGAGCATCTCAGGTGGCTCTAGTCACCCATGTTAGTCAGCTGAGACAAGCCCCCATGCATTATCAGGTTTTGTTGGCCATGTTGATTACAGCTCTGTGGCTTATACAGGGAGTATAGACACCCACATGTGGGCATGTCCCTGGTGTCCATCATCAGCATGATGGAGAAGCTTTGGGGCTTGCTGCAGCATTGAATGGGATCATTCATAGGCCATCTGAACAGGTTTCTGTGGGTGGTGGGGAATGGGATCCTTTGGGCTGAAGAGCACTGGGAAGCAAAAGGAAGGTCTTTCAGAAAAGCCAACCTTTTCTCATACTATCTGGGACATGCCCAATATCAATGAGTGGTATGAGGATCCAAAGAAAGCACAACCTGGACTTGAAGAGGTTGGGCAGACCCTGGTGGAAGACAAGTATCTCTTGGAGAAGACACAGCTGGGCAGAGGTGGTAATTAATGCCCAAGAGGACTGCCAGCTTAGACATGCACCCTGCTCATGTATAGCTCTTCAGAAGAAAGGCTCTCCTGAGTGCATTGCCCTAGTGCCGTTTCTCTGCAGCCCAACAGTGACCTGTTGGACCAAGTCTCAGTCTATTTCCTTTTTTCCTTCATCCTTCACTGTGAAAGATGTTACATCACCCTGACCCAGTCGCTGCACCTGACCATGAGCGGAGCACCTGCGGGCCCTGCAGGCACTGGCAAGACGGAGACTACGAAAGATTTGGGGCGAGCCCTGGGCATCATGGTGTATGTGTTTAACTGCTCCGAGCAGATGGACTACAAGGTACTGCTCCCACTTTGGTCGCAGTGCTGTCACATGGGGCTGGGGATGCTCGGGGCCCGATGAAACCTGAAGGATGAGAGTAATCCAGCTTTGATCACTTTGACCTCTTTGAGATCGCTTTGATCCATCACCTCTCCTTAAATCCCTGCTACATTCCTTTCTGCTGAACACCTTTTTCTCCTTCTCCCTTTTCTTCTCTAAGACTTGCACAAGGTTCTTCAGGAGACAGAGACCCGAACTGTGCTCTCTGCCTTGTTATGCCTTTCCCTTCCCTTCTGGAGTTAGATTCCATGTGAAATGCTTCAAAAATTTTGGCCTGTTCAGTTGAGACCGAGGCTGTGTGTTGTGGTTTAACCTCAGCCAGCAACTGAGCACCACA
>NW_008795363.1:550801-556756 GCF_000699145.1 Aptenodytes forsteri | reverse complement strand
GGATATACAAAGCAAGTGATGCACAATGCAATTGCTCACCACCTGCCAACCGATGCCCAGCCAGTCCTCAAGCAGTGGCCCCCCCGGCCAGCTTTCCCCAGTTCATGTACTGAGCATGACGTCACACGGTATGGAATGTCCCTTTGGCCAGTTGGGGTCAGCTGTCCTGGCTGTGCCCCCTCCCAGCTTCTTGTGCACCTCCAGCCTGCTCAGTCGGTAGAGCATGGGAAGCTGAAAAGTCCTTGCCTAGTGTCAGCACTGCTCAGCAACAACCAAAACATCGGTGTGTTACCAACATTGTTCTCATCCTAAATCCAAAACACAGCACTGTACCAGCTACTGGGAAGACAATTAACTCTATCCCAGCCGAAACAAGGACACTGTGCTGATACTTCAACCTGGTCATTTCTTCTTGGCATGCTGGCAGGCTGACAGGCCCTGGCATGGGAAGGGACCTGTCCTGGTTTTCTCAGGATTGTCTCCCAGAATAAGGCCAAAACGTGCTGAACTTTCAGCCGCTGTAGAATGCTGAATTGTTAGGCTGAGTCTTGCTCTCTGCCAGTCTGGCACGGTACAGTGGTTTTGGTAGCCTCAGATCATATTTTATTCAGCTTATGGGCTCTCCCAGGAAGCGGGGCCATCAGTAATTCAGCACAGGTGACCTTTAAATGAAACTAGTGCACAGATATATCAAGAAAGTTCAATTAGCAAATCAAGTGGCAAACTGTGCAAGAGCTATAAATATTATAATTGAGTTGTGCCTGCTGTTTCCATGCACTTTTCTAAATACCCACAATAGACTGTAAATTGCTATAAATAAACAAGCTGGGAAATAAAATCCATATTTTGCTGGAGTTGATTCCATTTGTGATTTCACACTTGTAATTTTCTTTTTTTTTTTTTTTTCCCAGTCTTGTGAGAATATTTACAAAGGCCTTTCCCAGACAGGAGCTTGGGGCTGTTTTGATGAATTTAACAGGATCTCAGTTGAGGTCCTCTCTGTGGTTGCTGTACAGGTAAGTGGAGAAACAATCGTAAATAAATACAAACAAGGCAGAGCCATGCTGCAGCCTTTGGAGCAAGGGTAAACATGGAAAGTGCATGTTGCGGGTTCTAGTTCCGTGTGTAGGCAGGTGAGGGATTATATCCCAAGATTAATCACATGAATATCACAGCACTGACAAAATGTAACAGTGATGTGGTGCAAACATTTTTGTCATTTCTTTTCTTTCTCCAGTTACGGCGTTTGTATTGAGGCGATTCTTTATAGCATCTTTTCCCAGATCAGTATACACCGTGGCTCTGTACCTATTCCTCCTGAGGAAGACACTCGTGTCATTAATGTGCTGTGAGATAATTGCAGCGTATCATTTTAGGGAGGAGAGCTGCCTTGACTTATGGCTACTCAGCTACCATGTAGGGAATAATTTTCATGGAGGGGAAGGGTGGTATTTGGGAAAGATCCATGGCCTGCTGGATTTTTTGGGATTACTTATTGCCTCCAGTCAGGCACAGGTTGTGTGTCACATTCAACAAATAGGAATACATTCAAGATTAATTTTCTTAACGCTTACCTGTCACCAAGACTGTGCAGTCCTCTTTCCTTCCTTCCCTTTTCATATGACTGTAGATTTAATTCCAGTGTTTGTCATGAGAGCTCTGCAAAATGGCTTTGGAGGGTATTCCTGGCCGAGTGGCATAATTCCTAGGAGACATGCGTGCAGCCTCGTGGATGCAGTGCGGTGCTCCTGAATGCTGGTGTCAGCTGGGGTGACATTTGGTAACTGGAACCTGCAGCAGATCTGCAGCCCCTGCTTATGTGCTTGCCTAGGATAGGCTGAGAGTGTGGGATTAAAGCTAGGGGAGAGCTATTTGAGCTGTGCCCAGCTATGCATAGGTGTTTTCCCTGTAGAATGATTTCTTGTCTCCTCTGTAATTTAACCGTTCAGTGCATTTTATTGGTGAGTCCTGTGTGAAGCACAACAGCAGTCCTTGGAGAAGGGCTGGAAAGGAGACTGCCCTCCCCATCATGCTAGAGAGTCCTGTTCTCTTGTGCTTATATATAATCTGGCACTTTGCTTCCTCCTTCCCTTACTCTTACTGGCCCACGAGGAAATCTGGAAATATTTTACATAGGAGAAAAGATTGCAGGAGGATAGGTGCTCCGTACCCTGCTCATGCCTGCCCAGTGAGTGGTGAGGAGGCACCCAGGGTAGGTGCTGTGGGTGTGAATCCCCTCTGGCAGGGGCTGAAATCTGGGGCAGCCCAGGTATAACCACGGGGCAGCAGGATGAAAGCAGGCCCTGCTACTACTTCTGGCCCTTGCTTTGGAGGAGAGCTGTGTCTGGATGTTGTCCAGATCCTAAATCCCATTGGTATCCTCTGAAAACGCCAGGTAAATCCAGCTACCAGGGGAGTTTGAGCAGAGGGTGGGTGCTCAACTGCACTGTCCAGACCGAGACAGCTCTGACATGGGCAGAACTGAAAGTTTTGAGCCTTGGGGGGGACTTCAGTGCTGAAAATTGAGGTGTTGAAGTATCTAAGTTCTTCTGGACTCAAGTGTCAGCTGAGTGCAGGTTTTAGGATCCCAGTGTCTGACTGAGGTGCTGAATTCTTTCTAGACCCCCTTTTGGGCTTGGTATTGCAGAAAAAAAGATCTAGAGCCCAGAAGTTTCTACACTTTTGTAAATGTTCGGTCAAAGACGTTGTTCTGAACTCCTCCATGAACTCCTCACTCTTCTCATCTCTCTCTCACTCATAATTGGTACCTTACATGATGTCCCAAAGAAGCCCCAGGCGGGTACGGGAGTTTATGTATCGTTCCCTCTCAATTTCTCTTCCGTCAGGTTCTAGTTTAAAGTTGTCATTGAAAAAAGTCTTTGAGGATCTTAAAAATAAAAAGGGAAGCTGAACAAAAGAAGCCCAGATATGACTCAACTGCTAATGATTCCCTTGCTCCTGGCTGGAGCGTGGCATCTGAAGAAAGCAGCACGGCTGTCATTCCATCATCGTGTCTCCTGGCTGCTATTAGGAGTGTAACCATGGCGATGTTTAATTGGCTCTTAGTCATGCAGTTAATGTCGATATGGTTCCTTACAGAGAAAAATTCGATTAATTGCTTAATGGCAAACAGCAGTAAGGTTAGAGTAGTGAACCTAGAGAGATACCTCCCTTGCTGAAGTTCTGTTTGCAAGAAGGTGATCTAGCTTTAATAAACTTGCTTTCTTTGGAAGGTGAGGAATGAGAAGAACAAAGCTGCAATCAGGGAAATATCAAAAGACAATACAATATCAGTGAGTGAAGGTGTCAGGGGAGTTCTTACAGCTTCTGCCTTGTGGTTTTGGTTTTAAATTAAGCACCTGATGTTCCAAAATCTTTAGAAGCAATATCAAGTGATCAGTTTGCAATTGAGCTGAGGCCAAGTTTATTGGGAAATGCTGCTCCTTTTCTGGGCCTAGTCAAGGAACAGAGCAGGCACAGGAGGGTTTTGGGCTGTCATGAAGAGCAGTGGTGCATGGGGAGAGGTGAAGATGGGTGGAGGGAATCAGGGGCCTGTATTGTGTCAGACTTTTGGGACTGCATTTGGGTATTGGCTGTGTTGTGGATGCCTGGACAGCCCTGCATCTCATCTCAGGTGTCTGGCCTCCTGCTAGGTTGGGAAGTTGAAAGAGATTATTTAGCCATTGGTGGTGTTTTTGCTGTGAGATGTGCTGGGAAGTGTCCCACAGGTGATGTCAAAAGCCAAGGTGAGACACAGGCAGCTTTGGAGGCGTTTCCTTCCTCTGAGCTGCTCTTCCTCACCCACGTCTGTCATTGTCTTACAGAGCACTGGTGCAAATTCTTGCAATTCCTTTGCAGTTTGACTGCCCAGTCTCTTCAGCTCTCTTTTCTGCTTTGTCAGAGTTTGATTGTGATGGGAGATTGATATTGGTATTGGAGATTCACTCCAGTGTATAAAGCTTTATATGGTCAGTAAAAAACCAAAACAAAACAGTGCTAAGCCCCAGTCATCATGGGGCCAAGCGTAAGGAAGGCAGCACTGTTGTCTGGTGTGTTTTTCATAACTGAACACCAATACTATAATGCTGTCTTGGTTCCTAGGTGAAGAGTGTGCAGGATGCAATACGGGAGAAGAAGAAATCCTTCAATTTTCTTGGAGAAGACATTAACTTAGTCCCCTCAGTAGGCATTTTCATCACCATGAACCCTGGTTATGCAGGGCGAACCGAGCTACCTGAGAATTTAAAAGCTCTCTTCAGGTGAGTCCAGGTCAAGGTTTGTGACCTGCATTATAAGACTGGCAGAAATTGTCATTTGGAACATCCAAGCTTGATTTCATTTCCTTGGGGAATTCACTTGCTTTGGGGAATCGTAGATAGTTTCAGCCTTGTGCAACAATCCTGGGTCTGGGAATGCACAGACAGGGCAAAGGAGCTCTGTCCCTTGCGATGAGAAAGGCAGTGTGTGACCTGGCTCACTGGAGAAGACCTGGAAGATAAAGCTGCAAATCCACTGCCCCTAAGATCTGTAGTCAAGAAATACTTGTTCTGCAATCTTTTCTTGCCTGTCTTTTTAGGCCATGCGCGATGGTCGTGCCAGACTTTGAGCTGATCTGTGAAATTATGTTGGTGGCCGAGGGATTCATCGAGGCCCGGGCGTTAGCCAGGAAGTTCATTACTCTGTACCAACTCTGCAAAGAGCTCCTGTCCAAACAGGTGAGCCCGCTTCTGTGGCTGAATGGTACAATGAAGCCTGTCGATCTCCAAAATCAGCAGGAACATGGCACTCTGCCACTCACCTCCATGGCTAAAGCTTCACAGCTTTTATTTAATGACTGCATTTGCACTAGCTGCTGGGAGAAGAGAAGGTTTGTGATCATCAGAGCAATGAAATTTTCAATCTGCTTTACTGGAGGATCTGCAGGGACAAAAGCACTTGACCAGCTGCATTAATGGGAGAGATTTTTCAATGGGCTCAAATGATACCATGTTCGGGGTAGTATTCAGTGACCCTTTGCATTCCAGTCTCTTAGTTCCTATTGATTCTCCTGTCTGCAAGGTGTTTATGATGTCTGTCCCCCCCTGAGTTTAGCCTAACAGTTCCCTGTCATGTTAGGTGTTGACCAAGTAGGGTCACTTCCAGTGCAAAGCTTTAATTAATCAGATTTTTCCTTGTCATCATTTGCATAGATCAAAGCTGGGTCCAGAGAAGAGGTGAATCAGGACTCCAGATGGAAAACCTGATCTTGACTTTGTCAGCATGAGGCTGGGTGGGAGATGCCTTGTCACAGAAACTTTGTGCTGTGTCTTGGAGGTCTTGGTGGAAGCCGTGGCCTCCCACACAAAGCAGTCAGCCATCGAGCTGTGCTCTGGAGGGTCTTAACAGAGCAGAAATATAAAGAGTTGCTTGTTGGCTTGAGAGTTCCTCTCATGCCTCTTTGTGGTTCTTTTTCAGCAATGTCCTTACTGGCCCCTGCTTGGTAGACTGCCTCTGGGACCACACAAGCCTGGTAATCTTGTGATTGGGCAGGATGGAGAAACTTGGGTATTTGGGGCCTCATAATGGACTAACAAATCTTTCACCTTAGTAGCTCCTGCAGATCCAGGGGTCTGGCTGGCCTTGCTTCAGCTGCTTTATGATTTAGGTGAAGCAAATTTCTTAGGTCTCCAGAGTGCAAGTCCTACTACTGTCTTACTGCCAACTCTGAGCCCACGTGATGGCAGGAACATCTGAATTATTTGACTCTTTAATACTGTCCCTGATGGGAATCTCACCTACTGAAATGGAAATCAGGTAACTCAGTCTGGTGGAGGTCTCTGGCCTCAGTGCAACTAGAAGATTTGGATGTATTTCCACTGCTGACTTGTCTGGCAGTTTGGAGCTGCTGGTTCTTACCCCTTCATGGTGGTGTACTGTCTAAGCATAACCACCCCTCTCTTTTTTTTTTTTTTTTTT
>NW_008795363.1:543703-550537 GCF_000699145.1 Aptenodytes forsteri | reverse complement strand
CATAAACCCCCCCCTTTTTTTTTTTTTTTTTTTTCTCCCCATGTAGGATCACTACGACTGGGGCTTGCGTGCAATCAAGTCAGTGCTAGTTGTCGCCGGCTCCCTCAAACGAGATGACCCAGAGCGACCTGAAGACCAAGTTCTGATGCGCTCACTTCGTGACTTTAACATCCCCAAGATTGTGACTGATGATGTGCCGGTGTTTATGGGGCTGATTGGAGATCTTTTCCCTGCGCTGGATGTGCCTCGGAAGCGTGACCTGAATTTTGAGTCGTTTGTGAGGCAGGCTGTTCTGGACCTCCGGCTGCAGGCTGAGGACAACTTTGTGCTCAAAGTAAGATCAACTGATCTCCTGCTGTATCTCCACCACCACCAAATCATTTGGGTTTTCTCAGCCATCTTTGCTTCTACAAAGAGGGCCCTGCACAATATTCCCTTGCAGGCAGACCTTGATGGAGGACAGAGTCAGCTATGATGGGTCTGATGCAGTTGCACCTGCCCCTAAAGCCAGCACTGGCTCGGTCCCTGAGTTTACAAAGGGGCGAACTCTTGTACGCTCATGAAAGTGTGGCCCCTGGAGAGCAGAGCCTCATTGGCTGATGGCTGTCAGATGTAGATAATGCTGAAGGTTTGTCTGCAGGCTGAGGATTTTACCCATCATGATTAGAGTGTTTAGACCAAACTCAATGTCAAATCCATTTGTGTCTCTGGGTCACATCTTTCTAAAGAAGAGGCCCAATGGAAGCTATTTTGTAGATCTGAACTTCAGTTTGGCATGTTTGTCTAAAATTTGGGAATGTTCTTTCTCAGGTGGTGCAGCTGGAGGAGCTGCTGACAGTCCGGCACTCTGTCTTCGTGGTGGGTAACGCAGGCACGGGCAAGTCGCAGGTGATGAGATCCCTGAACAAGACTTACCAGATAATGAAGCGACGCCCTGTCTGGACAGACCTCAACCCCAAGGCAGTCACCAACGATGAGCTTTTTGGCATCATTAACCCAGCAACAAGAGAATGGAAAGATGGTAAATGTCTTTTCATGCCTGAATCTGTAGATAAAGAAGGATATTTTTAATGCACTTCCTAAGCAACAGCAGGATGAGTGGTTCTTTGCGTGCGAGTCTGAAAGCCCAGGTGCTTGTCTGCTGCTCACAGCCACGTGAGAGTTTGTTGTTAAAAGGATACGTGGGATGTTTTAGCTTTTTTGTCTTCAAATGGGAAGTATAGCAGAAACCTGCTTTATCCTATTGCCATAAGAATAATTATCATGTCCATTAATACCAACACTTACCAGTTCCTAAATGGGGCAGGCCGTTTTTGGGGGTTGGCTGGACCAGTGATGGAAGAGAGTTCCCTCCTGCCCTATGGTGTGCACTGGGGCCCCCCAAAATGTGCCATCCCCAGGTTTCCATAGCTGGTAGCACAAACGCAGCAGCCTTAAAGTGCTGTTTTTCCACTTAATAGTGCTGCCCAATCTCTGTAGTACACCAGCATTTGCCAGTCTGTTGATCCTGATTGCTCCCGAGGAAAATAAGATGAGCATTTAAAACTTGCTGAAAGATTACAGAAATCTGGAGTGAAAATGTTCAGTTGTGACTAATACATAAAGGCAGCTTTGATTTACGTGTGTGGCTGGTTTGGGAGGTGTGGGGGAGGTAAGAGAAGACGTTGCCATAAATCATCTTCGGCCAGAAGTCCTCCAGGAGATGAGCTGCCACCCACCTCCCCTGGCCCCTGCCACAGACCCCTCCTGACTCCTTGCTTTGCTCCAGTGCCAGGGTTAATTTATTTTTAATTGTAATTAGGGACCCTAAATCAAAGTGACAGAGGGAAGTGTGGGATACAGCCTGAACTCTGCAGACTGGCTGCAGCAGTGACTGCAGATTGAGGACTGCAGGTGGCACTGAACAGCAGGAGGGACGTTTTACAGGTGGCTGTCCAGCGGTTTTTAGCCTGTAACGTTTCAAGGGAGCTTACAGCACTCCTCCCTGAGGTTTCAAGGCAAATATTTTCTGCATTAACCATTCCTGAAAATTTTGTTTCTTGTTGCAAAGACCAGCAAGGCAATCTTCACCACAGCCTAGCAAGAGATGATGTGTTCCCTTACAGATCAGCCCCTTCTTTTCCTCTTCCAGTTTTCATCCTGTCACTCCTTGCATTATCAGGAGTTGAAAAGTTTATACATGTTAGGTGGTAAAAGGTCCCACAAGGGAATCCTAAAAGTGTTCTTTGTAGAACCAAACTCTTCTTTTAAATCCAAGACCGCTCTGTGGTGTGGATGCACAGGGTTAGGAGAGAGGCACTTTTCTCTCCGCTGCTGTAGTGCTGTACGTGAGGGAAGCGTTGATGCTCTGAGACGGTAGCTATTCCTGATACTAATGATGTTGGAGCGGTTTCCAAGGCATGTGTCCAACATGTGAGGAACTGAGTCAAGGCAGAGCCAGTGAAGTGTTATTTTTTTTGACCCGATCTCGGAATCGGATACCTGTTTCAGGCGAGCTGTTCTGCATTTGTTGTGCACAAGCTTTGTCTTCAGTCATATAACGCCACTAGCTGTTCCTGACCTGGATCACAAAGAAATAGCTTGTCCTGGAGGAAAAAAGTGTGCTTGCCACAATTCACCAGAAGAGAGGCTTTTTTTTTAATGTTTGCCTCATGTTTTTTCATGAAGACCAGCGTCTCCCTAGGTATTTTCACATGTAGAGGAGAGCGATAGTTTTGTGGAGTTTTCATTTGCTCTGCAGTACTGCTACTCTATTCCCAGCCTTCTTGCTCTCCTTAACATTCATTATTTACTCCCCTCGAGACACTGTATCCTCTCTGTCTCCTTGATTTTACTGACATTTTGTTCTGTCATTCAATGTCATTCTGTGCTTGTTCTCCCCTCAATCTCACTAAAGCCATGACCCAGCATTTAACATATCTTGATTTCCCTGATATACTTTGAGCCACAAAAAAACATTTATAAGAATTTCCAAGGCATATTCAGATGGTTTTCTCTGCATTGTGTAATTCATGCCTTCTTTTGCCTCTGAGTATCTGCTCTTCACTTTTCTTATCCCTTATGATTCTTGGTGGGAATGAAGCTCCTGTGTAGGTCTGCAGTCATTTTCAGTGGTGGTAACCGATAATGTTGTTTTTTCTTCAAAGCAGACTAGACCCGTATCATGATATAGTAATATTTATGTACAGATGCATAGAGTTTTGAATGCTTAAGAGGAAAACATTCATTAGGATAACTTTTAGTAGGTTGCTAGAGAAAACTGTTAGAGCAGGTGGCAACTTCAGTGTTCATCAACGTATTCCTGTCACCCTCCCAGGACTGTTTTCATCAATCATGCGGGAGCTGGCCAACATCACACATGATGGTCCCAAGTGGATCGTACTAGATGGAGATATTGATCCGATGTGGATTGAATCTCTTAATACTGTGATGGATGATAATAAGGTAATGAATATAAGTTAAAGAAGCAGGTATTCCTTGACTGCATGGTGTGATTCAGCCTAGGAGAAATGCAGATGCTGAAATAACACCTCCTAGAAAAATGCAATTGTGTTTCTTCAGATATACCAAACAGTACTGCATAAAGAAAATGGTGCATGAGGGAAATAGCTCAAAGCATGTTTTCATTGGAATTTCCCTTTCCTGGAGAGTTGGGCTCATGAGTAACTGCAAATGTCCTGATCATAACTTCAGGTCCTTTAAAAATAGAGTGGGGTCATAATCCCACACCTTTTTTCCCCACCCTAAGGGAGCGTTGTTGATTCTGGGTCATGGAAGAGGGAAGGGTCGTTCTACTACCTGTTAGAAATCAGCTGCTTTGCCTCGAGGAACTGGGCTGACAGCAACCAAGCTTTTTAGTGCGAAGTGCTGAATGCTTTTCACTCCTATTCCTGGGGGAGGTGTTAGTCTGTCTGTCTGTCTGTCTGCCACATGCAGGTGCTGACCCTGGCAAGCAATGAGAGAATCCCCCTGAACCCAACGATGCGTCTGGTCTTTGAGATCAGCCACCTGCGCACAGCCACCCCAGCGACCGTGTCCAGAGCGGGTGAGTCCTGGCCTGAGCTTCACACTGGGATTTTGCATGGACCAAGTAGGATCTAGTGCCATTAACCAGTCTTTTGTTGGCCAGCTTGGTCCCTCTTGAAAGTTCCCAACCTGGGATCACAGCTGCCTTTGGTGGACAGGGTAGGTTCCTGAAGCATATGGACAAACTGAGGATCCTGACCCCAAATCCATATGGGGAGCTGTCATCATCTTGGAGATTTACCCAGGGCTCTCTGACTGTTGACAGCTGATCGTGGCTTCAGCATTGCCAAGAGAGTGGTCCTGTTGTGCAAAGCCCTGTATGGACTTGATGAGGAGAGGGACAGTCTTTATCCCAAAGAGATCCTGATCTTCTGGAGAAGTGCATGAAGTATGGGAGAAGGGAATGAGGGTGTTCCCTAGTTTTACACATGGGGAAATGGGGCCCAGAGCAGTAACATGATTCAGGCAAGACCATGTTCTGAATTTGGGGCGAGGTCATGAACGGTGTCCTGGTTTCCTAAGTTAAGTCTCTTCACTGTTAATATTTCTACTCCGCACTGGGGCAGGAGGAGGGGCGAGGTAATGGGGCACCCAGGTGTATTTGACAGGGTTTTAGTTGTGTGAAAGTAGATGAGAAATTCTGCTGGAGGAAAGGAATAGTCTCTGCTGTGTCCTACTATATGTTCTCTCTTACCCTGGGCCTAAAGGGATCCTGTACATCAACCCATCGGATCTGGGCTGGAATCCCCCAGTGAGCAGCTGGATTGACAGGCGAGAGATCCAGTCCGAAAGAGCCAACCTGACCATTTTGTTTGATAAGTACCTGCCGACTTGCCTGGACACCCTCAGAACAAGGTACCATCTGAAGAGTGATTGTATCTCTGCTGGTGAAGGCAGGGGGGCACTCGCCGCTTTCCAGACCAGCTGTGCTGTGCTGGGGTTGTGCTGCATGTGGCGTGGGTGGCTGGTTTCCTCCTTGGCCCTGAGGGCCCTGTGCATCACTGGCTTAGGCTCAGAGAAACAACGAGGTGAGGTGGGGAGCTGATGTTCCTACTCATCCTTTGTTGGTCAGATCTGGTTTTCATCTGGTTTTCATCGGATTTTCATTTGATTGTTCCTGTTCTTCTTGTACCAGTTCTGTATCTCTTGGAAAGTAAATCCAGGAGATCCTAAAGAGAAAGTCTTTTCAGTGTCCTGATGTGCCAGGCTAGACCCGAGTTCACTCCACAAGTTATTTTTCAGTAGAGCAAGTCTCAGACCACTGCTGAAGGAAAGTTTTCAGTATGTGGCGTAGAAGATGGAGAGAGCAGATCCTCTTTTGTCCTCTCCCAACTTCTTTTCCTGCCCCTTGGTGATGAGAAGGAAGTTGGTGTTTGTGGGAGAGGGTGGGATTGCTCTACAGGCAGTTCTGTCTTGAATTTCTTTCCTGATGCATTTAGACAAAGTTAAGTCAGTCTGTGTGGACATCCAGCCTGAGCATGTTTCATGGTTGGACACCAATCCAATGAACATGAAGAACTTAGATATTTGGAAGGGCCCTGGTGCTCCTTGGCTTGAGTTAGCTTCAAAGTGGTGCCCACAGAGAAGTCGTGTGGTTCTTGCTTATCATCATGGGAGACAGCTCTCTTACTCATACTGTCATGAGGACTGGCCAAAGTAGAGTCCCAACAAACTTGAGTAAGGGAGCTTCTCCCATCCTCTGCTTGCTTCCCATAGTTGCGACTTCATTTAAAAAAAAAAAAAAAAAAAAAAAAAAAAAAAAAAAAAAAAAAAAAAAAAAAAAAAAAAAAAAAAAAAAAAAAAAAAAAAGTATCAGTGTACAACTGAGCATGGGAGTTGTCAACCACAACGGGGATGTGTCAGAAGGGGCTGCATTAGTGAAAGCAGTGGTCTTGGGAAGTAGGAGTTAGGCATCTTACTAGGGAGCTGCTCCCTAGGTGACCAAGCTGGTTATAGCTGTTGGCAGTAAAGTCCATTGGACATTTCCCACTCTATTTGCTGAACATTGTGTCAGACCATGAAATCCACGGGATTAGCTGCAGGCAGCCCTTAGCTGAGCATTTTGGTAGCTTGCTTAATTCAGAAATTGTAGAACCAACCTTTCAAATAGCTATAATTACTTTATGGAGGACTTCAGTGCTGCTACAATATTAGTTTGGAATTCTGTAAGTGTAGCTTAAATGAATGTAAAATGGCAAGATGAAAGGGTGTATTTTATTACTCCTCTATTTGACCGCTTTTGAACTCATCGTGTTCACAGGAAATCATTGCCTTTAGCAAGTCTTCCATTTTACTTTTTTCAAGAGGATCAAAGTTTTAAAATGCTTGAAACTTCTGATTACTGTTATTACTTGTATATGTGCCAGTGCCAGCAGGTCCGAGGGAGAGAATAGGTGTTCTCTTTACTGCTGCACCCGGGAATAAGACACGCACTGCTGACAAGTAAAATGCTAATATTCTGAAAAAGCATTTCTAGGCTTGCCTTCCTGGTTGTGAGCAACTGTGTTGCTGGACCCAATTAAATTTCCCGTGCTTCTAATTTCCACCCCTTAGATTTAAGAAGATTATTCCCATTCCTGAGCAGAGCATGGTTCAGATGTTGTGCTACCTCCTCGAATGCCTCCTGACAGAGGAGAACACACCTCCTGACTGTCCCAAGGAGCTTTATGAACTTTACTTTGTCTTTGCTGCTGTCTGGGCCTTTGGTGGATCAATGTTTCAAGACCAGGTAAGAAGGAAAATGCCACTTCAGCATCTTTTATACAGGCCTTCTTTTTTCTTTTTTTCTTTTTTTCTTTTTTCTTTTTT
>NW_008795363.1:539643-543549 GCF_000699145.1 Aptenodytes forsteri | reverse complement strand
TTTTCTTTTTTCTTTTTTCTTTTTTCTTTTTTCTTTTTTTCTTTTTTTCTACTTCCCAAAACATAGTGCTATATCAGTAATGCTGTTTTCCTGGGTCTCTCATATAGGTGATAATAAACTAGAAACTGGCATGCAAAAATTCCTTTTGCAAAAGATCTCATTATCCAGGGTGTAACACCAGAGGAGAACGGCTGAAGGGTCAAGGCGGAGGGATGTTTGCTTATGCAGACACATTTCACTGGGGAGAAACTTTAGGTTAATTTATAGAGGCCTGTGGATGTGCATAATGTGATCAAATTAAGACTGACTTAGCAGATGAATATATCAGTGGAGCAGTCTTTCAGCCATCTGACTGCACAGGTAGACGTTGCACTATGTAACACAAACCATCCGGTGCTTTGTCACCTCTGACTTTGGATAGGTGGATGTCAAGAATTAGCTGTCCTCAATTTCTGATAGAAGTACATAAGAAAAAGGGGTGGTCAGCAAGGCAGGGGATGGGCTTTGGGGATTATGTGCTTCCACTTAAGTGGAAGTAGGCAGTGGCTCTGTTCTTTGAAATACTCTTTGCTGGGAGCATGCTGACGAGGTTGAGGTTGAGGGTTGTAGGCACTCAGCTTGAACTCCCCTCTGGGCAGCCAGCTGTTGGGTGGTCTCTGGCACGAGCTGCTGGGCTCAGTCAAGCTGTTGGTGGATGGATGTCCACACCCAAGACTGTAGTGCTGGAGGGCACAGTCTAGAGACCAAGATCTTCTTGGGCCAGGTGGATTAATCGGGCTGTGGTTCACTAGTGGTGTCTCTGACATTCAAAGTACGCTCATGTCCGAGAAGCAGAGGAAGACAGGGCACTACTCTCCATGCTGTTTCCCACAGTACATCTATCCTGTGGATTAATTGCAGCTGTCAGCCTCTGAATCCATCAGCTTGCATTAGACAAGGTGGGTGTGATCTCTTGCATGGTGATATTATTATAAGACAGTTTTCTCAAGGTCAGCATTTGATACTGCACATTTTCAGCTCCCTTTCAGGTCCTGGTCCTTAAAACATGGGAGAAGCACAGACATTTCCAGCTGGACTGCAACACAGCTGCTTTGGTGGGAGCTGTAGCATGCTAACAACAGGGATCTTGGGAAGGATCTTCTCCGGACTTGCCTGGGGGAAGCAGGGTTGTGCTGCTGCCTCTGACCTCCCTGTTCTCTTTCTCTCCCCAATGTCTTGTGCACAGGAGAGGAGAAATGGGCATTTCCTTTCGCCCCCATGCCCTGTTCTGCCCTCTTTCCTGGCTGCATGGCTCAGCTCGGCACAGCAGGGCTGTCTCTTGATTTCCAAGTAATTGGAAAAGCTGTTGCTGTTTTACAACTTCCAACTGTTAACAGTAATAATGGACAAGAAGACAGCGGGCTGTGTGTCAGAGCCCTGCTGCCAACACTGCCAATATTGGGACCACCCTTGGCTCCGTTCCATGGTTTCGTGCCTGTGCTTGCAGGATGGCTTTCCACCCTCTGTTGGCATTATTGTTTCCAGATTGATGGCTGTGGAGGCTGGACATTTTTAATGTGACTGGTTCAGAGGCAGGCAGGAGAAACTTGAGGCACTTGTAGAGGGGTCTAAGAGCACGTGTGGCACCTGAAGACCTAGATTTTGAGTACCAGGTTTTCAGCAAATGGCACAGGGAGCAATGTGAGTAGCTGCAAAGCCTGCTGGTGGAAGTACTTTTGGCATCTGCTGGAGCTGCTCACTCTGGTTCTGCCCAATCCCTGCTGGGAACCTGTCGTGTGGTTGCATCTCCTGCTCAGACAATACCTCGTCCCCAGGTCTAAAGCATGTCGTCTTGATGTGTGGGTCTGCCCAGTGACAGGACACTGCTGTCGAGGGCTCAGAGATCCATATCTGGTCTCTAGTGGGCTTGTGTCAAGCTCTGTGTTGTCTGGATTATGTGGGAGGTCTCTTCATGCACCTGTCACTGGAGATCCTTCCCCAGCTCAGGTGGAGGCACTGCCGTTCTCAGAGGCTGCTCAGGTGCTCACTGGGGTCTCTTCCTGTTTTTTCCAGGTGCCTCAATGCTAGACCAACAACATCTGCTGGACTCTTCACATTTGCTTCATGCCAAGGAGCACATGTTTCAGGAAGTGATAACACAGGTCAAGCTCAGCTTGGTGCTCACTTGGTGCCATCATGCCTTGTGGCCATTGAATGACCTGTGCAAGACCAGCTTTCTTGGTCCTTGTGGAGGACTTAACCCTCCATTTCCTATGTGCCAGCTGGGAAACACTCAGCCTTAATGTTGTCAGTGCAGGGTGACTTAAAAAAAAGCAACACACCAAAACCTGGGAAGCACTGCTTGTCCTTGCTTCAGCGGTACAAGCTGCTGTCTACTTATAGGAGCTTATAGCTCCTCGAGCAAGACGGCTGGAGTGTGGTCGCGTGGCAGATGGACACTGCGTTCCCTGCACCACAGCAGAGTCAGTCCCTGGCATCGCAGGCTTTGCTGCCTGCTGTCTGCCTGGCTCCCCAGAGAGTGGTGGCCTTGGTGCAGCACGCTCTTGCTGGGCTGTTGTGCGGGTTGCAGGAGGAGCTGTGCTGTGTGGGCACAGCATCCCTCTGGGAGGTTTGACTTTGAGGCTGGACTGTGCATTGCTGCTTATGATGCTCTGTAAATGTCAGAGCTGAGAGTGCAAGGATACAGCAGTCCGAGCGAGGGGAAGCCTGATGAAAAATGATCCAATATAAAATCTGTTTATTGCTCTCCATTGAAGGTGCCCTTCGTGCTGACCTTTTGCTGCCGAAATGTCAGGAGAAACAGTCTGGAAGGCTTCCTGCTACGCTGCGCTTGGTGGTGGGTAGCGGGGCCCCTGTATAAAAACAGATTATAGATCTGCCATTTCCAGGCTCTGAAATTAGCGGAAATCCATATGGGGTTTTATTAAGGAAGCAGTTTGACTTCGACACCGTTCTGGCAATAGAGCCGGGGCTGGAGCGGCTCCACTTAACTGCTCGGTTAGGGAGGGCAGGCAGCCCATCACAATGCAGCCGCAGGCAGTTTGCCTGCGCAGGGGTAAGGGCACCCTTGTGAGAAAGCTTTTAGCAGTGATGCACGTCCCCCTCCACTGCAGGCTACTCTGCTGCCGGCACCGAGGAGTTATAACAACAGGAGAATGGAGAATTACAGTTATTCTGCCTTTCTGAATAGCACGAGACTGCAAAATCGTGGATGCTAATAACATGTTTTTCAAATCCTCTCGTCTTTTGATGGATGGTGGTTCAGGAGACTTTACAGAGGACACTCGGTTCAGTTCAGCTTCAAACTTGGGTTTTCTGATGGAGGCTTAGCCGTCTATGGGCAATGCGTTAGCGGTCCCACCTGGGCTTCTGGCCTGGGAAAGTACATTGAATGGCTATGGGGAGGAGAGACCTGCAGATGCCCCAGGACGAAACTGTGCTGTTAAAACTGGCTGAATTATGCATCTGGTATTTCACAGGCATCTTTTCAACAGCACATTTCCCCTCCTTCCCCCACCCACTTCTCCCCAGGGCAGAAGGCTGTAGTCCCTGTTGTCTGCATGGGAAGACGTTCAGGCGGAATGACTTGGCCGGTTTTCTTCCGGGGGCCTTGGGCAGGGGAGGGGACTAAGCACATTTTGCAAGTCCTGACCCAGCATCTAAAGTAAAACTGTCACCCCAGCTCTTGAAAAAATTCAGATACTCCAAAATCTCCATGCATAGAAAGATATAATGGGGAAAGACAAGAAAGCAGATGCTTCCGGGGCAATATGGTAGTGCAGAAACACAGCAGAGCCAAACGGGCACGGTCATAGAATCATAGAATCATTTAGGTTGAAAAAGCCCTTTAAGACCATCAAGTCCGCCCCTTAACCTAACCCTGCCAAGTCCACCACAAACCATGTC
>NW_008795363.1:535091-539288 GCF_000699145.1 Aptenodytes forsteri | reverse complement strand
GGCCTCCCCAGTGCCGAGTACAGGGGCATGATCACTTCCCTACTCCTGCTAGGTCCCTCTCTGGTGCTTTGGTACACTGGTGTCTACAATCCTGCTTCTCCAAAACACTGTGGCTTGAAAAGAAGCCAGAAGACAACAACTAAGTATTAATAGAGTGGTGTGATTTATGAGGAAAGGCTTTAGTATGCATACTTTGACTAACCATGACCACAGATGTAGACGGATGTTGTGTCCTTGTCTGTTGGAAGAAGTAGGCACCAAGATCAATCAAGCAGTCTGTTTAGTCATAGGCACGTATTTCTCATTTTCAAATTGATCCATCTATCCAATCTCAGACATACCAGGAGTGATCAACACAAAGGATGAATTATTTAGGTGAATAAATAGGAGTGATGAGAAGAAATGAAGAAAATGAAAAATTAGGCTTAATAATAGGAAAAAGGATTAGATCGTTATGCTGTGGAATATATTTTAAGGACTAATCCCACCCTGGTGGACTGGGATAAATAACGTTCTCCATCACTAATGAATTTTTCCAGATGAGCATATATTCTCCACTTTTTGTCTTGCAGCTTGTGGACTACAGAGTGAAGTTCAGCAAGTGGTGGGTGGCAGAATTCAAGACTATCAAGTTTCCCTCTCAGGGTACAGTCTTTGACTTTTACATCGACCCAGAAACAAAGAAGTTTGAGTCTTGGTCTAAACTTATTCCCCAGTTTGAATTTGATCCAGAAATGCCATTACAGGTGCGTGAATCTTGCATGCTTTTTGTCTGGGAGGGATACATGCATTTTCGTGACTGTATGTGGGCATTTCAATTGTCTCATTAAAGGTCAAGCACTTCATAATAAGTATGGCATTCTTATGAGGTACAACTAAATTACCCATCTTTCTTTACTGTGCTTTATGAAGACACATCCTCCATCCATCTTCCAAGTATGAGTGATGTACATGAGGGGCAGGCTCAGAGCCACCCCAATGACCCAGGAGCTGGTGCGCCCAGGGTGCAGGACGGGAGGTACATGATGGGGGGTACATTTGGCCAAGGACTGCAGCCTGCAGGATGTGAGACAATGTAGTGACACAGCCCCTGAGATACCATGTCGTCATCCTGTGCCTGGCTGAAAATAGAAAAGTTTTTATGATTTGGACAAAAAATGAGTTTCCGCAGGTAGTGAATTGCGTTTGCCAGCTACACTTTTCTTTCCTTTTAAAGTGCCACAGTGAGCAGATGACTTGTAAAAATTGTTACTGTTTTAGCAAAATGTGTGTTTGTGGGGAGATCCAGATGCTGCTCCCAGCATCCAGCTGTCAAGGTTTCATCTGTACAGACAGTTTGATTTTAATGGCTGGCGGCAGCGTATCATTCCCTTCCTAGTGCAATCTAGAAACTGGGGTCACCTCACTCATTCCTGACTCTCCCAATTTACTTCTCCCCTGAACATGGCTGTGGGGTTGTGGCAAGGATGGGGACTCTTACCTGCTCGTTATGCCTTCCTCAGACTTGCCTGGTGCCCACCACTGAGACGGTCCGTGTGCGGTACTTCATGGACAGGCTCCTGGAGCGCCAGCGCCCAGTGATGCTGGTGGGCAATGCCGGCACAGGGAAGTCTGTGCTGGTGGGGGACAAGCTCTCCTCACTGGACACGGATGCATATGTGGTGAAGAAGGTCCCGTTTAACTACTACACCACCTCTGCCATGCTGCAAGGTAAGGCAACGGCTGAGCCACAGGACTTCTGGCTGGCAGTTTACCGAATTCCTGGGGCATCCAGTGGGGTTTGGCGCGGGATGTGGCGCTCAGGGGAAGACCTGTGGGTGAGCTGCCCGTGTTGTTTGTGGGCGCTGCACTGACACCCGCAGACTCTTAAATCCCACTGTGAAACTCTCAGGTCAGCAGACCCCTGGTTTTGTGGAATATGACGTTTTCCAACATGAGGGTTTGAATTCTGAACACCACGACTCTGGCTCAGGGCTGTGCCAAAGCACATGCTTAAATCTGCTGCTGTTTTGTACAGCACGCAGCTCGTACTTGACTTGAGGTGTGTCTTTAATATGTTTGAATTTAAGCCCATGCTGAATAGGATGGGTTTCTTGGCTAGGATCCAAACTGTCTTCAGGATGCAATGACGGGAATTGCATCCCAATTAGCAGTGAGGATGGTGCTAATGGATATGTGCAGGCTGTAAGCCGGGGCTGCTGGTTCCTGGTGCTGTCCTCCATGTCCTACTGCAGCCTGACCTGCTCCCGTGGAGCAGGTCACATACCCCCACCTCCCCAGGGGGCACAGGACTTGCTGACCTTGGGGGCCTCAGAGTCCCAGGGAATTGCTGGCTCTGGGGAAGCCCATAAGAATATTGCCGATGACAATTTTGGCACATCAGTGAAAAATTAAGTTTGGGACGAAGATGAGGTCAGTTTTGCTGTGTAGTCTCTTCAGAGGCAAAGAAGAAGGAGGGAATCCTTTAAAAGTTGCTCATTTTGGAATGATGTTTTCACTTTGAGTTGACATAAAGAGAGATAAAATAACTTTTTACATGTATCTATTAATCAGGAGTGAAACAATCTGGTTTGTTTTGAGTTGAATAACAGCTGTGGGACACCGTAAAGCAAAATGCTTCCTTTACATAGCTTGGTTTGACCCAAATGGCCTGAAATTCTTTTGCTCTCCCAGCCCTATACAGGACCACCATCCATGAAGCGTTGGTGAGACCAAGGATTTAACCTTCGCCGTCTGGGTTGTTCCTGGCCAAGTGGTGCCAGGTGGGGACATGCTCACAGCCCATATTGATTCCAAAGGCAGTAAGCATCTGGGACTTCATCCGTGCTCTGCCAGGCTCCCAACACTGCAAACATTTTAAGAGAGGTGTCAGAGCTTAAAATTGCCCTCTGGGACTGATCTGCTTGCCGAGAGGTGACAGCACAGGCTCAGCCCGTGCTGTGTAACCTGGGGTTGTGTTGTGAGGCCAACATCAGAGCTTTCTGGGGCAGGTTTGCAGTTTCTGGGCCTGCTGGTGCCCACCGTACCAGGCTCTCCTGCCTGTGCCGACCAGCCCCACAGGATGGTGCCGGTGCCTCTGCCCACAGTGTGAATGGAAATTATTTGGGTTACATGTCCTTCAAGCAAAAAAATGGGTAAAATCTCACCTATTGGCCAGTCTTGCAGCCCTGAGCGGTGTAATGGTTAGAGCCTCCCTTTTCTCCTCCCAGGTGCCTCTTTTCCTTTTCTCCCTGTGTGGGGTCTCCGTGAAATGCCCTTGAGCTGGTAAATGGGCTGAGGTGTCTGTCTGTCCGCCCTCCTGCCTGAGTGGGGGAATGCACGCTCATTTATCTCCATCTGGACGGGGCGAGTGTGTGCAAGTGATGAGATTTATACAGGCAGACCTGGCAGCGTGTCCCTATTTACTCTGGCCGTGAGCTATGGGCTGAGACGGCGACTTTCTTCCTCTGCAGAGAAGAGCAAGTCATCTTGCGTGGGGATGAAGATGTGGCTGTGAGATTTGCATTGGGAAGCATGATTTATACTGTTTGGCCTGGTTCCCTACTGCTCATTTTTTAGACTTAATTTGTCCCTTTTTATGTAGTTTGTCAGTTGGCTGCTTTTTTTTCCCCAGCAGGCACCTCTTTAAATTTGTAAACATGGATACAAAGCAGTTTTGGAGTTGTTTTTTTTTACTTAAAAACCTGAAAGCCCGTAATTTCCTAGACAAGATGCATATTGATGCAGAGATTTATGAGGTGCAGAGCGTGCACCTTGCCCTTTAGGGGAAGAACAGCTGTGTGGTTCAAACCGTCCTTGCAGGCCCTGTGGCTCACAGAAGTGCCACATACATAGGGGTTAAAAGGAGCCAGACACGCTCTCTGCCCAAGCCTGGGGACATTTTTGGGGTTTTCTTTGGCATATTGTGACGGAGTGCCACTCTCTCTGGCATTTATTGCTCTCTCAGCTCATTGCCCTGGACCTCTGGTCTGCTGCTCTCTCTGCTTCGTGCCCTCTTGGACCTCTGCTCCTCCTTACTCCTTCTTCAGATGTAGCCCTGGCTTCCACATGCTCCTGCCTTGCTCCTGTCATTCAGCGCCTGTCCACTCCAGATCTGCCTTGAGAAAATTGCAATAAATGGTTTTTTTTTGTTTGGTTTGGTGTGTTGTCGTCCCCCCGTGTCATTCCCCCCCCCGCCCCACAGCACGACGCACAAGG
>NW_008795363.1:522827-534865 GCF_000699145.1 Aptenodytes forsteri | reverse complement strand
GATCAACAGCCAGCAGACAAGAGGAGTCACACTTGCTAAGTCTCCTTTGCAGTGGCTGTTTTCTTTCAGGTGCTAATTTGAGTATGTCAGGATCTCAGAGGCAGAGACATGGACCCTTTATTATCATTGTGAGATACGGTTTTGAATTAAAATGCAACTTTCACGAACATGTCACTTGATCCCCAGTAATTGCATTTCAGTGTGATGAATCTCCTGCATACTTGTTTAACCTCAAAAAGGGCTGATTTTATATGTTAATTAAGGAATAATTAAATCTAAATTAAATGCTTATTTGAAACACTTAATTTAACTTGCTACCAGAAATTTCAAATGTTGTGGTTTTATTGAAGGGGGAGAGAGACTCCACTGAGGAAAGATTCATCATTTTTCTTAGCACAATTCATTCCTTTGTGCAGCAACTGTCTATGACAAGAAATCAGCTGAATTTTGAGTAGTGGGAAAGACAAGCTGTCTGCAATGCACCGAAGCAGTAAAAGAAATGGTGTTTTAAAAGATTTGTGGTCTGAAAAAAACAGAATATAAATCTTCCTTAATAACTTTTGCACATGATAATGAATGGCTTAAGTGTACATTTTCACAAGGAGATTTTTATAAAAATTCCCAGTCCCATTTCCATTTGCCAGTCTTCCCTTATTACAAAGAATTGCTACTTACCATGCTGCTATACAGCACCTTACAGGTCTGTTGACAACCCAAGACTGTGTAAATGAAACAAATTCTGCCTCCATCTTCAGGAGAGCAGTGAGCCCTTGAGACCGAGGATGCTCTCCAAGTAACACATGGCAGAAAACCCATCCCAGGATCTGGGCAGAGGAGAGCTGCTTCTGTTTGCTTTTCCACTCACTGAGTCAGTAAAGGTTGCTCAGGCTGCAATCAAAGGAATCAATAACCTATAAAACATTATGTGCAGCAACGTGGGGTGATTTTTATTAAATATCAGCCCAGCATTATAAATATTCCCCACATTTTATAATCTAGAGCAACACATAACCTCAGCCTTCTGCTAAAACAAATTAAAATCTTCCAAAGCTTTGAAATGAGAAAATTTTCTCTCCGTGCTTTCCCTTGCTCATGCATGACCCTACTTAAAACTAGGTGGTAATTTGGCAGCTCCTGTTGGAAATGAGTCTTGTCACATTTTCTGGAGGTTTGGGTAATGCTGGGGAGGGGATCAGGGAACTTGTGGGTATTTGGTGCATTTAAATGAAAAATATTATTTTGTTTGTCCTGAGGAAGTCCAGGAATTTGGCCCCAAAATCATTTATTACTTCTGTCTAATGGGGGTAAAAAAAATGCACAAACACTCATAAAATCAGCTTTGCTCATGGGCTTCTGTGCCTACAGCATCTCCTTTTCTCCTTCCCAGTGCCCAGCCACTACTGCCCATGTTAACGGCACGGTGGCTGTACAGCTGGGGCAGGCGGCAGAGGATATTCACTGCTCTGTTGTATGGATCAGAATAACCTCAGCAAGCAAGATTTTGTTTAAAAGATTACGCAGAAGGGATTCAAAAAGCTTTATCTCTCATGAAAAGCTTCTGTTTGGCCTGAAGTAGACCTGTTTTGTAGGAGGCTTAGTTTTGCCATATCTTGTTTGAAAGGAGGAATTGAGAGGTTTCTGATCTGGGTCGAGTCAGACCAAAAAGCTGCCCAAGGGTCCTGCCAGCCCCGTGCAGGGCTACCGGCTGCTCTATAGCCACAGCTCGGGGACAGCCACCACCCTGCTGGTGAGCAGCATCCTGTGCTGAGACCAACTCTTCCTCCCCAAAAAGCAATAAACAGCCCAGATGCCAGCTGGAGGGGGCCGGGAGCTTCCCCCTGCGCTGTGAGATGAGCCCTGCCTGTCCTGTGCATAGCTCAGCTCATCCTGGGGCTGCTGTAGCTACACACAGAATGGCATCCAGCTGGGTTGAGAAATCATTTTTTATTTTGCAGCAATGACCCCCCCAGTAGCTTAGCTTTGCAATTCTGCCTCCATACAGGTGTGCTTGAGAAGCCTCTGGATAAAAAGGCTGGCAGAAATTATGGGCCTCCGGGTACCAAGAAGCTTATCTACTTCATCGATGATCTGAACATGCCTGAAGTGGATGCTTACGGCACGGTGCAGCCCCATACGCTGATCAGGCAGCACCTGGACTACGGTCATTGGTAGGAAGCTGCTCGGGCTTGGTCATCCGAGACCTTTTTGTTCAGCTCCAGTGTTGGGGATGGGGTTTGAGAAGAGGTCAAAGCACGGTTCCCCCTTCCCATCCCATGTCTGCCATCACATCTGCCTGGGCTGGGCTGGAGCTGGCTCTGGGTGAATGAAGCATTGTGCACCCTCAGGGTTTCCCCTGTCCCCAGCAAAGCAACTCATTTGCTCATAGCCTGGTTGAGAGGAGCTGTGCTCTGCTCTTGCTGCAGTTTGTGACTGTGGTCCCAGTGCAAAGCCTGCAAGGGGAGCGTGATGATCAGCCTCGATGCCCTGCGATACGGAGGAAGGCCATGGATTTGGCCTCAGCTGGGATGATTCGCCCCTGCTGTGAGCACCTGATATTGTTTTCAGTCAGGCAGCAGCAAACAAGCATTTTCTAGCCAGAGGTAATTTGAAGGAAAAACAGTGACAGTGTTTTGGAATGAGATTGGTGCATTTTAGACCATTGCCAGAAACACCGCGTGGGACAGCAATATTTGCGGCTCTCCCTGTGGGGAATACAGGGCAGGGACTCATACCAATTTGCAGTCTCCTCAGCTGCATGCATGCCTGAGCTTGGCCAAAAGCTTCCCGAGCATGGAGATAGGGGAGGGGAGGCAGAAATTTTGGGCTATGGATGTCGGGAAGTCGGGCAGAAAGAGGGCTCTGCTGGTTGCATGGGGGCATTGGAGGCACAGGGGGACGCAGGATGCCATGTGTCCCCTCCCAGGCACATCCAGGCTTTCTGCCCGCACTCTCAGCAGCGCTTGCCAGGGTGTTGCACACTCGGTGTCCCCTCTTGCAGCCTGGTGGGGCTGCAGCTCACTCCAGGGCTGCCCTGGCCCTGGTGGTAACCCTGTTGGGGCTGCACCCCTGGCTCCGTCAGCAGACTCCCCATCCTTTCCGTGCAGGCAGCAGGTGGGCAGCTGCATCTGGCAGCAGGCAGCCTGCTTGCCCCTGTCCCAGGCTGGCTCGAACCAGATGCACTCCTGCGATTTTCTACAACTTCCATGCAAGTGACTGGTACAACCTGTGGGCTTTTCTCAGTACTTGTTACTAACTTATAGAAATATTAGCTACAGGTTGTTGAAGCTGAAAAATTTCCACCAAGAGCAGGACTCGTGTGCCAGGCCAGGTGCAGGCGTGCAGGCAAGCCTGGGCCCTGCCTTGGCGAGATGCAGAATTTGACCCCACTGAAGACAACTGGACATTGGCAGCCCATGGACATGCGCTGGGGGAGATGCAGCAGCTGTTGCTTGCAGGCTGTGGTCACCGTGCCGCTGCTTTTGTTTTGCCCAAAGGTACGACAGGACCAAGCTGTCGCTGAAGGAGATCACGAATGTGCAGTATGTGTCATGCATGAACCCGACTGCCGGGAGTTTCACCATCAACCCGCGTCTGCAGGTAAAGCTCTGCACAATAACAGGCGCATCACTGATTTTATTATTGGGTGGATTATTTAAATGTGAGGCCAGAGGAAAACACTGGCAGATCTTGCTGTCTTTTTATCAGTAGAAATGGCATGAATCTGTTGAGTGACTGTAATTCCTAATGGTGAAGCAGCAGACTTGCTCCCTTTTTCCCTTGTTTGTTTTTCCTCACATTCTGCTGCTCAGTCGGAGGAAGAAGTCACAAGTTGCCAGCCAGCTTAACACCTACTTTTAGGACAGCCTTCTGGTTCATACAGACAGATTTTGCCTTCATTTAGCTCATATTTGCCTCTGGAGCATAGCTCATTAAAGCCTTTTGGTTTCTAAAATTTCCTGATGGAGCTGGCAGTGTATTCTCATTAAAAGGAGGTGTGGGGGGGAAACCCAAACAAACAACCCCCCCCCAAAACAGTACAAGTGCTGATGGTAACAGAAGTACAGATTTGGGAAGAGATCTTAAACCTCAGGGCTTGATTTTTGGGAGCTGTGAGGCCTGACCTGGGTCATAGAGCTGGTTATTATCAGGTCTGAGGTTACTTACCCTTTTCTCCAAGCCATGAGGAGTAGCAGAGCCTGGTCGGAGGCTGTTCCCTGTGCCTGCAGATCAAAACCACTGAGCAGGTCCTGTTGGCATCCGAGGGGGACAAATGGCAGCCAGAGGGACGGTGCCCTTCCCAGCTTTATGGTGGGTGTTTGCCATGCCGTAGGAGGAGAAGCTTGTCATGTGAGCAGTAGTGGAGAAATACCCTGAGAAACGGGTGCCCACGCAAGAGCAGCTGTAACTTGGTGGGGCAGCTGCCACAGGGACAGATCCTGCTCATAGCACTGCAGGCAGGGACCTGCCGGCCACTGGGGAGCCTGGAGAGTGGAGAGCAAAATTTATTCCCTCAAGGAGAAACGTCATGACAAGAGTCAGCCCAGGCTCTGGCTCCAATTTAACAAAGGACCCTGTTGTGTTAAAAAGTGTCCCATGGCTGGAAATGGGCATCTCCTCTGTCTTTGCAAGTTCCAAATCAATAAAGGGGTCTTCTGGGAGATGGCACCTTCTGGGGTCTGTTCCTAACAGAGACAGCAACTGGGCTTCATCAGAGGTCGGTGGGACCTTCAGAGCCCTTCAGCTCTTCAGTGGACCGAACTTCCAGCGTAGCAGTTGTGAAATGGAGTTGAAAATCCCTTGTTTAGCGAGTAGAATGATGTCGCTTGGCAACTGTCCTCTGCTGGGAAATTGGAAGAGGGAAATAGCCTTGTTCAGGTGGACTGCAAGTCATAGAATCATAGAGCATCCCAGGTTGGCAGGGACCTCGAAAGGTCATCTGGTCCAACCTTTCATGGGAAAGGCAGCCTAGATGAGATTATCTAGCACTGTGTCCAATCGCATCAAGTCCCCGAGGGCATTTTGCTTGAGAGGTGGTTGCCCATCTCTCTGAGCTTTCCATATCTTCCTTTCTCTTCCTCAGCGTCACTTCTGCGTCTTTGCTCTCTCCATCCCTGGTCAGGATGCCTTGTCCAGGATCTACAGCACCATTTTAATGCAGCACCTGACGAGTGGGAATTTCTCAGGGGCTGTCCAAAAATCAGCTCAGCAGCTGATTGCCCTGGCCCTGGGACTGCATCAGAAAGTAGCTGCTACTTTCCTGCCAACGGCTATCAAGTTCCACTACATTTTCAACCTGAGAGACTTCTCCAATATCTTTCAAGTAAGTGCAATTGCTGTCCTGTGGCACTTGGAGCTTGTTCTGAGGTCATGGGAGGCTGTGGACCTGTGTTCCCTTGGCCCAGCTAGCCTCGGTGAGCAAAACGCAGTCTCCCATCTAGCAACGACACAGCATGTGTGTCCCCTGAGTAAAGGGGGTGACCTCAGGCCATTCCCTAATTCCTGATTCATTTTGGATGGATTCCAGAGCCATCACCCATGGCTTTAAGGAACATCAGTTAGAAGCTTATTTACTTTCCAGCCTCCTGTGGTCAATGGGGAGGGATAATAGCTCCAGAAGGAGGTGCAGGTTTTGGGTGGGTTGAAATGCCCTCTGGCTGTAAAAGGGACCAGCTGAAGGGAGCTTTGGGCTCCTGAGGTCAGCACTTAATTAAGTGACTGTTGGTGAGTGTGATGGAGCTGGTCTTGTCTTTGTGAGCCTCAGTTCCACACAAGTAAATGTGGGGATTAATGGCGCTGCTCCACTACACAGGGAAATTATTTTATTGCACTGAAGTAGGTGGTGGATACTTAGTGGGCTACTGGCCCTGAAGATAGGAAAGCAGTAACTAGTTCAGCTGCTCTGCCTGGAGCCAGTGCAGCTTGCTGGCCTATACTGGCACGTCCTTTTAGCTTCTTGATGGTCAGGTACTCAGCATGTGCATGAAGGATGGCATTTAAAGAGTTGATAAACAAATCAAAACCAGCTTTGACTTAATTGCTGAAACTGAATTACCACTGGAGCCTGTTCTGTACCAAGGGGAAGATGTTCAGCTTTAGAAATGTTTTCTTCCAACAGTAGGGAGATTTTTTCCCCCCCCCCAGAAATCTCATGCTTTGAAGCAGTAGATATTACTGCTCAAAGAGCCTTTCAGAGTTTAAGGCTGATTAATAAAGTTTGAGAAAATTCTCAGCAGCCAAATCAAGAGATTTGAGATACCATAACCTTTTGTAAAACCTCAGTTTGTAATTTGTTGCTATCCTTATTAACGTCTGTTTTACAAAGTAGGTACTGAAAGTTCAGTGCCCTGTGGTCTGGTCCATCAGACAGGACTTGAAGTAATGACAGCCAACGGGAAATCCAAGAACAGGACCTTGAAAAAGTTAATAACGCCATTGTGTCAAGAAGGAATCAGACGTGTCACTTGTGCTCAGCTAAACATCAGCAGCCTTTGACGTTAGATGTGGGTCATGTTAAATCCTGGCTTCTAGTTAACCTGTGCTTTGAAAGGCAGAGAGAGAGAAAAGAAGTCTTTCAATGGGAAGCTTTAATTTTAACTGTAGTCTGCTTGAAAGGTGCTAAGGTTGCGGTATATTAGAAAATGTCCTGCCACATCTAGATGCTGGGCCAGAGGGTAGGAGCAGTGACAGGAGCTCAGATGGCTTTTCCTTTATCACATGACTGCAGGAGTGGAGGAGTGTGGCTCCTTGGGCTCATAACGTTTATTTAAATTGTAGTTCATTTTTTTCTTGAAATCCTTCCTTACCTTGTGCTATTCATTCTCAATTATTTCCTTACCTTAAATACTCTTGGATTTTGAGATTTCCTGATTTCTTGTTTAGCTCTGCTGGAACACAATTTTTTTTCCTGAAATTGAGTGTGAGAGAAGCTCTGGACTCTGGGAATGCATTTCCTTATGTTGCATTTGTTACATCTTCATATATTCATAATTTAGCTCAAGCTCTCTTGTCCAAACCCCTGCTCAAGGATGGCCAACTTCAAACTTAGGTCAGACTGATCAGACAAGTTTTGAATGTTTCCAAGGCTGGAGTTCCCATAGCCTCCTTGGCCCTTGTTGCACTTCTAAATCCACTCCATGGTGAAGTTTATATATTTTTATTTCAATCAGAAATTCCCTTGCTACAATTTGTGTTTGTTGGCTCTTGTCCTTTTGCTATGCACCTCCAAAACAAAATTTGGCTCGGTCTTCTCTATAACTCCCCATTAGGTAGTTGTAGACAGCAGTAAGATTTCCCTTCACCTTTTCCCCGGGCTGAACAAACCCATTGCTCTCAGCCTTTCCTTGCATGTCCTGTGCTCCACCATTTTACAGTCTTGGTGGCCTCCATTGAACTTGCTCCTGTATGTCAAAGTCTTTCTTGTACTGGGGGACCTGAAAGTGGATTGAGCCTCACACGCCTTTTCTCCAGCCTGTCAAGGTCCCTCACTTTGGTGTAATAACCTCTCTGCTTGGTCAGCATCATCTGCAGACCTGCTGAGAGTGCACTGCTTGGGTCATGGAGGAAGGCATTAAACAATACTGCCCTGGTACCAACCCCTGAGGAACACCACCGGTGCATAGCTGGCCTCCAGTTAAGAACATTGAGCCTGGTGATCCAGCCAGTTCTCCACTCACCTTGCAGTCCATCCATCTGGTCCATGTTCTTTTATGATGCTTGATGTGATGGCATCTGGGAAGAAGAAAGAAGAAAAAAAAAAAAAGAGGGAACCAAACCAAACCAAACCAAAAAGACTCCAAAAAAGCAGGGCCATCTGAGTTGCCAGGGCCTGTGGGAAGATGGAGAATCGGTGGATGTGAGGCTTATAGGTCGGTGCATAACACCTTTTTCAAATTCCTTTTAATCCCAGACAAACAATCAAATACCGAGTGCATAATAACTGCATATATAAAAGGCGTTTGGGGGTTGCTGTTTTACCAGCTAGTCTGTAATGATACAAGCAGCCAATGATAACTGTTAAAGGCACAAACCATACGCAAATTGCAGCTGTGCAGGAGTCAACCCCTGGACTTGCTGCCTCTGTAGCGTGATACTGCTGGCTCTGCTGAGGTCGTTAACAACAGCTCCATTTGCAATCTGTCCAGTGGCTCTGGCGTTATCATACCATCTTAGATATTAATACTGTACCTAAACATTTAAATAGGGCCTTACAAGCCCAGCTTGATTCCCTTTCTCAAAACTTCCTGACAGCTCTTATGACAAGGAGTCCTGTGCTAATTGTCTCATTACAAAACACTCCAAGAAACTGTATCTTAATTGCTGCAGCTAATGAAGAATGAACGAGTTTGGACCTGGTATGCATGTGAGTGTTGCGCAGAACAAGGAAGACTGCCCCAAAGCAAGTCAGCAGTAATTCCTTTCAGCAGACAGATACGGGAACTTATTGCTCTCATGTTTGTCCTTCTGCACCCGATACCCATTGCCGCCTGGCCTGAGCTGATCAGGCTGATCTCTGTGTTGCATGGTGTGAGGGTTCAGCTGAAGGCGACTCCAGGTGTTCACTCCAAATGGTGGCAGAACACCAGAGAGATTTGTCTAGATAGATAAAGGTATTGGTGAAACCAAAGGGAAAAAGAGCAACCTATACACCCAGGGGTAGAAGGCTTGACAGGCAGCAGTGGGTTGACTTTGTCAAGCACTGTTCATGTTTGTCCTGACTAATGGAATGATCATCTCTGGGGATATGAGCATCTTCAGTGGGATTCCTTTTTTCCTGGCTAGTCATGTCCTCTCCCTCAGCAGAGAAAAATGGGCATTTCTGTGTATAGTTCAAGTTCAGCTCATCCTCATGGAGAATGGAGAGGAGCTCAGAGGAACTGTGTTTCTGAAGCACCTTGTTCACTGGAGATGAAAGGAGTCCAAAGTAACTGTCCTGTTGTCAGACAGTGGCACTTTGCTGGTCTAAGGTGGGATTTGGCTCCAGATTAAGATGCTCAGATTCAAGTGTGTGAGGCTCATCCAAAGCTGGGGAGGACAGAAGGCTGTCCAGCTCCCTCTGCCAGGGACACAGATGTGGTTTCACTCTGGTGCCCAAGTGTGAGTGTCTAGTGTCTTTTGAAACACGTCAGGACATCCCACCTGGGCTCCAGTGGCTGTACAAGGACACAGGTGTCTTCCTCTGTTGTATCTGCCTGCCCCATGTGGATGTCTTGTCTGAACTGCTTGAGCTGTGTTGCTTTTGAGGCTCCCTTGGCTATAGAGTGAGTGTCCCCTGAGATGAAGCCTAGTTGTGTTGACTTGGGAAGCTGGTGGCAAATCCCATGTATTCCCACACAACAATGATTTTATCCACTGTTCTCACTTGATTTTTGTCTCTGGACTTCACCTTCAGCAGGACAACCCTTAGTGCCTAAGCATTGCACCCAGTGGTGCCACTGCTTCTCTGGCATCAGCTGGCTGAGAGCCATAGGGTGAAACTTTAGTTCAGGCCCTCACGTAGAAATAAGCCGGTCTCTCCTGTGTGGCACCAGGGTAATGTGTGTATGCCCACTGTGGGGCCACTGGCTTCCCGAAGGGGAACACGAGTCTCCGGGGAGGTAGGGACTGGCAGAAGGGCTGTGGGTGAAGAAGGGGAACCAAGGGGAGAAGGAATCCAGCACCAGGCATGGTTTCTCTGATGAACACACAAACACATTCAGATCACTGCTGACGTGGAAACCCACTAGGGTCTGGATTGAAGGATGCTCCTTCCTGATTTTGAAAAAGAATAACAAGGAGTCTCAAAATCCGTGATCATCTTCAATCCCCTGGGCTCATGGGCTGGTATTGAATGGTTACAGAAGGCTCAGCAAGTACTGTAAAACCTACCTGTAATAAACCAGCTTAGATTTGCTGTCACGTCTTGGTGGCAATGTTCAGGGTGAGGAGAGGCTGGAAACCACAGTCCAGGATGATGGGCAAGAAGAAGCTGGAGTAGGATTAGGCAAGATCTGCAGGACTGGCAGCCCTGGCTGCTTGTCCTTGGACTATATCACCTACTGTAACTGATGTTACTGTTGCAGGGTCAAGGTCACCCTTCAGGCCTTTATAATCTGATAAGCCTTTGGGCTCATCAGAAGGTGTTATCTGTTACTTTCCCTCTGTAGTGGATCCCGTCTGTAGTTGAAGTCCGACACTACTTTGCCTTGCATATCTTTAGCACCTTTTCACACCTTTGGGTCCCACCATGCACTGCAGAGTTAAATTGATTGGTATGCTCCAGGCAATTTACCCTTGATTAAAGAAGACAGGTCTCTGCAGTGACAGAGTTGTGGATTATGCTTTTAAAAATATATTCCCTGCTGGCTCATACTAGAGAAAGCCCTGTTGCTGTCTTTCTTTCCATCTGAAAGGGTTACCATGGTATTATGCCCTAAATTATATCTGTCATCTCTGTAAAATAATAATTATAGACAGGGTTGTATTTTTCTTTTTATTCCCATTTCTAACAAGATTTTCAAGCAGCATGTCGCATTAAGATCTGCGGCAGTTGAGGAGGACCAGCCTCTCTCTCTTCCTGACAGCAAGACGATAGCAGTGGCTCCGGCGTGCCTCACTCCAGCTGAGCTTTGCCTCCACGTGGGCTTTAGCGGCCGGCAGACTTCACGCTCCTTTGCATGGGGAGGGATTTTCATGTTTACCCGTGGTTGAACTTGCTAAAGAGCCCTGCAAACTTCAGACTTACAAACGCTGAAATGCACCTTGTGCATTGTCTGCTGGTGTGTGGCTGGAGAGAGGGCGACAGCAGCGGCTGCAAGACTGGTGCAGGGTCGGCAGCACCTTCGTTTTGTTCCTTGGTTTGGCGCAGTTGTTTGGTATGACTTAGCCTTGGGATTGGTTGGGATCTGATTACCTGAGCCAGTCCGGTTTCAGAGCTTCCCCCTCCTTCTGTCTTACCCTCTCTGCTATTCCTCTTCCTAACAGAGCTCCAGATGCCAGTGGCTGGTTATGGGCTGCTCCATCACATGCAGCAGCCACAGCAGTATGTGGTGCCAGTGGGGTGGCTGGAGCCCCTCGTCAATCCTCCCTGATGAGCATATTTTAAAATTGGTACAACACCTTTAAATAGGACTCTGGGTTCATGGCCCACACGCTGTTGATAGTAATGCTGTGTTTGTCACTGTTTTCATGTCACCGCTGTCCACAAAATGCTGAGGCTGCCCCAGAAGCCCCAAGAGTAACATCAGGAAGGAGCAGAGCAGGGTGCTTAGTCCAACAGTGCAGGACAGCTAGAAAGGGGTCACTATGCTGCACAAGTTATTATTATTTTAAATGTTATTTAGACTGCAAAGAAAGAGAAAAAGTAATTTATTTTTCTTACCTTTTTATGCCTGGGAGACTTTCTGTTCTGTCACCTTCTGATCACCCCCTCTGTGGAAGCGTGTTAGCTCTCTCTTCACATTCACCCATGTGCTTTCCCTCCCAGCCCGGCGGGCAGGGGAAGCAGTGCTGTAGGTCCTGGTGCTTCGCTCTGCTCTCTGGGTTGCCCATAAGGGCACTAGCAGGAAGCCAGCCAGCTGGCAGGTAGCCTTGCAGGATGCAAAGCTTAAGAAGTGGAAATAATTATCAGCTTAGCAAGCCTGGTGTCCAGAATTAACATTACGTTGCTTCAGACCTTGATTTCTGCACGTGTTACAGTTTTGCAGGTTTTACCAGAATGGCTCAAATATTTCTGGTGCCTTTTTCTTTTTTTTAACCTAAACATTCAGCTTCCCTCTATATATAGGTTTTATTGTGTTCTAGATAGCAGTATGCAAAGTCTTTCACTGTCTTGTAAGTGCGGAGGCCTCTTCTCTTTCTATTTTGGCTATCTATGTGCAATATACTGCATGTAAAGATGGAAACAACTCCTGATGTTACATAGAATCATAGAATAGAATCATAGAATCATTAAGGTTGGAAAAGACCTCTAAGATCATTGAGTCCGTCAACCCAACACCACCATGCCCACTAAACCATGTCCCTCAGCGCCTCATCTACACGTCTTTTAAATACCTCCAGGG
>NW_008795363.1:502659-522116 GCF_000699145.1 Aptenodytes forsteri | reverse complement strand
GCCCAACTTGGTGTCGTCTGCAAACTTACTGAGGGTGCACTCAATCCCCTCATCCAGATCATCGATAAAGATATTGAACAAGACCGGCCCCAAAACTGAGCCCTGGGGAACACCGCTCGTGACCGGCCGCCAACTGGATGTAACTCCATTCACCACAACTCTTTGGGCCCAGCCATGCAGCCAGTTTTTTAACCATGAATACATCTCCTCCATGCATGCCCCTGAGAGCACGTTAGGGTGCAAAGAGAAAGAAAAATTTAAATGTCTTTCTCCACTGGATGATCTGATAATTTGATTTTCAATATCTTCTTTGAAGAGCTGCTCTATTACCGAAAATCATTTAGCTGTGTGATGTAGGACTTTTTAATACTGTGGGCAGTACCAGAGCTGGACGCTGGTCTTTTATTGAAGGCTTCTGAGGTTTCGGGGGAACCAATGGTAGTGGGGGGGAATAAAAGTCAAGAGAGCTGTCTGGAGTGTGTGGCTGTGCTAGACGGTTTTTGGAGACCGTTCCTGGTCAGAAGACAGTGATAATGCAGTGTTTGAGGTAATGCTGTGGGTTAGAACTCATTAATGGAGCCGCGGTGGGAATTGTCCTGCCCCAGGCCAGGGCTGCTAACTGCCCAGATGTGCTGACGTGAAGTGCAAGCTGACCGATACTTGTCACTGTTTGCAGAGCTCTGATAGTCAGCAGAAATATCTCCTGGGCTTCCCTCAGTACAGTTGTGGTGGGTGCAAAGCACAGGAGGTCCTGCTGGAAGGGGACACGTTCCCTGGCAGGCTGATGGGGTCACGGGTGCTCTTCACTCTACTCCTTTTCCTGGAGATCATGGAAGAAAATGAGCAACTGGCTGAGGTCAGGTCCTGCCTTGTCAGAGCCGCGACAGCCCACCTCCGCTGGCATGTTGATGCGTGACAAAAACACAGCAGACAAGTCTTGCTGGGATGATTAGCATATTCCCCATTTCCATGCCAAATACGCATCGTCTCCTGGGGTGATTATTAAGCTGCTGAGGAGCCTGTCACTCAGAATTACCTGGTAATAAACCCTGATCTGATGGGTCTCAGCTGGAGGGTGGTGGTTCCCCCGCAGCCCGCCTCCATGCTCCTTGGCGAGGCGGCAGCGATCCCCTCGCACCCCGACAGGCACAGCTGTTCCTCTCAGCAAAGGCCTCTTCTGGCGTTTCGCTATTTTGTCGCCAATGTCATGATATTTGATGTCGTTGCCTAGAGAAGCCTCGGTGTGGCGGAGGGGGCTTCCTAACCAGCTTCTGGCCTTTCTGGCGAGGATGAGAAGCTGAAAGATTTGGCTGAAATACAACCTGAGGACTCAACAGCCAGATGGATAAAACTTGCATCAACATGGCAAAGGGCAAGGGATTATCCATTTTTTTGAGGTTTTTTTTTTTGCATGCTGGCACCACATCCATCACAGATGCAGTGACCCATGATCGTGCATCCTTCATGCGTCCCAGCATAGACACTACGGCATCTCCTGGAAGTTCAACCTCACTCACAGAGCATCCCCATCTCTCTTTGGGGATGCAGCTGGCTGTGTTCATGGAATAGCCTGGTTCATGATGCAGCCTGTGTTCCTTATCCGCCTGCTGAGAGGAGCGAGGAGGGTCAGGTTTGCAAAGTGAGAAAAGGGGAGATGTTCAGCTGTTAAGTTAATAAACTGATTACAGATTTGTGAAGTGCGGATTTTCTTCCCTCTGAGGTAGCCTTACCTGTGTTTGCATCAAGAACACAACAACTTTTGTGGCTTGGGATATCTTTAGAGTGACTGAGTGATTTTTTTTTAATTTTTTTTTTAAATCAGTTTAGGACCTGATGGGTTTCACCTTTCCCTCTTTGAGCTGTCAGCTCTTCTCACTAATTTTTTTTCTGAAATAAATAAAATAACAATTTGACAGCTGTAATGACGAATGCGAAACCCAAACGATTTGAGCCATGGGCCAGTGAACTGAGAGGGTCTGCTTTACATTGCTTTTAATATATTTTATATTTTATGTATAAATAATTAGATGTCAGGAATAAAAGCTGTCTATTTAATTTATGCCATTGAAAACCCTGTGTGCTGTTAATAGGCTTAGTTATAGGCGACACCTCTTTGAAATACAATTCTTTTTTATGCATTTTAATAGAGTTCATGGTAAACATACTGTGATAAGCAGACAGCAACTAGTATTTCCTGCAGGCAGAATACACCTAATTAAAATTAATTGATTAAAAAAAAAATCATCGCCACTAAAATTTTCAAACTATTTTTTATTCCTGACAAAACACTTATGGTGTGGCATGGGGATGCAAAAAGCTGCACGTCTGGGCTGGTGCCTGACTGTGCATGATCTTTGCTGCTGAGATCGGGACCACCAGCCCATCCAGGCTGTGTTGGAGATGCTGTTTTGGGTATCAAAATGAGCATAATGAATATAAACTGCTTTGGGAGATTGGGGGTAACAAAGGGGACATTCTCCAGGGGCTGTTGAGTAGGGGCTTATTCAGGAGTTCCATTGCAGGCTGCTGTAATAACTCTGCATTTAGAGTGATTTAGCCCCATTCCAGCGTGATAGCCTGGATGCTATCCTACCTGGGGTGAGGTTAGTCCCTTAGGGTCAAGATGGGGTTTTCTGACTGTCTCTGCTCTCCACAGGGCCTTCTCTTCTCTACCCCCGAATGTCTGAAGCAACCCCAAGACCTAGTGAAGCTCTACCTACATGAGTCAAATCGGGTGTACCGGGATAAGATGGTTGAAGAAAAGGATTATGGTACCTTTGATAAAATCCAGCTGGAGATGGTGAAGAAATTCTATGATGTAAGTAAGTGTTGAGGTTCATAACTCTGGTAACGTACATGCTCACAGGAAAGAAGTTCCTTGGGAAAGTAAAGTTTTACCCAAGGTCTGTCCATCTCTCACGTGCCTGGAGGGCAATGCTCTTGATGGGACCCCAGGAGCAAAATCTCTGTCATCCGTATTCTGGGCTGCCAATGTTGCAATATGGGTAAATGATGCACTCCGTAAAGGCACTGGGGAGAGGAAATTTGGGCTCTGTGAATTAATTAAATTCCTTTATTTAAGTGCTTTGAGTCTCATGAGGCAAAAGCAGGAGAAGGGTCAGATCCCGAGTCTTGATGGGAGCAAAGTGAAATGCAGGCACAAATCCTTAGCGCTTTCCATTTTTCCAAAATATCTTTCAAATGAAAGCTCTAGACCTGCTTTCCTTCAGGCCTGGCATCACCCAGCAGTGCTGCCGCATGAATCACTCAAGTGTCACTGAAGTGATAAGTAGTACAGACAGTGCTTTTTCCTCCAGGTGTTATCATTGTCCACGCAACAGCCTAACGTTACGGCTGTTGCTGCGGGGCTTTTCTTGTGACCGCGTTCTCTTATGGTAATGAGTTGAGTTTTTGTGCTTTGCAAAAAGTTTTCAGAGCAAAGTAAGTCAGTACTGGAGCTTTTTCCTTCCCCCCTCTTTCCTTCTTGTTCTTCTTCCCCCTTTTCCAACATACAGGTGCAACTATACGGACATAAAAAGGCATTTGCTGGAACACCATCCTTTACTTGGAAAGATGGCATAGAGCTGCAGTGTTTTTTCCTATACTTGTTATATACATATATATTATTTTTTTTCTTTGACAGGACATTGAGGAAACTTTAGAGCAGACCAAGCGAATGAATGTTTATTGCCATTTTGCTAAAGGCATTGGTGAACCCAGCTATAGGCCAGTTCCAACCTGGGAGCAGTTGAACCAGATCCTTGTGGAAGCCTTGGACAACTACAATGAAGTCAATGCTGCCATGAACCTGGTGCTATTTGAGGACGCCATGTGCCATGTGTAAGGGGATTTTATGGCTTTATGGTCTCATCATAGCATTTATCTGTGCAGATTGCTTCCATGAAGTTTTCTGGAGGATGTAGGTATCCGTAATTATAGCTGATGGAGCTGGAAGTGTGCAGAAGCTTCATCTGTCCATGTGGCATGTCCAGCACAAATACTGCACTGCTTCTCTGGCTTGTGTTTGGAGGGCACTTTTGAAATGACGAGGATGTCTGGGGCTGTCCGATGGAGGGACTGCATGCTGGTGGTTATTTTAAAGTCTGGTTGCTGTTATGATACCTTTGGCCCTTGATGCCCTGCATATGGCACAAATATTTATTGCATGTGACAATGTTCAAGTGCTTTATTGTCTTCAGTTGACAGCCAGCTACAGAACTAGTTATACTGGGATTTCCCTAAATGCTTTCACAACTGGTTTAGAGCCATGTTTACACAGGTTCTTAGTGGGATTTTCAAATGTATATAAAGCAGGATTATGTGCAGTCAGGCTACTAGTTTAAATGGATTGAGGCATTTAAACTGCTTTGATCCTTTGAAAATCCTGCTTGCATTTAGGTGCCTGGAGGTCCAGGTGGATTCCCTTTGGAAATTGGACATGTGAGACTATAAGAAAATAGCAAGCCTCCAGTTCATAGTTATGAAGCTATTTACATGTCTGTGGTATAGATAGTGAGGTGTACCTCCAGCTTTCAAATACAATTTAAACCCTTGTTGGGAATCGCAGCAGAGGCAGACTCATTTCTGGGTGCTGAAAAGCAGATCTGGCCTTAGATCACTTCAGAAGATGGACCTGCCCTGTAAATCATAGTTTTAACTGATTTTGTACGACAACGCTGTGTCAAGAGGTGCAGATTTGTGACTCTCATCTAGGAGGAAGCCGCTGTCCTGCTGCACACCAGTGTGTGTGATTTCGGTTCTCGCTGGACCTGGCAACATAATGCAGTCACTCTCATGAAAATTTAAAAAAAAAATATATAAAGTGTTATTCCTTTTAATGAGCTGTTTAGCCGTTTCTGTTCTGAGAGCTGCCCAACCTGTTACTTTTGCAGTGTAGTGTGCCGGCTACGCTGGGGCACATTTTCCCTTATAATATGGCCATTTACTCCTTTGTATTAATGAGCCATATGCAACCTGATGTCCATAGGTGTTTCTGCTTGCATTGCTTGCAGGAAGGTGACAGTAATGCTGATCTTGTGATCCTTTTTCACTTTACATAAATTGGGATTTGCGACAAAACCTGGCACTATCCCTCCTGTTAATATTGTGAATAATCAGGAAAGCGAGGTTTGAGTGTTCAGCACGATTTTCACTGGAGCTGGGTGAATTTCATTCATTGCATTTGGAAATTGCATTTTGCTGAAATACACAACTTATTCCATCTTAAACAGCTTATGAATGTATGCTTGAATTTGCTGAAAATTTTCAGTTGGGGAAAAAAAAAAAAGAAAAAAGAAGAAAAATAAAAAAGAGAAAAAAAAGAAAAAAAAGGAAACTTTAAGGACTTCATTTATGTAAGGAAGTGGGAGATACCTCTCAGTCACCTCCTAAACCAGGGCTCATCGTGCACATTCACAAAGCATGCGGCCCCGGAGAGCACACGCTGTCATCTTCGGGGAGAGCTAGCCTAGAGAACTGAAACCAGGAGCACTAAAGCTCTCTGCACAAACTGGATTGCTTTTCTGGGTATAATTTCACAATCGGTGGGACTCTGCGTGTAGATCATAAGACACTTGAGTTGTAATAAAGCAGTACAGTATTTCTCACAGTCTTATTTGAAAAATTAGTTAGATTAGTCTAGGAAAATACTCAGTTAAGTGAGCTGAAAAAGGGCAATGATATGAAGAGGGGAACGGTGCTTGCATTTAAGATACAGGACGGTGAGGTTTTCACAGGTAGGGTCCTCTAAACCCCCCTCACTTGGGGTTTTAACACATGGGGATGTCAGCAATTGCTTAAAGAGAATAAATTGGAGGCAGGCAGAGTTTACCATGTGACTCTCAGACAGGACAAGTGAACAGACCTAGGAAATAATAGCAAGTTCATTTTTAAGAGTGAGAAAACCTCACTCTTAAGTAGTGGTAGTTTGGATAAGTAAGAAACATGGACTGTGTTTTCCAGACTCGTTTTTATGCCGTTCTAGGCATATATGAATATGCTTTAATGCATAGCAGGACTCTTCACCTGAACATGAACCCCAAATGCTTTGTGAAGAGAAACCTTTACTGGGGAGGTGTCTCAGAGCCTTGAATTTTTTTCTCAGTTTTTGCATGTCGATGTAATGTGCTTTTTCCCTCGTCCTCCCTGCAAAGGTGTCCAGACCTTCACCTTAAAATAGTTCTGTCCAGCAGGACTTGGCAGGTGGAAAAAAAATTAGACAGAGTCTGAATTGCCACCAAACTATTTTTTTCATCAGCTATGTCCTTTGTATAGGTCTCAGCAGAGACGGGGATCGATTGCTGACATGTCTCTCAGATTGACATTTTTCATTCCATTCAGAATACAATTTCTTAGTGAATAAAATATGTATTGAAAAGCACTGGGCAGAGAAATAGAAAAATACTCTTATTAATGAGAGATTTCGTATGCTTCGATTTAGTTGCCGCATCAACCGTATCCTGGAGTCCCCCAGAGGAAACGCTCTCCTGGTTGGCGTGGGTGGAAGCGGCAAGCAGAGCCTGACCAGGCTGGCAGCCTTCATTAGCAATCTGGAGGTTTTCCAGATCACTTTGAGGAAAGGGTATGGGATCCCTGACCTGAAGGTAGGTGATTTTTAAGGCTGAGGTCGGGGGGAAGGAGATAAAAAGCAGAACTTGCCCTGAAAACTTTGTGTTGTTGCATATTGAGCGACACCATTGTGAAGATACTAAAAAGCCTCAGATACGGTATTGGACTGCGGAGATGAGCAATGCTTCTTGAAATACCTTGCTGAAGCGTGTCTGCACAGGGGTGCAGACAGACCTGATGTCCTCTGCCAATCCTCTGAGCTGGCCAGGCCTGAGAGCACTCCAGCCCAAGGCTAAGTGTCAGCGCTGGGCTGTGCTAATAAACCCAGCAGTGTGGACATCCACTTCATGCTTGTTCAAGAAACCGTGAAGGACCAGAAAAGTTCTATTTGATTATTATTTCTCATTAAACCAAGATGTGGTAATTAGCTCGTCTATGAGGTGTCTGTTGTGGAGTGATTTAGAGGTGGAAAAGGAGCAGGAGAGAGTAGGAGGAGAGTTCCCGAATCATATCCAGTTCTTCCTCTGGTATTTGGTATTAGGGAGGGACTGAGCGGATGGTGGATGGCTCATTATAGACAATATGTGCCTGTGCTTATATTTATGCACAGGCCAGTGAGCTTAGGAGTTGTAAATCAACATTTTAAAATACCACTGAAATGTTTTAAACATATTTTAGCTGCTGGCTAAGACGATTCTCATTAGAAATGTTGTAAAAAAAATAATCACAGTAACTTCACTCCGTTCCGCCTGGAGACGTGATGGCCGATGAACCCCGCGTTCCTTCCCCATCAGTGGCACGACCTGATGACCTGTGGTTGTGTGCAAGTTGTTTTCATCATGTCGCACAAGCCTGTCCCCACCATCCGTTGGGTATTTTCAGCTCTCCTCTGTGTTTTTCAGCCCAACTCATGTGATTTTCTAGCTCCTACCTGCCTATTTATTGAGGAAGCCTGCGCTCCCATCTAGGAATATAGCTCGATACCAGCATTAATAAACTTGTTTTCAAAGCATCTCTTTGCTTCTCTGTCTGTGGAGGTGGAAGATAATTTGATGTTCCCTTCACTCTGTATTCATTTTCAAAGAATTTATGAAATATGGAGATGTATTTTTTCTCAGATATGGAAGAGCAAGATGGTGACAGATTACCCTGTCTGCCATTGGCCCCTCCCACTGTTATAATTGATCTAATCCAAATTTCCAGTGATGAAAGTAACAAATTATTCTTTTGGAAGAAGCGTGTGTGTTTGCTGAATTTCTAAGAGAGTTTCTGAAACATTGGCCAGTGCGTTCCTTCAGGGTCCCCTGCATGTCTTGTATCCTGCTTGGAGGGGCAGGAAGGAAAAGATGGAGTTTGAGCTGGATGATGGTGTTTTTCCCATCTATGAATGACTTGGATTTCAAAAAGATGGTGTCCCTCATTAGGAGGACACTGTCCCTTTTGATACGAAACAGTTTTTCCATGCAAGCAGGCTGTCTGTCAGCATCACTGCACCGAGTGGGAGACTGAAGGGTGAGTCCCTGCTTGGACTCTGGAAGAGATGAAAGAAATACACAAGTAAAAAAATCCATGTTTGTACAAGGCGTCCTCCTCCCTTCCTCGCAAACAAAAAAAATGTGTTGCAGCACCTCAGCAGAATAAAAAAATAAATATTCATGTATACTTGTGAAACCAGAGAAATCTACAGCAGGGGGATACCAAGGACCAACATTTCCAGTCATTGCTGTCTCTCGCAGTCCCTGTGGTGCTTTAGCCTCTCTGTGTACGACTTACTGTACCCACAGCCCGGGGCAGAGTGAGCCTTTACGAACTCCCCCTGCAGCCTCCACAACCAGGGGTTACCTTGATGTCTTCAGCCACATCCATTGACCTCTAAGCGTTTCAGCCACAAATGCCTTTAGACAAAGGCATTTCCCTTTGTCTAACGGTGCTGGGCAGGTCTATCTTCTCATTTTTGTGTTATACAGACCTGGGCATAATGTCAAGTCTTACTTGGTAATTTCTTACAATGATGGTAACAATAGACTCCCCCATATAACCTGGAAGGCTCAGCCGTGAAGATGGAGAGTGGCCAAAGTGCATTTACATGCTAATTAATTGCAATTGCTTTGTTCTCGGTTAATGGAAAGATTCTGAAATATCCTGCTCGTAGGTGTGGTTCCTAGCCCGTGCTTTGCAGAATGTAGGTGCAACCGCTAAGTCCACTTGCTTTTCAACCTCTAGGCGGACCTGGCAAACCAGTACCTGAAAGCCGGTGTGAAGAACATAGGCACCGTGTTCCTGATGACCGATGCACAAGTGGCAGACGAGCAGTTCTTGGTGCTGGTGAATGACTTCTTAGCATCAGGTACGTCTCTCATTGCTTTGATTTCTCCTCTCCTCCTCTTCAAAGTAGTTTTGCTCATGGTAGCATCTGTAGTTCTAGAATATACAGAAGGGCAATATATGAAGTAAGCTAGAAGACACATGGGTTAAGCTCGAGAGCAAAAGTAGTGTTAAGGTCTCCCTGGTGAGGAAGCACTCCGTCATCTGGTGGATTTTTTTTCTTTCTCTGATGTCGTACCCAATTTTTCCATACTTCATGGTATACTGCATGTGATTGTTAAGTGACATGTCTCTTGTGGTATTGCAGCTGACAACAGAGCCAAAAGAATGTATCGACAGATGAGGAGTTTGACCTAAGGATCCCATGCATCCACTGTTTATTAGTGTTTATTAGGCAACACTCCAGTTGCCTAATAAAATAAGGTTGTTCCTGGCTAGAATATTTGACTGGAGTCAAATCTGCGAGTTGGTGGATGATGCAAAGCCACCAGATGACCATGTCTGTGTGTGTCAACTAGTTGCTTTTTGTCATTGTTTTTCCAGATGCATTTAAGTTTTTGAGTTGTTGCTTGCCGAAACAATTGCAGACTAGTCAGTCTACAGGCCAATGCTCTGTTTCCCTACAGAACACAGCACAAGTATGTGTGGACGAGCACTCCCTGTGCCTGGCGCACTGCAGCTACAGTGCACATGGGAGTGTGCAGCTGCGTCACCGTGACTGCACTAGGTAACCCAGAGTGGGCGTATTCCCCAGACTCCCTGGTAAATCACTGTGTCGTGGTTTAATTTCAGTCGGCAACTAAGCACCACGCAGCCGCTCGCTCACTCCCCCCCACCCGGTGGGATGGGGGAGAGAATTGGAAGAGCACAAGTGAGAAAAACTCGTGGGTTGAGATAAAAACAGTTTAATAATTGAAATAAAATGATAATAATAATATGATAATAATAATAATAATACACAAAACAAGTGATGCACAGTACAATTGCTCACCACCCGCCGACCGATGCCCAGCCAGTCCCCGAGCAGCGGCCCCCCCGGACAGCTTTCCCCAGTTTATGTACTGAGCATGACGTCCCATGGCATGGAATGTCCCTTTGGCCAGTTTGGCTGTGCCCCCTCCCAGCTTCTTGTGCCCCTCCAGCCTTCTCAGTCAGTAGAGCATGGGAAGCTGAAAAGTCCTTGGCTAGTGTAAGCATTACCTAGCAACAACTAAAACATCGGTGTGTTATCAACTTTGTTCTCATCCTAAATCCAAAACACTGTACCAGCTACTAGAAAGGAAATTAACTCTATCCCTGCCGAAACCAGGACACACTGCTACTAACTGCGTGCCACTTGTTGCCTTATTTATGAGTCGGGAGTGGGAAGATAACAACTGGTTCAGGTGACCTCCATGGACGGTGAGGGGTGAAGAGTTGACAGCACAGTGGAGCGATAGTTTGTGGGTAACTCCAGAGCTGACGTATATAGCTATAAATTGGCCAGATGGTTTCAGCAGCAAACAAGCCCTGCCTGTGATGAATTTGTAACCAGGAGTTACAAACAAGGACAGAGGTTGTTGTGGAGGGTAGTGAGTAGCTCCCACCACATCTTATGTGTGGTGTAGGCGACACAAACGTCTCATGACTCAAGGTGAAGCTCTGCAGCGTCCTGCAGCAAGGGGCAGGCCGAGCAGCCTGCCTTTGGGATGTCCAGGTCATCTTAAGGTGGTTTTGAAAGGCGTTATGTTTTCCTGTGGTTGCTATGCGGGGAAGTGGGGACGGATCAGAAGTCTTCACTCAGGGTCCAGGAGGCAGCGTAGAATTGCAGCCAGACTGAGGAAGGGACCGTGCAGGGACTGTGACTTCCCATGACATGAGCTAGTGCTGCCCAAGGGGTGCTGCCTGATGGGTCTGGCTGCCCTCTGCTATCTGCATGCTTGTTTTTCTTACTTGTTTCACTTCTTATCATCACCTAAGAAGCTAGAACAAAATACATATTTTAGTCTTTCTTATAAATGAGCAGATTTCTGATTAGTGTATTTTCCTAAGTGATTAGTGCTCATATTGACAGTATCTCACTGAATAATGATGATTTCAATCAAATCAGAAGTCAGAAAGGAAGTGAATAGGTGATAAATTAAGGAACGACTAAAAAAATATTTGGTTGGGTACATTTTTGGCTATCAATCAGTCGCATAACTATTACTTTTAAAAAGTTTTTAAAAGATTTCTAACTTTTAAAACATTTTGTTGATCTGGAAGTTATTTGACCACTGCTGGAAATGGCATTGAACAGCTGCAGAAATTGTGCATGTAACTAATTCATTGCAAAACTAAAATGATTTCCTTATTGTGTATAGCATATTTGGTTGGGGTTTTTTTGTAATCTAATTAGCACCGTAGATCTGAAAAAAATAGACTTGCTGTACTTTGACTCTATATTTGTTTACCTTGTGCTTTTATAAGGAATTTTTCTCTCACAAGTGTTTATTTTTTAGCAGAAAGACTTTCTGGGCCACTTTGCTGCTGGGGCCCGTGGGCACCTGGCGCAACAATTTTTCTTGAGGAAGGGGCTTCCCTGAGCCCCTGAAGAAGGAGGCCGCCGCTTCACTTTGCTCTAAGACTGCAACAAAACCCAGACCAGTAAAACAAAACGTGCTCTCTTCTTTAGGTGAAATCCCTGATCTCTTCCCTGACGATGAAGTTGAAAACATCATCAACAGTGTGAGGAATGAAGTCAAAGGCCGGGGGCTGGTGGACTCCAGGGAGACTTGCTGGAAGTTTTTTATAGACCGTGTTCGACGACAGCTGAAGGTGAGACAGAGGCTGGGGGAGTTTGGGTCCTCACCATTGACCTTGGTGCAGGGGCATGGGGTAGAGATGCTTTGGGCTACCTCATGGGGAGGTCAGACTGCAGCCCGAAAGGCTTTTCTGCCTGTTTGTGATATGAACTGTGATTTTTTCAGCAAGTAGTACTAAAGCATAGGAAATACTGTCTGTTGTCATCACTTCTTGGGCTTTAGAAAGCACTATGGGAGTTGGAAATTTTCTCTTTCAAGAACCGAGTGGGACCAGCCTTTCCATTTTCAAAGCCATGCACAGGGGTTTAAGTGGGGTGCATCAGGACTAGGTCGTGCTGCTTGGAAAAGTTGCACAGGGGATCAGTCTTCATGTTGTTGATAATCCATAACCAGAAGAATTAAAAAAACATTATCTTAAGAGCAGAGTGCTGGGAACTGAATGTTTACAGGTTTTCTTCCACTGCAGCCCATATTCCAGCATAGAAAGGACTTATAAATATGTCCTAAGATCCCAAAACAGTTTCCGGACTTCCCAGGTATGCCCAGGACATGGAGAAAGTACACTGCAAGGAGTTAGACTCTTCCAGATGGTATTTACCCATCTGCAGGACTGCACAGTGCTGCGGTCCCAGAGCAGGGTGGTAGGGTGGGCAATGAGTGAAGACTTGATCTTTGCTTAATGAAAGCATATCCTTCTTCTTACTCACTGCTTGGTTTGTGTTGATGGGACATGTTCACTGAGGTAGGGTGGCCTGTTCCCTTTTTGATGTAGGTAGGTACATGTTTAGGATGGGGAACAGCTGGAGAGTTGATTTTTGAGGGAAAATTTGGGGACTGTGCCACAGTACAGACATCCAAGGAGAGGGGATCCAGTCCTCCTCTCTCTTCCTCTCCCAGTGTAGAGGGGAATTTCTGATGAGCACTGATGCTGTTTTGTAGCTCTTCTAGCACCTTGGTTGTTTTCTGCCTGGTGTCCCTCCCTAGACATATTCCTGTTAGCTATTGAGGTACACTGGAAGGGCAGCATGAATGTGATTTACCTGAGGCTGATCCCTTTTCCTTGTCTGCCCTTCTCCTTAATGGCATGTTAGAGCAGATGGATGGGGTCAGCCAGGAAGTGCTTTTTATTCTCCCCAGCATTTTGTGACAGCATTGTGCGCTGTGCAGAAAGCTGATCAATCCATTCCTGGTCCAGGGCATGCTGGACCTCTGAGAGCAGCACAGGAGTGGGGCTTGGCCCAACAGAGCGTGAGCACCAATACACCTTCTGCCTCAGGGTCTTGAGAGAGAGTAGTGTAGGTGCAGAAGAAGGCTTTTGCACATGAATAGCTTCCTGAAGCTTGCCTAGCCCTGAGAGAGCAACATAGAGGTGCCCGAGGATTATGCTTGAAGGATTTCTACGTGTCTATCCCCTGCATGTGAGCATGCAGTGGCCATGTCAGAAGAGCAGAAGCTCTGAGTTCAGCTGCCTCTTCTGAAATGGAAACAAAAGTTTTGTTACAGGCTGGCTCTTGCAGCTTCTAAAAACCAGATCTTAGCTCATAGTGGAGGTGGAGGTGGTGACACCTTACAGAGACATCTGAGCCGACAGCAGCCTGCCCCTCAGCGAAGAGGAAAGGTACTTTGCCTTGTCCTGGCTTCACACCCTGGGCGAGGAGTTTCCTTCTGGAAAAGGGAGAGCTTGTGCCTTCCTGAGAGGAGCTGAGCAGGCTGGCTGTGGGGGGAAGGAGGCTCCCAGCCTGCAGGGGAAGGCAGGTGGATGAGGGAAGGGTGCTGAAGACTGGAGGAAGGAAAAATGGTGCAGGGCTGGGAGGATGCTGAGCAGGGGAGTAACAGCCCCTTGACCAGGCCCCAGGGTAATGTGAAGAGAGATTTCCCAGAGAGCCATGAACACTGCACTATTTGCTGCAACTCAGAAACTTTTAGCAGCTGTTGGACTGAAATAAAAGCCTGAAAAGCAAAGGACCTGCTGCACAAAAATGCAATGAGCAGCGAAAATGCATTCCCAAATGCTTTTATTTCCATTCTGCTTTGTTTTGAGATTTCTCTATTTTAAAAAAATTCTTATTCTGATAAAAGCAGATTTTGAGTTTGAGCCACCTCAACCCTTTTCAATGCTGGCTTTTGGGGAAACAGTCCAGGCAGGCCTGTGGTCCTGCCAGGAGAATTTAGATCCATTCACTTTAATTCCTGGTTGCACCACTTGAATCTGGATGCCAGTTCCCTGCCAGGTGAACCTTTGTGTCACTGCTAAAGCAGGGAAGAGTGGTTATATTAAACCCCGGCTGCAGCCTTGAAAGTGTGCCAGGCTTCTGCTTTTGACCATTGCAATGCTTAACACCACTGCTTGTCTTTATTGCAGAGAAAAAATATGTTTACTGCTAGATTATGCCTTTTCCAGGCCAGGCTTGCTGGCCTGAAGTGCAAAGGCTCAAGGATTGAGGTGGCTGTACTCTTCGCTGGTGGCACGAGATCTTCCTTTGGAAGTGGCTGGAAGAGCCCAGGCCGGGCTGTGTGGCTGGAGCCCGTCGCCTGCTCCCAGCCGCGTCTTCTCACTTTCTTCTTCCTTGGGCTCTGCAGGTTGTGCTGTGTTTTTCTCCCGTTGGTAGCAAGCTGCGCGTCTGCAGCAGGAGGTTCCCCGCCATCATCAGCTGCGCGGCCATAGACTGGTTCCAGGAGTGGCCGCGGGAGGCTCTCGAGTCTGTCAGCCTTCGCTTTCTGCAAGAAACAGAGACCGTGGAGGTGAGCACCTCACCCACCGGCATCTGGGGGTGCCCGAGCCGTGCCTGGGTTTGAGTTCCTCTGCCGGGTGCAGGCGCTGGCCACCCCTGGCTGCATGGTGCTGGTGGCAGCCAGGTGTGACCTCGTCCCTCCGTTCAGTGCAAGCAATGCGTCACTCAGTGAGGACAGTATTGCAGAGAGGGTTTGCTCGTCTTTATTGCCCTCCAACACTTATCCAGGACATCTGGGTGACTGTTCGGAGAGGAATTGCTGATAGCGCTGTAGTGCATTAAACTTAATCAAACCATGCTTGAAATACGGTCCAGGTTTTTCAGAGAGGGACATGGACCTTAGCAGAAGTATGGCCATGGGCACCACGCTCGTGTTTGTACACTGATATTGCCAGTGAAATGACGGCTTTGCTAGCAAGAAGGGCAGCTTACAAATCAGTGCAGAAAATAACCTACTGCTTATGATTATTGCAGGGAACATACGCTTTTCTCTCCATATGCGTGTCTGAGCGTCTGTAATTCTCAAGGGCAAAAATATGTCAAGTTCTCATTGATAACAACCTGCTACTAGACTAAAAGAGATTCAGTTCTGTTTATTTAGTTTTTCTGGGCAGGATTTTGGAAGAATAAAGTCTACAATGTTTCTTTTTATGAGTGTGCACTTTCCCCATTTGTACAGAAGAAAAGCCCAAATTTATATTTAAAAGGTTGTTATTTTATAGAGCTGAATGCTAGAAAAATTGCTTGGAATAAGATAAAGTATGAGATAAAAAGATGTAAAAAGACGTATAAAGTGCATGAACAAAGTTATTTTAGAGATAGCAAATGAAAAGGGATCAACTTAGATGTTACATCCTGGATTTTGCTGCAACAGAATAAAAAGTTAATAAATTCCTTTATATACAGCACAGGTCTGTGCTACATATAGTTGTTCTGTTTAAAATATTTTCTCCTTGTCTTCTCATCTTACTTTTAGGATTCAGTGAAAGATTCAATAAGCAAATTCATGGCCTACGTCCACACAAGTGTCAACGAGATATCCCGATTGTATCTGAGCAATGAGCGACGATATAACTACACCACTCCAAAATCATTCCTTGAGCAAATCAAACTCTATCAGAATTTGCTATTGAAAAAGGGCAAGGATTTAAAAGCAAAAATGGAGCGACTGGAAAATGGCCTGGAGAAGCTCAACAGCACATCTGCACAGGTAAGCAAACGCTTTGGGGTTAAAAGCTGATGTTTTCCTTGTTTCTCTGTTAAGAGACATCTCTGCATCCTGGTTCAAAGGAGAACTTCACAGACTGAAACTGTGCAGGGTGTAAAATTTGTGCTAGATCCTGGCTCTAGTCTGGCTTGGACTGGGTTCCTGGAGGAGCAGAAGTTATATTCTGTACTGGAAAGGAGAAAGGAAGAGATGTGTGTCCAGTCTCTGCTGTTTAGGTGGTGCTAATCCCAAATGAAAGATCACAGTAGGTAAAATGAGACAGGGAGACAGTTGGCTGTGTACATCTTCTTTTAATGGTTATATTTCAGCTGTAGTGACAAAATAGTTTATAAAATACAGGAAGATCAGTGATTTTTGGAGTTGCATCCAGGAAATCTACAATAACTTCAACAAGAATCCCGTCTTTCAAACTAAATAAAGCATACTTGTAAAATAAGGCTGATGTTCATTTTCCTTGCATTATGCTATCCATCTTTAAGGAAAACTAATGCATGTCTGAAATGTAGATCAGCTGTCCCAAAATCACCCTGCTAAAAAGCGGCACTGGCGCTCTTCTGTGGTAATGACTAGATGTCGTTCTGAGTATTTCACAAACCTCTCTGTAGTGACTCAAACTGCCTTTCAGAGCTTTGCTGTCTACATCTGTTGCTAAACTCACATTTTTCTCTCCATTTCATATTCTGTTAACTCTTACAAATGTTCACTTACAAGCTTCTACTGTGGCAAATGGGCCTCTCCTGAAGCTGCTCCAAAGAAATGCAGGGGGTTGATGTGAATGAAGCAGGTTCAACCCCTTCCATATGTATGCTCTGGATAACGCTGGTGGCATAAATCATGTCTGTCACACTCAACAGGATACATGTCTTACTGGAGGGTGATGTATGGACTTTATTAGTGCCTCTCAACTCTTACAGACTACATCTCACTTCAAACAGTCGCTTTCTTCATAGTGCAGGACAGGTCTTTGAGGACACAGGAGGGGAGTGTGCATGTTTCATGTCCCCTTTGCAGGTTTTAGCATCTCCTTTGTAAGGATGCAGCTGAGGTTGAACAGCCAGCAGCAGAGAGCACCCATCAGAACCAGTAACGCCAACCAGAGCAATAAGCACATGCCCTCACTGCAAAGCAGACCTTACATTTACCTTACCTATGGAGGCAAATAGTTTTGCTGACCTGTGGGGTGCTGCTGTTTTTGATGATGCCCCAGTGGTGGACAACATGGGTTAGGTCTATTTTTTATTGGGAGCAACTAATATGAAACTAACCTTTTGAGAGGAAACAAGTCCCTGTTGTGTTGGTCAAACGTGGGGACCCTTCTGTATTCTTCAGACATATATTCATATGGGTGTTATGTTGGCGAGAATTCTCTGACCAGCTACAAAACAGGTGCTGAGCAGTGGTGGAGGACTGGGGAGGACATGGGAAGCCACAGCACCTGTGGGTCTTGTAGGTTTTGCTATTGCAAGAAGGGTAAAGGAAAGCAAAGTTCATATCTGGTTGGAGTAAGGCTGGGGCGAGAAGTTCCTGTTTGTGAAGCTGATTAAGATGCAGAGAAGTGAGGACAAATATGTCAAATTTTAATCTAAAATTAGCACTGGGGGCCTAAAATTAAACACCTAAATTATCAGATGTGCGCAATAGTCAAAACTGCTGTTGATTTGAAACTGGAGTGTGGATATTTAGCAGTATTGGAAATCATACCAGAACGTTCAGTCTTGAATATGGATTTGAAATTCTGAACTTTACATTCACCCATGGAAATGATTCGTCTTGGTGCTGAGGAAGTGACAAGTCTTCTGTCTCCCTCAGGTGTTTCATCTCCAGGTTGCGTTCATGCGGTTCATTTTGTGTTCATTGCTTGGAAGCAATACGCTGTGTTTTTTTTATTTTCAAAACAAAGGAGGAAGATTTTGATACCTGGTATGACCTGGTTGTTCCTTAGGTCTGAGGACTAGTGCTCCCATCATCAGCATTCTCCAGATTCCTGCTGCTGGGATGACGTGACAAGTTAATTATGAGTTTTACGTATTTCTATAGACTGTTCATTGTGGCCTCAGCATGAGGGGGCTGTTGTGCAAGTAGTTGCAGGGTACTTTTTGACCTAGCCGTTCCAGTTTCAAAATAACCTCTCCTCCTCCTATTACTCTTCTCCTCCTCCACCCGCTCTTTTTTTGTCTTTTGAGATTTGGACATCTTGATACCACTGATGAACTTTTCTTCTAAAGAAATGTTTTCCATTAGCTTACATGCCTAACCGTCTTTCCCTGAAGACAGTGGCTGTCCTCAGTACTCAGAAAAGCAGAAGCCGGCTTCCAGTTATTAGGACATAATAGACTTGGGAAGATGTGTGGGATGAGTCATTTGTTTTTCAGAGTGATGCTCGCTATGAAGAGGTCAGCGCTCTGTTCAGAGCCCATTACTGAGTAATTTTTAGGATGACTTTGGTTAATATTGCATCACTGGATTCCAGATTCAAGTCTTGCTTGCTCTATCAATTAATCGCTGACTGTTGTGATGTATTTTGTGTTCTTGAAACAAGGCAGGGACAATCAGATAAAATGAGTCTTCTGGGAGCCTGCCCTCTGGGTTTTCTATTTTTTAATAATTCTTCTTATTCTGTCCTGGTGGTAGGCAAGAACTTCTTCCTTCCCTGTTGGAGTCACAGTACGTTACCCTTGAATCTCTCGTTTGCTTTGCTCTTTCCCTTTCTACCTCACATTACTAACTGCTTATCAGATTGTCCTGGACTCAGGAAGCTGCTCACAGGTTTTTCACATTTCTTAGCACTGTTTGGGACCAAGCACTGATCCTTTTGTGGCCAGTAATGATATTCCGTGTGCTAAGGCATGTGCTGGATCTGTCTGCTCACACCTTGGTCTGGTTATTATCCTGGTGTTGCCTATGGGAAGGAGGTTAGTAGCGTTCTCTCTTCTCTTTGGGATGGCAGTCTACTGTGATTTCTCTATGCCGCCTCAGTCTCTCTTTGTACTGTTATTCTTTTGTAGTTGTTGCTTTCTCTGCTTACCAGCTACCCAAAAGGCATCTTCTGCTTTCACCAGTGTTGGCAGACACTGGAAAAGTCAGTGGTATTTTTCTCACCTCCCCTGGATGTGGTAATGACTCTTCTGTGGTGTGTCTGGATGGTAATTTATAAAGCACGTGTCTGTGGCTGCTCCACAGCACAGCAGGGTCCAACGTGCTGGCAAGAACCGAGCAGGACAGGTCACTGCAGCACCCTGAACTCTCACTGTTAGCTGTGAGAGCTCGTGTCTTTGAAGAGGTGTGAATCCCCAATCCCATGCTCTTGTTTTGGACATAGAACAGCCTCTTCCTGCCCCTCCATGTGGACCTGTTTATCTTTTTTAGCAACTCCCTGTGGCCCTGGTGGCCCTGTTCTCCATGCCTGTGTCCACATGTCAGGTGCCCCTGCTGCACACACGCGTGCCCTGTGCCTTTTAGTGCCTTCCTGAGCTCTGTCTTGCAGACTGATGAGTTTCTGGTATTCAACCTTCCCCTCACATTGAGTGTTCCTGGTTTCCTTTACACTGAGGTGTAGTGGGTTGACTTTGGCTGGATGCCAGGTGCCCACCAAGCCATTCTATCACTCCCCCTCCTCAGCAGGACAGGGCAGGGAGAAAATAAGATGGAAAAGAACTCATGGGTCAAGATAAGGAAGGGAGGACAACTCGCCAATTACCATCACAGGCAAAACAGACTTGACTTGGGGAAATTAACTTAACTTCATGCCAATCAAATCAGAGTAGGATAATGAGAAATAAAACCAAATCTTAAAACACCTTCCCCCCACCCTTCCCTTCTTCC
>NW_008795363.1:481529-502441 GCF_000699145.1 Aptenodytes forsteri | reverse complement strand
GAACAGACTGCTCCAGCGCGGGTCCCCCATGGGGTCACCAGTCCTGCCAGCAAACCTGCTCCAGTGTGGGCTCCTCTGCATAGGGTCACAGGTCCTGCCAGGAGCCTGCTCCAGTGCGAGCTGTCCACGGAGTCATAGCCTCCTTCGGGCATCCACCTGCTCCGGCGTGGGGTCCTCCACAGGCTGCAGGTGGATACCTACTCTACTGTTAACCTCCATGGGCTGCAGGGGAATCTCTGCTCCGGCGCCTGGAGCACCTCCTCCCCCTCCTTCTTCACTGACCTTGGTGTCTGCAGAGCTGTTTCTCTCACATATTCTTATTCCTCTTTTCTGGCTGCTGTTGTGCAGCAGTTTTTTCCCCTTCTTAAATACATTATTCCAGAGGCGCTACCACCATCATTCCCCTTCTTAAATACATTATTCCAGAGGCACTACCACCATCATCGATTGGCTCAGCATTGGCCAGCGGCGGGTCTGTCTTAGAGCCGGCTGGCATTGGCTTGATTGGACACAGGGGAAGCTTCTAACAGCTTCTCACAGAAGCCACCCCTGCAGCCCCACCGCTACCAAAACCTTGCCACACAAACCCAATACATGAGGCCAGATCAGTAGGCCTTCCCAGCTTCAGTCTCTAAAATGTCGTCACCTCTTATTTGTCTCCATCAGCCTTCATCCTCTCCATGTGAGCACCAGCTCCAAGGAACAGGCATTGCATGGCATGATAATATTTCCACGCTGTTCTCCTTTTGCATCATGGTGTTTTGCATGTGATGTTGTTGCATCATGGTGTTACCTGGGATATTGTTGGTAACCCCGACCAGGAGTGCCGTGGAGCTGACCCAAGAATGACCAGGGAAGAGCAACCTAGAAATATGCTCAAAGGATGATGGATGGCCCTGCTCCTGATCTGAATGGTTTATAACACTGCTGGTTTTCACAGGGTGGACTAGGAGTATGGGGGGTGCCAGTGCAAGGAGAGAGACTGAGTGTGACTGTTGGAGAAGTTCTGGGCTGTGAGAAGAGAGAAGATGGGAGCTGTGCTGGGAAGGTTTTCTGCACACCCTGAGATAATACATGTTAGTGATGGTCGACCTTGGCCACCTCTGGGTTTTGGAAGTGTAGTTTAATGGCAAGCGTCTGGGTTTTCCAAAGAAACAGAAAGTAGCTCTGTGTACAAGCTGCCATCCTTTTTGGGTGGAAGGTCCTTTTTGGTGTGAGAGGGGAAGTTTGAGTACCTTCTGTTACTGTGACGTTTGTAGAAAGAGGAGAACTTTTCCTGCCTTTATTCCTAATGTTGCTCTGCCAGGGACGGCTCCACAGGCCATTGATGGGAGCACATTTAAGGTTTCTGCTGTGCCTGTGCCTTCCCAAAGGCGGTGGTGTGAGGTCTTCCTGCTCACTGGTGTCTCATCAGGCATTTTTATGTCTGGGCCTTAGGATGTGTGAGAAGGGAGGAGAAATGGATGTGACAGACTGTTTTTGCTGTGGATGCGAGTATGGCATTAAAGGAAATTTGTTTGCTGTGCTGAGAGGGTGAAACTGGAGGAGTAAAGTTCATAAATGTACATTCCCTGTGCCAGCCCCAGGACATCACTAAAGACAGTGAGTTTGGTTATTTAGGTGTAGCTCCTGTTTCTCTCTTTCCACTGCACAAACACTATTAAATTGACCCTGCTCAACTGTGTTTGAGCTTTAACCTCACTGGGAAAACACGGTCGTTTCCTTTCATGTTCCAAAATCCTGCTGTAGGTAAGGGAGGCTGGAGGTGATGTCCTCTAGATGTGGTGTGGTCTGTTGGCAGAGGGTCCAGCAGAGTCTCAGGACACACATCGCAGCTCCAACTTGCATCACTTCCACTGGGAATTTAACATGTAACCCAAGCCCAGCTGGGCAGGGGCCTTCACAGTAACATACACTTCTGGGCTTCCAAATGCTTCTTTCAGGCATAGCCCTAACTGAATTTCTTGCTTTTTTAAAATCCTGACAATGTTTTAGCAAGTCATTTACCCTTCCATTATTGCATGTGCTTGGCTGAAAGCGGGTTTTGTCAGGGCATTTTCTGTTCTGATGGGCTGTGCTGGGGGCTGAGTTTACGTCTGTTCATTTTGTAGCACTGTTGAGTACTAGTGGGTTTTAATCCCTTGCTTGTTTTGTCGTGGTCATGTAAACCCCCAAAAGCTCCCATTCGTATATGTATTTAGCACATAATTACTGATTTTTGGGCAGAAGGTCACAAGCCATATCTGCCATCAGCGAAGCCTCCCACTTCAATTTCCTGCAATCCCCGAAGATGTGGAGCTGAACAAAAAGCTGCCGCTGAGTTTGCCGACTGAAGGGATTATGTGCTCCTGCGAGCCCAGAGTTGTTTGGATTTACAGTCATGTCTTTGTCCTGGTGAAAACAGCATTGTAGTGCCAGGCAGCAGGAGATGACAATGGATGAAGTGCACAAAGAGACTCCTAAGAAACCACTCTCCACTTGAAGTTGATGCCGAACGCCAATAGTTTCTAAGATTGCAAATTGTGCTCTCTCTTCTGGTATAAAAATGGAATTCTCAACAAAAGCAAATGTCTGACTTCCCTTCTAGTAAGTATTTTTATATAGGTAAACATGTACCCCAGGACTTCTAAGCAATCCTTTATGAGGCTGATGGCAGGACAGTGAAAAACTCTGTGGTCTGCACAGAGCCTATGTAAATTCATTGAAACAGGTGCTTTTAGAAAGAGAATTTCTGTCTTCAAGTGAGAGCCGGTGCGAGCTCCCCCACCATGCAAATGCTTCAGCCTGTTGCTGGAGAGGGCTCCTACCTTGCTGGGTGTGAGCAGCTGCTCGGTGGAGCAGTGTGTGAGGAGCTGTCACCACCGCCATGCCTCTTGGCTACTGGCTGAACAGGAGATCCCTTCTCAAGCTCATTTGACATGGAATTTTAAAGCCCCTTGAGCCTTGGAACTCTGACAAGGGCTGTACCTGTCAGCAGATCCCAATCATAATCTTTCTGGTGTGAAAAATGCCCTTCCTGCCACAAGTCTGTAAGACTTGATGGTTTTGAGGGAACTGATGGAGTACTGCCTCTGCCTTGTGTGTGTGGGGCATGGGATGGAGGGGTGGATGAGTGGCAGGTGGCCCTGGGTGAGCAGGAGGCTGGGGTGGGCCTCTGCCTTGTGTGTGTGGGGCATGGGATGGAGGGGTGGATGAGTGGCAGGTGGCCCTGGGTGAGCAGGAGGCTCAGGGAGTGCTGGTTCCTGGTGCACAGGTCCTCCTCAAATCCTGCACACGGCAAAATATCACGTGCTCTGTTCTGCTGGTGTCAAGGTTGAGAAGCGAAAGAAAGTGTAGCTGAATTGTAGCACATCATCTCCCCCACAAAACACACGTGCACAGCGCATGCACGCCTCCTTTACCAGGGATGTGATGTAACATCAGATCTCATGTCCAAAGCCAGATGTATTTGGCTTTATAATGAGAGAAGCTTCCTGCAAATTCCTGGTCCATGGTGAGGCTCCTGGGCTGTACAAAAATATTCCCAAGAATACCTGAAATGAAAGCTTCCCATTGGATCCTGCTCAAAGCAACGTTCATGTTGTCCTGGCACCTCTGTCCAGTTTCCAAGCAGTGGCAGTGAGCAAGGGTGGGACAACCTCCTCAGCAGCTCATCCTGCTGGTGCTGGTTTCTCCCCTGCTGGGCTTCTCACCACTAGCAGGCTGCTCCAGTGTGTCGACCATGCACATGGGCTCTCCAACGGTGACCCAAGCAATCATGAGCAAAGTAGAGCAGCAGTATCCTGCTAACAGCTAGAAATACCGCTTTTCTGTGCTGCCAGGGCATTGCTTGCTTCACAGATAGGCCCTCCATGCTTTTGGGTACTGCTCAGCCCCACTCGAGTGTGAGCCCGTGCTGCTGGACAGGGCAGGGAGCAGGTTGGTGAGTGTCTGTGCTCCCACACGTGTTTCTTCCCTCTAGGTGGATGAGCTGAAGGCCAAGCTGGCAGCCCAAGAATTGGAGCTGAAGCAGAAGAATGATGATGCTGACAAGCTGATCCAGGTGGTGGGGGTGGAGACAGAGAAAGTGAGCAGGGAAAAGGCAATCGCCGATGAGGAGGAGCAGAAAGTGGCACTTATCACCCAGGAGGTTGAGCAGAAACAGAAGGACTGCGAGGAGGACCTGGCCAAAGCTGAGCCCGCCCTGGCAGCTGCCCAGGCCGCTCTGAACACCCTCAACAAGGTAGGCTGAAGGTTTCCATGGGAATCCAGTATCTCACCTCTGCACTGTCGGGGGGCAGTGTCATCTGATGGCCCAAGTTTTTGTACATTGTATTGACCCTCCTCCAGCTTCTTCCCAGCTGGTGCATACTTGGTCCCTGGTGTAACCTGGAGCAGCCATGAGGCTGCTCCAAGTTACCCTTTACTCAGGACCATGGAGAGCAGGAGGAACTGGAGGTGGGTGCTTCATTTGCACCTCTTCTCCACTGTTGGCTGGCTCCACTGCTTCTTGTGCTGCCCCACAAGGAAGGGAAGGTCACCTTACTGTCACCCTCCTTCAGGACCCAGGGAAGAGTGTCTCAGAGGGATCACGAGTTCTGTACCTCTGTCTTGCCGTCCCGGCAGTCTCTGGCTCAGACCTGTCTGCTAGCATGGAGGAGGACATGCAGGATAGAGGGCTGGGCTCCAGAGCAGGGGCACAGGCCAGATCTTGCTCCAGACTTTCCTGAGGCTGTTATCCCTGAGCTGTGGGGAATGAAGCTGTAGGAGGGGAGACAGGAGAGGCTGCTGGTGCTCTCAGGATGACTGGCTGTCAGCTGTCTTGAGGGTCCTGTGGCAAGGAGCGCTGTGCCCTTAGCTGGTCACAGCAAAGGTGCAGGAGGTGTTGCAGGACAGGCAGGGTTAAGCCCGAGCACCCCTTTGTTTCAGTAAGAGACAGTATAAATGCTGTTTGCTTGGGGTATTTCTGTGCAAGCGCACAATCAGCACAGCGGGAGCCCAGAACACTCCAAAATACCAACAAGGCAGATTTTACACCCAGCTACCCTGTGAGCCTTTCTCCCCAGCAGTATAGCTGGTGCTGAGAATGTTGCACAGACAGATCTCATGTGAGCCCCGCAGACCGGTGTTGGTGGGTGTGGGGCTGGCAGTTTGTGGCTGCAGCTGGCAGTGAGCATGGGTGTCCTCCGAGTTCCCGCTTGACCCATCTCCTGCTTTGGAAAGGGATCTGTGATGGGAAGGCTCACATCCCCCTCCGAGTCTGCAGCACTTTGGGGCAAGTGTCTTCCTGCAGCCCACAGCAGATGTCTTGCTTGGCCAAGGGGAAGACAAGGTGGGGGAAGAAGGATCAGAGATCCAGAGATGGGGTGGGGAGAGTTGGTGACTTCTTGGGCTCCTCTGGGCATCTTTCCCTCATGAGTTCCCTGCTGTTGTAGGGACAAAACATGGCGGCCTGAGGGTTTGGACTGATCTTCTCCAGCTATATTGGGGTGGGATTTCCCTTGTCATCTCTTTGTCCAAGACATTCCTCAGACCTTGTTGAGTGTGATGCTCAATGTCTGATACATACAGCTTGGCTCCACAGGTGCACTCATGGGGTGGCTTTTGGTTTGACACAATAAGAAATGCTGGCACAGAAGTCTCATTCCATGTTTGGGTTTATTCAGTACCAGGGCTTCTCGGGTGGGGAGAGGACCTGTTCTTCAGCAGTGTCTTTGGGCTGGGCAGGACACTGTTGCAGGTGGTGGGTAGTTGGGTACCGAGTGCAGGGTGACCTCTTGGTAGAGCCATACATTGCCGCAGACAAGGTAACTCCAAAGGAAGATACAACTGGGGAAATGTATAACCAGGAGATAAGGACTGCTCTGACTGCAGGAGACTAATTGGTTGGTTTAGGGAAGGTTTTTGGTACCTTGGAAAGTTTTTCCTCCAAGGGCGCTCCAGGAGTTCCCGTTTGGAGCCTGGCACTTTGAGATGTGCCCCAGAGACACGTACCTATCATTTATCTTGGTCTGCAGTTCATGCAACACCCTGGAGCAGCAAATTCCTGCTGCACCCAGGGCAGAGCAGTGGCCACGCACCAGGTGCAGCTAGAAAAATCAGAATTATTCCCATGGTCACAGCAAGGCATGGCTCAATCATGCCTCAAACCATGGCTCAATCATAGCCCTGTTGGGGGAAAGGAAAGCGACTCCGAGTCATGAGGAACGGGTTTTCTGTTTGATTAGCTTTCAGGAAACATGTGGCTTTGCTTCAGAGATGTGTTGCTTTGTCTCTTGTTCCTGGAAGGGAAAGGACTGTACAAAGGGAAAATATTTGTCTCTTCATTAGTTTTGGTTTCGTGCTGGAGCTGTAGAATATTTCATTAGGCAAAGATTAGGGAGATGCTGGGATTTTCTCCAGGGACCTGTAAAGCAGCAATAGCAGAGCACTGGAAGGCATGGTCTCCCTTACCTTCTGATCAGAGATGCATCAGAGAGCTTGATCTGCTTGCTGACATGAATAATCAGCAATATTTATGTGTGTATATATAGTTTCTCCCCAATTATCTAAGTCGTTTTATTTGGACATCACTGTTATATGCAACATTAATAGGGAAAACAGTGAGAAAAGCTGTCTAGTAGAATGCAGTAATAAATATATATAGTCAGGTACCAAGGAGCTCAGTAAGTATGTGGATACATGGACATTTCTGTGTCAGTGTCACCTGCTAGTTTGAAAGAAGAGCAGCCGTGTCCATTCGGACTTGTATCCTTTGCAGATAGGCTCTGTAGAGAGGGAAGCAACAGGGGATGCCTTTGCATTAATCCCAGGTGAAAGATGAGTGAGGCTGGTCAGCAGACAGCCAGTTGCCCTTGGTGGGATGAGTTTTGTAAAACACCCGACTCGCCTGGATGGGACAGCTGCTCTAAAGCCATGTGCCTCTGCCATTGCTGTGCGGGAACCGGGCTGGCACCCGGGCTGTCCGTGGCATTATGTGGAGGTGATCCGAGGTCCACACAAGAGAATGGGCCAGGGAGGTGGCCCATTGGCAAATGGCAAATTTTGCCATTTCCAGGATCAACAGGGCACTAACCCAAGGGATCAGCCTTTCCTGGCAGGCCAGAGATCCCGCATGAGATTTGCAGCTGGAGGAGAGGAGGAGAGAGGCACAGAGGAGTGCGAGCGGAGTGGAGGAGCATTAGGCAGCCATGGGTGGACCCGTTGCTCCCAGAGGGATGGAGCCATCAGGGCAAAGCAAGGCAGGGGTGGCAGTTAGCGAGGTGTTAACCTCCGGTGTGGGCATCCGCAGCAGCGGCAGCCCATCTGAATTGCCCAGTGCTTCGTGGCAGGTGACTCGTGCAATGGGGGCACGCTGCTGCCAGAGGCACTGCCGTGCTGCCGTGTGCTCGCACAGCCCCACAAATTTCCAGCCGGATGGTTTCCCATCCCCTCCTCCCTTGCCACTGGCTGCAAAGCAGTCTTGTGTTTGGTAAAGAACGCCTTAGCCCCATTAAGCCAAAGTTGCTGTTCATCATTCGTTACTGTAATCAGAGCAGCCACTGTTCACAAGACACTTCCCAAGCAATGGTAGTTATGAGTAACAAGTGCGTGTTATTTATTTTGGTATGCAAATTATTCCAGCAAAACTGAAAATACTTCACCTGATCCGTGTGTGATCAGGTGAAGGGGGCCATGCCGTGTGCATTACCTTCTCATCGGGCACAACTTAAACCCAACTTGATTTCTGTTCCTTTTTTTGTGGTGGGAGGATTATCTTCCTGGTGCTTTAAAACCTTTGGTGCCTTCAAAACCATCCATAGTCATGCTGCTCTCTGGAGGGGGCGGCCCAGCTCAGCCGGCCTTCAGCAGGATTTAGCTCTCTGTGTGTTCCTCACAATTTAAACTTTCCTTTTCCTTTTTTCCATTTGAGCCAAGAAGTGATCGCAGGCCGGCTCACATATATCATATATGAGATAATTATATATATATATAAAAAATAATTAAGGTAATTCATATATGGACCATGATGAATGACATGTGGGTTGATAGACCTAGAGATAATTATATATATATAATATATATAAAAAATAATTAAGGTAATTCATATATGGACCATGATGAATGACATGTGGGTTATGATAGACCTAGCACAGAATACCTGCAAAATAAAAAATGCAAACCCAGACCTGATAGTGAGTTTGAAAACTCGAGAAATCAGGTTTTAGAGACAAAAACACCATTTTACCTTCTAGAGTACAGTTTGTCTGCCTGCCCTGTGAGTGTGCCTGGGCACTTTCTCAGCACCCGCATCCCCTGGGCCCTACGCACTGCAGGACATGGGGCTCAGCGGATCTGATGTTTTGGCATCCTCATCTTTTTGGGAAGGTGGGAACGGGGAGATCATGGCACACAGACTCTGGGACTGCCTTCCCCTGCCAGTGGGTCTCTGCTTGACACAAAGCACTTGCCAAGAGGAGGCAGCAGCTGTCCTGAGGAGACGTCTGGGAAGTCTGTGCCTCCTTGGAAAGAAGGATGGTGCTTGGCCAGTGCTGCTCAGTCTCTGCACAAGTTACAGTGAGCAGAAGACAGTGACAATATCAAAAGCAACGAATTTCCTGTGCAATTACCTGCAAGGAATATCCCCTGGAGGTGGTCCAGAGGCATTCAAGGATGCTGTAGTGACCAGTGTTCCTGAGGCAGGTGGCACTCGCTGTCAATGTCCTATCCGGTTTCCATCCCGGGGATACTCTGGTGTGCAGAAGAAGAATTCAGAGTGATTTGTTAAAATGCAACCGATTGATGCCATCAGGGAAAAGGGCAGAGCTCCTTTTACCCGGTACCCAAGTTCATCAGTGTGGCACTCACCATGGACCTGGCTTGTCCTGTTCCCATGGTGCCAGAGTCTCTCGCAGTAAGGAAGGAAACCGTTTACCCCATGCTGCCCAGGTCTTCCTCGATCTCCTGGCCGGGACAGCATCATCTTCCCTCCCATTCAGGATAGTAATGTCACCGTTCCTGTCATGTCATGGAAGTGCTCACCTCCTAGGGAAAAAGCAACGGTACCAGCTCAGCATCCCATTTCCACTGAGATACAGGCTGTTAAACACAGGCTGCTTTGCCAGATCCCTCCCAGCCCCGCCTCAGCACCAGCCCCCAGCACACACGGGGCTGGGGAGAGACCACGTAGTACGTGCTGCTCCCGGCTGAGCTGAGCAGGGCACTCGAGACAGAGGAGGGCATGTCGGGGCGCTCGTCTGTGCTCACGGTTGGCTCCATGTCATTGAGCATGTTAATTAGAGACATTTTACGCTGGAAATGCACAGAGCTCCCAAGGGCCTGTCTCCATCAGCTTGATTATTAATAAAAGCTAAAAGCAATCAAAGACACATTTAGGAATAGATTCACAGCAGATACCTTTATCCAGAAAATGGATGCTCAAAAGTACCAGACTATCCCACCTTGCTTCCATAGACAGAAAATGATAGAAGCAGAATATCAGAGAATATAGATTAAAAACTATTCAAAACTGATAGAAACAGGAACTGACAGAAGTTCATAGATTTTTCTTAAACTGGTGTTGAAACAGCCCTTATCCTTGTTTTGACAGCAGCATGTCATCTGAGAACAGCTGATTTACCTGCGCTGGATTTTCCTATGCAAAAGCTAACTTGCATGTGCATGGAGAGAAGATTTTAGGTCTCAGCAGATCAAACCCTCAGTATCACATTGTTGTCGCAGTTGCAAGTGTGTTAGGAAACGTGTGCTTTCTCCACAGTTCAGCTTTTTTTGCTTAGGTTAAGATTCATCCCACTTAATATTAGAAGATTCATCCCACTTAATATCAGGAACTTGCTAAAACTGCCTGTGTTGGTAGTGGAGGAGGTGGGAACTCCCCCTTGGACAAGGGTGTCCCCAGAGATTAGCCGATTCTTACGGGGGGACTGCCTGTTCACCCCAATGACTGCTCTCCTGCTGAAGGTGCTTGGTTAAAGAGCCTAAATTTGGGCTGGATGGTGGCCCCATGGGAACATTGGTGCACACAAATAATTTTCAACAAGACTTTAACACATGGGTGTCTGGCTCAGGGAGTAGTTGAGCATGAAGGGAAGCTCTGCAAGGCAGTTTTAGAGGGGCTGGGGGCTATTTATAGAGGTGGTTATTTGGAAAGGTTTCCTTTTTCCTTATCCCGATCTTCTGAGAGGGCAAAAAACCTCCTGCTCCCCCAGGCAGCAGGGCTGGCAGCAGGGCAAGGGTGGGAGTCTGGGGAGGAACACTGTGCTGTGCTGGTCCCGGGTGGGTTATAAAGAGGTGGATGCAGGGAACTGAGCACATGTGCTGTAAACATACATAGCGGTGATTTAAAGGCAGCGATGTTCGGGCCAAGAGAAACCCAATTTATCAGGTCGATAGCTTGGGAGTCTGACTTTATTAGTGGCAAAGTAAAAAGCAAACCCATTCATTTTTGTCTAACAACCTTGTTTTCCCCTTTTCAGAAAAATCTGACAGAGCTGAGGTCCTTCGGGTCACCGCCTTCAGCCGTCAGCAATGTCACCGCAGCCGTGATGGTGCTGATGGCCCCGGGAGGAAAGATTCCCAAGGACAGGAGCTGGAAAGCAGCGAAAGCCTCCATGGCCAGGGTGGATGGCTTCCTGGACTCCTTGATCAAGTTCGACAAGGAGAACATCCACGAGAACTGCCTCAAAGCCCTCCAGCCCTATTTACAAGATCCCAAGTTTAAACCTGAATTTGTGACCACCAAGTCCTACGCCGCGGCCGGCCTCTGCTCCTGGGTGGTAAACATTGTGCGCTTCCATGAGGTGTACTGCGACGTGGAGCCGAAGCGGCAGGCTCTGAGCAAAGCCAACGCGGAGCTGGCGGCTGCCCAGGACAAGCTGGCTAGCATCAAGGCCAAAATTGCTGTAAGTGCTTGCCCTTTGGTGGGACCCATCACGCTAGTCACTGCCTGGGGAGAAATCTGCCACTTTGGAGAAAGCTGCTGCTCTGCACTCATGTATTTTTAAAATTTGGTAGATTGTAGTCTTTTCTATCCCTTTTATTGCTGTTTTCTATGTTTCATCTGTTCTTCTCCAGCCTTGCTTACACCTTAAGAGGAAGGCTAATTATTAATTCTTATTATTCCTACCTAATTTTTAAAATGTAATTTACCTCTACTCATGGGTCCTCAGAAAACTTGTTATCTCAAACCAGTACGTTCCCGGTGTGGTGCACAGGGGCAGGGAAGAGGAACCAGAGGCTGATTCAGAGCACTGGTAGCACAGTGCTGCGCCGGGCTGGCTCCGTGCGCTCAGTCCCTGGCGGTGGGCATGATTTGCAGGATGAAGACGCTCTAGTAGGAGTCTAATAATTTGTCAGGGCACGGCTCCCTGTTGGCATACCTTGTGCGTCATCCCTATTTAGATTTTTGCTACTTAAAAAAAAATTAAAAAAAAAATCACTGAATAGAAGAAATTACTGTGTGATTAAAAGTGCATTTCTACAGAGAGTAGCTTCTCCTTTTCCTTCGGAAAATTATCTCTATGTTAAAAGACATACTGCTTTTCTCCCCCCTTCCCTCCCTGGCCAATACCCGCTAATAGCAAAGTGTGGAAACCAGCGCGGGGGACCCCACCAGCCCGTCCCTCAGATGGCAGCACAGTGTCCCATCGCTCGCTGCTCTCCAGGTCCCTCCCGATGCAGGCAGCCACCTCCAAAACCTGCCTTTTTTTAAGGTGCTGTGGATCTGGGATCCCTCTTTGTGAGTGAAGGATCCTCTGTGGCTGTGCTTTCGTACTGACACCACAGTTCGTGCAAAATCCCCGTTAATAACCAAGGTGTGCTGTCAGCCAGGCTGACAGATTTGTCTTTAAATAAGTGACCTTGAGGTATGCACCTGGAGAGGGGCAGCACAGTCCCTCCAGCTGAGCTTGTCCGAGTACTCATCTCTTCCACCAGCACACCTTCATGTTAGAAAATACATAACTTGTTTGATGCCTCCTAGGGCTTATCATTCTTAAAATGCTTAGCATACTTTTTAACTAAGAATAATAAAAAAAAAAATAAATTTCCAGAGCTCTCCAGTAGCCCCTTCCTGCTGCAGATGAAAGGAGGGCGGGCACAGCACCTGAAGCAGGGGTGGATTTAGAGGTCTTCAGCCTCTAATTCTCCCATCTCAGATGTGAAGTACGGTGCTGGAGAACTTTTTTCATCCCTTTATGCTGCTCGTTTCCAAAGCTTTTAATGCCTGAGCTTTTCTTTTTTTTTTGGTGTTTTTTTTTTTCTTAGAAGTGGGATTTTGTTAAAGAAAATGACAATCTTTAGGGGGATTAGTGGTACTTCACTGGCATGCACTTGCAAAAGTGACTGTTTTAGGCGAGTTTTCCCCTCTGCAGATGGGTAATGATACACTGCTCAGCGTGGGGGTGGATGTGGAGGTATATCCTTGCTTATCAAGCTGGGATATCTTGGATAGCTTCACTGATGTGAGGCTGATTCATACCTGCTCACAACCAGGCCCCCAGCTGTCACATACCCATTTTTAGTAATAAAGGAGGCTATTCTGATTGTCAAAAATACTTAAGTACCTTCCCCTCTCCTTTGTCTGCCTGGGAAATAAAGTTGCTATGAATCTGGGGAGGGTAGATGTAGAAGCAACTGTATACTCACAGTTGCACCCAGATATATTTGTGTTTTACTGTAGAGTGTGTCTGGTGGGGTACTGCAGGTATGATCTGTCCTTCATAGCTCACACATACTCATTTATCATATCATGCTTGTCCAATGGGATTTTATATATATGAGCATATGTATGCACATACATCCATACGCACACAGAGACAGAAACTTTTTGTGTTATTAACTCCAAGGCAGGTCGAGGAGGGTCTGCTTTGAGTTTTCCAGTATCCTGGAGAGCTGCAGATATCCCTAATATAATCCTTTTTCATTTTCAGGTTTGTTTCTAGTGCATAGCTCAAACAGTGTTAAAGTGATTTACAAGCAGTTTAGCCTTCAGCAGGTTGCATCGGGTGCAGATAAAATCAATTATTACTTCTACTTCTCTTATCAGAAGTGAAATGCTCCAAGTGCTTGTGGGAGCCGTTGATTTGTTTTAGACCGGAGTGTGAACAGCTCTGCCCAAGCAACAGACTCTTTTTCTTTTTCTCCAGGTGTTTTGGGCCCTTTCTGCCCCTTCCCAGCCCTGAAGCACTTTGCAGCCGACCTGCACTTGAGATGGTCCCACCTAGTGCTGGTTGGGCTCCTCTGCAGGAGTGTCCCATGGCACATGCTCAGGCAGCTTTAGGAGCAGAACAACTTTTTTGACTTATTTGTCATATTCCCTTCTGGAAACAGGGTGCAGGAGGTATGTCTTGGAGATGGTTCAGGCATACCTCCAGCTGCTCCAGGGGCCCCTTGGGGATTTGAGCACAACTTGGTGAATCAGCAGAGCCTCCACTCCTCGAGGACTGGACCGAGACCAATGAGCTGCAGCATCAGGAAATATAAAATTCTGCTTTCTTAGCTGCCTTACTCATTGCTCAGCCATAGCACCAGTCATTGGTACTTGGCCATGAGGACCCCCTTTCCCAGTTTAAATTCACACCAGGGCAGAGCCCCAAATAAATTGGTTTTGTGTGTTCTTTGCCTCTGCCCTCTGCTGAGGATGTGAGTTACAAGCATGTAAAATAGCACAGCACATCACTGCTCCGTGCTGGCTCCTGATGCCACAGCACCGTGTAGGGGCTGCACCCTGGGTGTCAGCCTGGGCAGCGTGCCTTGTGGTGGAGCTTGGCCAGCCCTGCCTGCAGGGTGAATCATCTCTGGAGAAGGGTTTTCCTTAAAACTGTGCTGTTATTTTTTCCTTTGCTTCATGTGCAGCGCCTCAATGAGAACCTGGGAAAGCTCACAGCCAAGTTTGAGAAGGCCACTTCAGACAAACTCAAATGTCAGCAAGAAGCTGAAGCTACAGCATGTACCATCGCTCTTGCAAATCGACTGGTGAGTGTCAGCAGATGCAACTCTAATGGCATGAATGGGAGGTATCAGGTGCTGCTGAGATGCAAACCATGTGCACACAGTACGTTACATCCTCTAATTTTTTTTTAATATATTTCCCGCACTGCAGCAAGTTTCAGTAATGAAAATGAATTTGCATTGGCTGTTTTCATACATCAGGGTAGGCACTGCTCACATTTAAAGAGACTGGCTATACTCTCTTCACAGCTCTCATCTCCTTTTTGTTACTTAATGCATGATCAAGTACTGATGGGCCAAAACTATATGACTCAGAAATCGTATCGTAAAAACAAATACGGAATGTGCCAACAGCTTTGCAGGTTTTGAAATGACAAAAAGTTAATAGTGAAAAGCTCTAAAAAAATGGTGCATGTCCCTGTTATCAGCCCATCGGTATCTTCAAAATATGCAGCCTCCTAGTCCTCTGTGGGGGCAATGCCCTTGTCCCTGCTTCACAGATAAGAGACTGAGAGAGTGAGCTGGAGTGCATGCACTCCACTGGAGTGGAGCCCCAGCTCACATCCAATGCTGCAATTGCCCTTAATGCTTTGTATTTTGGCTTCTGCACTGGCCGTTAGCTTGGAGCGAGCCAGTTCTTCCTCCAAGCAAGGAAACAGGGCCGCAGGAGACCGTCCCATGCTTGAGCTCTGCCCTGGCAGGCGGTGGGGTTGGAGCTGGTTCTAGCAGCTGGCTCTGCTGATTCAAACTCACCCTCTAGCACATGAAGGCAGCATTGACATCTTCTTGGTGGAGACCCCCAATTTTTTCATGCTTTTAAAACATCTGATTCGCTAGACCTGCAGGGAAGGTGCAAGTAGAGGTACAGACTTCTATGGGTACAGACTTAGGCAGTGCACTCCCACACTGCTTCTGCTGCAGCTCTTGGCGTGTAAAGTGCCTGCCTTGCCCTGTTTTGGCTGTGGGATGTGTGTGCAGCTCGGCACATGGCTCCTGCCTGAGACCTGGCAAAACTCACTGAAACACATGGCCCCTTCCTTGTGGCCACGCAGCCTGATTTTGTAGCAGCACTGAAAGAAAGGCTGCTGTGCTGCCCTTCCTCCCAGGAGCAGTAGAGATGTGTTCAAACCACTCTCTCTTCCAAGAAGCTGTACCTGTATCTCCAGGAGAGTGTCCTGCTCGGTCTGCATGTATTCAGGGATGGAAATTGGTCTCAGTCTGTCTTGTTGAAGCTGCTTCTGCTGGTGAGGTGGTGGCAGCTAAGTCAGAATACAAAGGTATTTCTAGAAGTGATGCTGGATGCAGGTTTCTCTGCTTGTTTTACCAGCTCATGGCTGTGTTGGGTTGTAATTTGTATGTAAAGTATCTATTTGGATCTATCCCAATATAGCATGCAGTGATAAAGATAAAAAGATAGCCAAATGGTTAAGCTTTTTCCTTTGGACATGGAGAGTTGTGCTCAATTCTCCATTTCATACTCTCAAACCTTCTTAGGTGACCTTACCAAACTGTTTTATCCTGGATTTTCAGAGCTGTTCAGATTTCAGGTGGGTTTTCATGGGCACATGAAAAACACTGCATTTAGTGGGGCATCGAAGTCGCTCCCAAAAACTGCACGGTTCACGTGCTGCATGCTTAGGTACCGGGAAACTTCTAAAAAACCTTCATCTTTAATCTCTGTGTGCCTGCTTTGGAAAGCAGGAGTGCAGCACTGCTGTAGCACAGGCGGCTGCTTTGCAGACAAATGCAGGCAGGACTGTGGAATACTCAGATATAAGGGGTCAAAGACAAACAGCAGATAAGTCCCTTTCTATACTGATTTAGATCTCTTATGCAACCACTGTAAGAGTTTTATGCTTTCATGTTCTTCAGGTTAAATCTCACTGAATGCTTCCAAAATCTTTAATTGAAACAGGAAAGTAGCTTTTTCATTTGAAAGAGACGTTTATGTTTCTGGGGAGATTTTGCAGGATGAGTATTTCCCTGTGTCTTTCCACAGCCTAACAAAATCCTGTTTAACATGTCATGTAGAGGTAGATTGTGGCTCTGAGTCATGTGGGAGTCAGTAAACACAAAATACAAGAAGAAAATGTTTCATGAAAAAGAAACAGAAATGATGGTTTCAGTTCTTTTCATATAAATATATGTGTGTGTGTAAGTGTATGTTTTACACTGAATACAGCTTAATTTCACCTCAGTTAGTACCACTGTAACAAACAGAATATGGTTTCTTAAAGGTGCATGTTTAGCATGTGAATTCTTGGCTTAAAACATGAATCTTCATTCAGGTACAAGTGTGATATTGTGACAAGGAAAAATTGTGGAATTTGGGGGTGGTATTTTTGGCTTAGCTATATTAAAAAAATTGTCCTTGTAAAACAAAATGAGCAAATATTTTAACAAGATAGATTGCCACTAGTGATGTATGTTGCTACATGATTTTTAAAGTTCAATAATTTCCTTTAAAAGAAATTCTTTTGATTCTGAAATCAAGATAAGACATTGGAATCAAGTTTTAGAAAAACTTTCTTTGGTTGCAGTTGAGGTTTTTTGCGACGATGTATGCATCTCTCCGTGGTCCAATAGCACTGAGTTTGTGTAACGGGCAGTATAATCTCAGTGAAGCAACAGGAATATATTTTCTTTCAAGTGTGTTCTTTACCTTACTCATTAACTGGGACTACTCACAGGCTCAGGGTCAACACCTGCTTAAAAGCAATACTTGTTCATGTGCTTTGCTGGTGCGGGACTATATACTTATTTGTTAAATACCTTAGCATGTTTTTCATTGTTTAGGCACAGTCTTGATGATTTATTTTGTAAAGCAGTTTAGCTGCCTTGGCTTCAAAGCCTCCGTGTTTCTTTCCTCTTGCAATGCTTTGGATGCACTGCTGACCAGTTTTGGAAAGAAACCTTTCCCTGTCCAGGCTTCAGGAGAACCGCAGCAGGAAACTTTGAAATCTTGAAACCATTAAAGCAATTAGGAAGTGGTTATGCACAAACTGCTTTTCCCACCCCACTCTGATGTTGTGTGAATGGGAGAAACCGCGCGCAGCTCTGCCTGGTCACCAGTGGGTGACGTTGGCCACTCCAGCAGTTATTTCAGTCTCTTATACATACTTATAATGAGAACGTTAGATGACTGGGTTTCAAGTCTCTCATTGAAGCAAACTGAAAATGACAAAAGGAAAAAGGAGGATGCGTTAGAGTGCAGCCTGATCTGTGCATCAAGAGAACTACATGGAGGAGGGTGTTTTGATTTTTCTGGGCAGATAAAGGACATCACTTGGGTTTAGGTTTTCTACTTTGAGTATGATTGTTATTTTTCAGCCCTGCCAGTCCTTGCTGAGGTTTATAAGGCATTTTCATTTAGATTGAATTTGGACATCTGCTCAAGTATGGTGCATTGCCGTAGCGGGGACCATGATTAGTCATGTTTTCCCGTGCTTATGAAGGTGATGCCCAGGGAGGCTGGAAAGCAGCTTTGCTCTGCCTTTGAAAGCATGGAGAGCTTCCCCAAGCTACGTCTGTCTACGTGCATAGATGAGACAGGCTAAACATTGTTTTCTCCATAATCTGCCAATGTTTTGGCAATGTTTTCATCTTCTACCCCCCTGGCTGCTGCCAGGATGCGCTCTCCCCCAGGTTGGAACACCCTTTCCTTTCATCATTAGAGAAAAAGCAGAGCCAGGTGGAAGTAAATCTCTGTTCCTGCATCTAGGATCACACAAAACTGAAGCATCACACGACTGGCACAGTCTTTGCAGTGGTGAGGACGATGAGTGCTGGGCAATGCCCAAGATTCTGCTAGAAAAAAGCATCTTGTTTTTTATTGATCTCTAGCTGGCAAACATCATCTGCCTCACTTGCGCTGGGTAAATTTTTCAGCCTGATAGTCGCAAGCGTTGGTAACAGATAAGAGGCTGACAGCTTGGGGAAGCCAGTGTCAACCCTGGGCTTTTATAAAGCATAGAAGGATGGAGTGGGATTGTTTGCATTCGGGTTTTGTCTATGGCTTGCTGAGACATGAATACACATGTACACACGAACACACAAAACACCGTTGAGAGTCTTCTGTTGCTCCAAACAATGTACAGTCTAAAAATGAGTGCAACAGCAAACACGGGAAGAAAAACAGATATCTGGCCCATTCAGTGTCTGCTCCTGCCACGTCTCCAAATGCAAAGATTTGGAAAGAGATTTAAGTGATGTTTGGAGCTCTCCTAATGCTGCAAATAGGCTCATAAATTATCTTTCTGCTGCTCCCTCCCTCCCAGCCCTCTTAACCCTACCCAACTGTGCCAGAAAAACACTGGAAAAAATGGAAAGACATAGCAGCCCCCTTAGTAGTGCACGAGCCACCCAGACAGCGCTTCCCGCAGAGACCCTCCATGGCTGTTGTCTTGGGACTGGAGTGTAGATGGAGGGACTGTCACCTTCAGCTTTCCAGCCTGAGGCTCAGAGCAATGATTAGTTTGCTGGAAGGGTTTCATCTCTTGCTGCCACACTGAGGGCTCCAACTTCCCACTTGCATGCAACTTTTTGCAATGGAGCCAGAAACGTGTTGCACAGACAACTGCAGGCATGTGCCATCCTGCTCCTGGAGTCAATAAAGCCTCGGGACCTGCAAGCAGCGTTAGCCACTGGTGGGCAAAGTCATCCAGACTAAATCCAGAAACCGTGTCTCTCATTTCACATGGAGATGAACACAGGCTGTCGGCTCAAACTCATGCCTGGAACCGAAATCCCTGAATGAATGCCCCTTGGGCTCCTGTTTGGACCTTTAATGGGGGAGAACGTGGCTCTTGCCAGCCCAGTTACAGAGAGAGAAAGGTAACTCTGGCTTCTCATGCTACCAAGGTGCTGCAGCACACGGTGATGCATGATTACCAGGGGTCTCTGCTTACTGTGGATCATATGGCAAACAGTGGAATATGACTAGGATCAGGGATGATTTAAAAGTCTGGGCAAGGCCAGGGTTATTCCTGCTGGTGGAAATTATTAGAGTTCAATGCAACTTTTTGGGAGATGAGGAGAGAGGCACTCAGTCTCTGGGAAATCAGCTGTCTCTGCCTGTGGATGGGATACAAGCTGCAGCGTTTGTATTGTGGTTTAATAGAGACTCTGTTCACTTAGAGTTTTCATTTGGAGGTGAAATCTTATCATGCTTGCCATAAGATGGAGAGAAATGGAGTGGGGACACTGCATCCCAGGCCATGTTTGTTACATCTCCTCCCCACCCCATGGCCTGGGAACAACTTGAATTGAGACTCCGTTGGATTCCTTAAAGTACTGTGTGTCTTGGCTGGTTGCAGGACAGAGCTGCTGCTGCGAGGAGCTGCTAGCAGGCATCATAGCTGAGGGAGCACTGAGCACAGTCAGCTGTACATGCAGACAAGAACAAGTTATGTCAGTGCCAGATCCACTAGCTGTTTTTAAAGGCCTGGTTAGAAAGCACAGCTTGCAACTACTGCTGTCAAAAATGGATCACTTTTGCAGTGTATGCAAGGAACTACTTGCATCCCAACTTACTGTTGTGCGATGCACACCGTCTCCTGTGTCATCTCTGGCTTTGATCTAGAAACAGATCCTGACAGCCCTTACTGATATGCAATTTGTTTGCCATCCAAGATGTGTCACCTATGTGACTGTAGGCAGAAATATGTTCCCAGACTTTGAAACAAACAAATTTGAAGTTGTATGAAGAATACACCTAACTAAACACAAATAGCGTTGCTTTGGATTGAAAAATGAAACAGGGGGATGAAGGCAAGCCGAACTTTTACAGTGCCTTAATTTTAGTTTGGCATCTCGTGAACTTTAGATGACCTAGGGAAGATGCTCCAGGATCCAAGGGACAGGGACCAGAGAATGTCTAGAGATCTGTGCACCAGAAAAGGGAGGGTGGCTGATGGGTGGTATTTGTGAGTAGATATGTGCTAATGTGGCAGATGAAATTTAGTGATGACAAATGCAAAATAATGAATGCAGGGAAAATGAACTGTAATCATGCATTTACATTGATAGGTCCTAATTGCACTATTATCACTCACAGAAGAGCTCTTGGAGTCGTTGCAGAGTTCTCAGAAACAGCAGCGTGGCACTCGACTGGAGGAAGAAAAGCAAATTGAATATTACGAATGGGTAGGAAAAAAATCAGGAAGCAGAAGTTAAACAACCATTGTATCAGTCCGGATCTATGGTGTGCCTACATCTTGCATGCTGAACACAGTGGGGTTACCCCATCTCAGAAGGCTGTAGGCTACCTAGAAAAGATACAAAGATGTATGCAACAGTTTCCATATGTGAAGAGAGGAAATAGATTAGGACTCTTCATTTTGGAAAAGAGACGGTGTAGGGATAGATGGGACAGAAGCCTATAAAATCATGAATAGTATGCAGAAGGTGAATAGGGAATAATTGTTCACTATTTCTCAATATCAAAGAGCTAAAGGTAATCAAATGAGATGGCTTTTAATTTGCTACTTGCTAAATAAAAAGAAATTCAGTGACTTCTAGGATCTGAGGTGGAAGACACCTGGGATTTCTTTAAGATACTAAAACTGGCAGTAGTGTGTGACCCAAGCAAAGGAGAGGTGAAGAAAGAACCCCCAGAACCTAAGTGGATTAAAAAAAAAAAAATCACCTCAATAAATTAATTAGGCATATGTAGAGATTCTACAAGTATTAGGAAAATCAGATCAATAAAGATTTCTTGGTCTTAGAGGCTGTGGGAGTAGTATGAGAATTGACCTCAAGGAGGCTGGAGGAAAGACCTGTAGGTACTTCATCTGTAAAAGCTACAAAGGAAAGATGGAGGAACTGGACTTCTATGCACTGTTACTGGAGTTGAGATTAAGGATAATTTAGGTATGATCCTTAAAAATAACTGATAACTTAAAAGTAGTGTGTCGTGGTTTAACCTCAGTAAGCAACTGAGCACCACACCGCTCGCTCAGTCGGTAGAGCATGGCTGAACAGTC
>NW_008795363.1:462668-481415 GCF_000699145.1 Aptenodytes forsteri | reverse complement strand
TGAGCATGACGTCCCATGGTATGGAATGTCCCTTTGGCCAGTTTGGGTCAGCTGTCCTGGCTGTGCCCCCTCCCAGCTTCTTGTGCACCTCCAGCCTGCTCAGTCGGTAGAGCATGGGAAGCTGAACAGTCCTTGACTAGCGTCAGCACTGCTCAGCAACAACCAAAACATCGGTGTGTTACCAACATTGTTCTTATACTAAATCCAAAACACAGCACTGTACCAGCTACTAGGAAGAAAATTAACTCTATCCCTGCCGAAACCAGGACATAGTGCTTTGTTTCTTTTTCAACAAGTAGGATTACGTAAGAACAGGTATGTGGGCTGAGACCAGGGTCTGTCCAGCTCCAGCTGGACTCCAGCAAATGTCCAGAACAGAGGAGGAACAGGGCAGGTATATCCCATGCTGTCTGATCCCTGATATTTTCCAGCCTTCATGTACTCCACTTTAATGAATGTGGGTATACATGATAAGACAGACCTATAAGACTGAGAACATAAAAATGGGAATTCCCACAGATAAAGAGGAAGCATGACTGTAGTTGAAATAACTGGATGGTCTGGATATGGGAACTACAGGAATGGGATGACATTCAGTAATACAAGATGCAGACATGTGACTATGGATTTATAAGAGATTGTTTGTCTCTAAACTAGAATCACGTTGCCAGCAACCAGTGAGGACCACTTGAATCTATTTGTTCAGGCTTTGCCCTGCACGTCGTGTAGCCCTAAGAAAGGCAGAAGTGGTCCCAATCATATGAAGGGCAGGCTTTCTAGCAAGGCTAAGGGAATGTCAGCATGCGCTGAGATCAGCAAAAGGCACCGGGGAAACCTTTTCTGCAGCTTTGTGAGTAGGATGGTGGTTCACGTTCATGAAAGAGTAACTCAGCTGAAACAGGTTTAGGGACAGCTCTGAGGTTGAATGGGACACAGAAAAATCTGCGGCCTCTCTTTCTGCTCCTGGAAGGAGTCAGACTGCCCAGAAGGCAGTTTTCACTGATTCAAAGGGGCAGATTTGTCAAGGCAGAAAGGCCATCAGAGGTATTATTGCTGATGTCTGTTAGTTCTTTTGTTCATCAAAATAATCGTAAACGATCTGGATGAGATGGTGTGTAAACAGGTTGCACAGTTTCTCAGTCATACAAATACAGTAATAATGGAGACTGTCTATAAAGGATTGTAAAAATGATACCAAGTGATGGAGGTATGAAATGCCAGGTAGATAAATGTAAAGTAATGTATATTGGAAAAATTAGCTTTTACTTTACATGCCCTGTAAGTGATGCTGAGCTAGTTATTATCATTCAGGAATTAAATGATGGAGTTGAGAGTTGTGTGAGTATGTAAGCTCTGTGCTCCCAGGGGCAAAAAAACCCTCAATAAACTGAAAGCCCCAGCCAAAATTGAATGTTAGGGTTTATTAAGAAAAGAAAAGAGAACAAAACAGAGAAAAATCACAATCTCACTGTATAAATACATTCTAAATAAATCTTGAATGTGCAGCTGTACCTCTGCCCCCTCTGCTGTATCTCAAAGGATGTAGTAGAATGGGAAATGGTGCAGAGAAGGTAACAATAAAAAGAAACCGGATAATAAAGATTACATCATTCAGTAAAGATTGCAAGGACAATCAAAAGGCTGCTTCTGTGTGAGGACTTACTGAATAGGCTAAAGCTCTTCAACCTCAAAAGGAGACAGCAGAGGGGGTATCAAAGGCTTGAAATCATGAATGGTATGGAGAAGGTGACACAAGTGTGATTGTTCGCTGTTTTTCCACTGTGCTAACAGGTTTTAGCAATTGAAAAGGTCAGGCAGCACATCGAAGGATGTACTTTTTTTACAGAAAGCATAGCTAAACTGTGTATCTCCTGGCCACAGGATGCTGTAGGTGCCAAAAGGTGGTTGGTATCCACGGCAGCTTAGACTCGGTGATGAAGGAAAAAATCATCAGTGGCTATTAAGCACAAAGGTACAAGCTCTGTTTCAGAAGGTCCTTAAACCTCCAGTTGTGGGAAGCTGGGAGATTATGTCAGGAACTATTCCCAGGTGCTCATTTGTATAGTCTTCCCAAGTTATCTGTTAAGGACTGCTGTCAGCAGACAAGATGCCGAAGGAGGTGGACCTTGGGTCTGGCCCGGTAGAGCTGTTCCTGTGGTTGTGTATTTCAGAGGGGAACTAGACCAACTTCTTTTGCTTAGCCAAGCAGAGCACATTCCCTAGAAAATACTGGCTCTTTATAAAAGCATCTGGAGGTACACATGGGGGAGAAAGGAGAGCTGTCTGAGCTGGAGGACAGTGTCTGCATGAGAACCAATGGCATAAACTGGCCAGAAGTAAATTTGTGCCGGAAATCAGAAGGTGGCTCCTAACCCTCAGAAGGTAGCAAGATTCTGCTAGAAATAGGACTTGGTCAAGTTGGAGCATGTGATGGTGGAATTCAGTGAGGATCTGAAGGTGGTGCCTTCCCATCCTGGGGACCTGCGTTCTGCATATCAGTTTAAGATGACAAAACAACCCGGTTTAGGGGAATGAGTTATTCAAGGTGTTCATAAGGCTTATCATAGAGATTTGTGTTAGAGCTGGTCCTATTTAACATTTAACAGTGACCTGGAAGAAGGAGTCAATGTCATATTAGTCACATTTGCAGCACCCCTTATTTGGGAAGGTTTGCAAAAGAGAAGGATATAGAAGAATTTTTAATAAAAATGAGAAACGTGAGAAATAACCCTAAGCTCATGTGGACTGTATACTGAAGAATAAAAATAGAAAGTGCTGGTTGGCCCTGGTAACAGATTCATGTGAGTAGAGGGGATCTGTACATTACATGGACGTTTCCAGAGCACCTTGACAACAGGAGAGTGATTGTGAATTTGACCATAAGGTTTGGCATTCTCGATCTCAAATCCATGAGGTCAACTTAAAACTGTTTTGGGTTTTTCTGGCTTGTGAACCTGAAGGATGCATTCCATTCATATTTCCAAGCTGTGTTTCTCAGTTAATAGAACTAAAGTTTTCTCCTTAAAAGAAAAAAAAAAGTGTGTGTGTGTCAGGATATCTCTTATAATCACAAGACTTCAGGAATGAGGGACCAATGGTACCCCCGAAAAGTACCAGTGTTCAAAGAAGTTGTCCATGCATGTAGAAATATCTTATTTTACAAGGAGATGCTGTACCCTCTTCAAAGCTGGTAAGCCCCCGGTTGGACTGTTTGTGCATTGGATGCTCATGAAAAATGTCTACGAGGAAGTGTTTTCTGGACAGAGCCTTAAGGGAAAGAAAAATGTAGACCCAAGGGGATTGTGATCAAAATCCCATTTACCTGGGGTAATAATAAATTGTGTGAAATAGCTGAAGGTTGTGGCTGTTGGTAATAATATATTGTGTGAAATAGCTGAAGGTTGTGGCTGTTGGAGAGGAGTGCGCTGAGAGTGTAACGAGGTGTGAATCTGTGGCAGTAAGGCAATTAACAGCTGATGGGCTACCTCAGAAATCCTTATGCAGATATCTTTATATGAATTCCTGCTGGGGAAGTGATGGATCCTCCCTTGATGATTTTAGAGGAGTTGTGGAGCCGACAGCTGAGATTTGACTGCAGGACCAGTCAAATGAATGGGACGGGGCAGGGGGTAGCAAAGTAGCCGTTGAATATTTCCCGTCCCCAGGGGACGGGAAATTTGCTAAATTGTCATTTAGCAAATGACAATTGACGTCAGGAACAAGGTATGAACATGGCCAGATCCTGAGGTATTGCTTAAAGAACCACTGTAATGATCAATTTGACTTGGGAAATTGCAGGTTGGGGGACTTGCCTCTGAGAATGTGAGATGGGCTGAAGCTGTGAAGGACTTCAAACAGCAACAGAGCACCTTGTGTGGAGATGTCTTGCTGATTACGGCCTTCGTCTCCTACCTGGGCTACTTCACCAAGAAATACCGTCAAGACCTCCTGGATGGAATCTGGAAGCCGTATTTGCACCAGCTAAAAGTAAGCCCTGATTTCTCTGAAAAGCCATTGTTACTGGAATTAACATGCCCATAAATTCTGATGTCCACAAGGTGAGGGGATCCCCCAAATGAGGGGCATCCCTGTGTCCAACACCAAGCTGGACTGAGGAGCAGGACGTAGCCACACTTGATTTACTCCTCTCTGGGGAAGATGTTGTGATTTCCTTGCTCCATGCAAATGACCCAATTCCTCCATGTACAGAGGAAAATCCCCGATGCAGCAACCCAAACATGGAGCCCAGCACCAATGCCGGGCAGTTTTAACCAGGCATCAGGGATGGCCTAGACAGAGGAAGGTAGTATGGAGAAGGAATTGCTTGGAGCAGGCAGAGCTCACTGCCAGCTATCTAGTAGGCTTGGAAAAACTCCAGATGGTTCTTCATGCTGGACACAAGCTCTGTTCATGCTGGTCATGCCTCTCAGCTGGTTTTACCCATGTCTTGCTGTTTGGACCATTGCGCTTCAAACTTGTTTAATATTTTACTAATTTTTAGCAGGTTCTGTCATACATCAGTACATGCAAGTGCTCGGTCTCCTGCAGGATTGAGCTTCTGAACATCAGTACAGTAACTGGATATTATAAATCCTGGTGAAATGCCAAGAAGCTTTTAAATAAGGTCTCAATGGGGCAGTGATGCCCAAATCAAAAAGCTGAGAAAATCAGCAAGTTCCTTAGGATGAGAGAGGAAAAACTTCATTCTGCATTTCTTAATATTAAGCCAAAAATTTAGTCAGGAAAGGCAATATTGTTCCAAAAATGACTTGACTCTGTGCTTAGAAATTTCAAGGAAGAGTCTGTATTTCTAGTGGAAAATTAAAGGCCCATTCTGCTCAGATAACTGGCACAGATAACTTTCTGGTTGTCACACCCAGAAATGGCCTCCCATGTCAGAGAAGTGTTTCTGGAACTGCTAATGCTGTTTTGCAACACAACAGCAGGCTTACGAGGGTGTTAATTACATTCTTCCAAGCTGTCATCTCAGAGATCTTTTACATGGCAGTGTGATCTGAGCCTGCTTGGCTGGGCTGTGGTCCTTCGGGGTGCTTAGTGCTCTGCAGGCGAAAATCTTTGGGTTGCTTGCATAATTTGTGTTCATTCACAACAGGATTGGGAAATGCTTAAATACTAGATCAAAACTGTCCTGTAGAATGGGAAGCCACTGATAAATATGACTTATCAGTTTTTAATTAAGCTAACTTTTCTTGAAATATTTTCCTTGCTCATCTCTGGAATATGTTGCAAGTCACACTCGCCGCTTTTTGCCGACACACTAGGAAGCATTTCTCCTTTCCTCCTAGGTGCCAATCCCTGTAACTCCATCCCTCGATCCTCTGACCATGCTGACAGATGACGCTGATGTAGCGGCTTGGCAGAATGAGGGCCTGCCAGCTGATCGGATGTCCACTGAAAATGCCACCATCCTCACCAACTGTGAGCGCTGGCCCCTCATGGTGGATCCCCAGCTGCAGGGTATCAAATGGATCAAAACAAAGTATGGCGAAGACCTCCGAGTGATCCGAATCGGGCAGAAGGGGTAAACATCAGCCTCACCACATAATAATACCTTTTAATGGTTATCTGCCTGTCGTATTTGATGAACAGTGTATATTTAACTGCAACCATCTGAGCCAATTACATTGAGGAAAACCCTCAAATGTATTTGCGCATTAGCTGCTTATTCATTACGAAAATGATAGAGATTTCTCATTAAATAGAGGGTCTGTTTAGTGCTTGGCTCAGTTACCATAGAAACTCCTCTGAAACTGAGATGGAGAGAGCTATGTGCTGGAGGCTGAGCTACGTGTAGGACTATGGCATCCTCCATTGGGCTTGTCCTATGTGTCGTGTCCTGACTGAGTTTCATCCAGGAGGGTGAGTAGGGCTTCCTACATCTTGGAAGAAGAGAGAGGGCCTGGGCACAGAGGGTGAAGCTGCCATGAGGGTCACCATGCCCTGAAGACCAGCTGGGCTAACTCTGCTCCCATGCTGGCACCAGCTAGGAGGTTCTCATTGCGGCACCCCTGCATTGATCTTGCTACATCTTTTATGGGAAGGCTTTTCCACTCCTGGCTCTTATCTCTAGTCAGCGCACAGACCAGTCTTCTGCTGTCTCAGTTTACACCTACTTCTGCCCAGTAGTGAGGAGTCCCAGCTGGGAGGGAACAGACCCAGAGTCAAATCCCTGCTTGGGTATGAGCGCTGAGATTATTTTTTTTAATACAGAGCAAAGCAACAGGCCAAGCTTGGTGCTTGCAAATTCATATAGATTTGGAGATGTCTTGAGGTTGCCAGGTTGTTTTGCTGGTGCCTCCTCTGCTTTCCTCATAGAAAATAACAAGAAGTTATTAGATTTGAGCTTGTGTGGGATGAAAATACAGGTCATTTTTCATTAGAGCAAGCTTCTGTTTCCTGACCAACCTGGTCACCATGCCTTGCAGTTACTCAAAGCAGTCTGTGGAAAAGTAAGGATCCCAGATGAGGCATCTAAATACAAACCTCCAGTATGGGACAAGAGGAGTATACCCTGTAACATTCATATGCTGCCATTACAACTTGCTGTGCAAACCCAGCATCTCTTTTTCCCCTCCCTCCGCGGCCATACACCAGGCTGGCGGGTACTCTAAGAGGGGAGCTTAGTGTGTCGCTGTGATGTCTCAGGGCTGTTGTCTAAAAGCATCATTCACTGCCCCATTACAGTAAATAGGGGAGTGTTTCATCATCTGGGAAATGGTGCTTCTTTGCTTTCAGCTGCTTTAAAAGGTTTAAACCCACACCCCTCTCTCCTTCAGGAAAGGGCCATTTGAGCAGCTTTGGGTCAGCTGCTGTCATTCTCTCTGACTTTCTTTGTATAAAATATTCCTGGACTCAGAAAAATGGGGGCTGCTGATCAAGGATGGGGTTTGCATTGTGTCAACATATTCCTTTAAAGGTTGGGCCTAAAGGTCAGTCTGAACTTCTTGCCTTAGATCTTTCTATCACCTCTTGAGGTCCCAAACTTTCTAGCTTAGACGAGGAACCTAAATTTTAGCCAGTGGTGTTAGTTGTAGTGATTCAGTGCAACAGTGATGGTGTAACAGTGCCCTGAGCATCCTCACCGCCTGCGCAGGGCCCATCTCTTCTCTTTGCAGGGAAGTAAGTTGTGTGAAGTGCAGAGCAGCCCTGAAGGAGAGAGTACAAGCGCTTGACCCTGCCCTTCCTGATACAAAGCATCCCAATGCAGAGCATCCCTGTTTCACAGTTAGGTACTGGGCAAAGGGGTCCAATTCCCTCATGAGGAAAGAAGCTGTCCTAAACATGACCCTAAACCCTGGGCAAAATGGAGCTGAAACCTGCTCTTCGTCCTTGCTTTTATGCAAGATTAACTGCACCAGTGGGTTCTGGGGGAAACAAAGTATTTGCTAACAATAACTCCAAGCTGTCCCATCTTTGTTCACTGATGCCTATGCTCTTTTCTTGGGAAAGAAGACACAGTTGTTATCGCTTGCCCTTGGGAGGTCTGAGGCCTGATTCTCTTTGTTGTACAGCCAAGACTCTGCCAGTGCCACTTTCTGCACCAGATGTTGACACCCCTCTTTCTCTCTCGCAACTGCTGGCATGTGTATGTTGCTGCCTGTCCCCCTTGCATCCTCCTTGCCGCAAAGCATTACATCCAGCCTTGCTGCGGCGGGTACTGATGTCGTTTCCCACAGGTATTTGGACACGATGGAACGAGCCCTGGCTGCAGGAGAACTGGTTTTGATTGAAAACCTGGAGGAATCGGTGGATCCAGTTTTGGGGCCGTTACTGGGGCGAGAAACAATCAAGAAAGGCAGGTGAGCTTCGGGGAGGTTTAATGGCATGTGTGAATGGCTTCTTTGTGCTGTTGTGCTTTCTGTTCCTGACCTCAAATTGTGGGTGTTCATATACAGCAGCACTAACATCCTGCCTTCAGAAGTGAGGGCATTTTAAATCAGGCAATCACAGGTAATTCAGTCATAGGATGGCTTTGAAATAAACCTAGATTTTTCATTCTGTTGGACAGTGTCATTCAAACCTCATGTGAAAGCGAGACCTGTAATTCTCCTTTTATACAGACCTCGGTGTCTGTAATTGGCTATCCTGACACTGAATTAGTACCAAAATAGCTAGTGCTGTTGTGAAGAAAAAATAACCTTGAATTTTAGCAAACATTGTGCACCGCTTAGGAATACAGCTACACGTTTAAGCATTAAGAATATATAAGTGTTTCTTAATGAGGTCAAGTTCTTCATGGCAGCTGCTGGTCACCCTTCAGCCGAGAGGAGGTCAGCGAGAGGGGCAGCAAGGCAGTTCACTTTTTCCTTCTTTCTATATGTAAAGTAAAATAAGCACATTTTTAGTGTGTGCTCAAATAATGGCAACAAATAAAACCTCGTGCTCGACACTGAACTTGATTCAGGGACTCTTTTGATGTTGTTTTGCTGGCTTTCACAGGGTGGACTCATCTGCCTTTATAAAGCTGCATGTTGTTTGGGCTTTTAAATATCTCTGTTGCCAACAACTTTGCTGCTCGCCGGAGCCCGGCATGGGCTGACCTCTGTGCCTGCTGCAGTGCCTCGCGGTGCAGTCCTGCTCTTGGCTTTGTGCAGTAAATAACAAAAAGCCTGCTAAGCTCTGCCTTTCACATTCCTTAAGTTCTTTGAGGATCATTTCCTTACTTGCCTAAAATATCCTAGGATGATGTAAACTGCTGGGAAAGGCAAGCTGTTTGGAAAGTTTGCAGGGGAAAACATCATGAGAAGGCTGGCTAGTTGTGGGTTCAGCTGCAGGATGGAGGGGAAGGATCATTTCAGAGGGAATGATGGTCCCAGTGAAGGGGATCGAAATGTTTGAAAGCGGAGATGGGGGTACAGCAGAGGTGGTGGGCCTCCTGAGCCCCCCTACAGTGAAAAACTCAGTCATCCCCTTTTGGGACTGTATGTCTCTGCTCTCAAAACTCCCTGTGAGATCAAGTGTTTCCTAAGAAAGGGAAAATAAGTCATAAATCGAATAAAAAGTCCGTGGGTTTTCTGTTTTCCAGGACATGAGTCCAGACCCCAGAGATAGATGCTGGTAATCCCAGAGCAAGAAGGTTTTTTTGAAGTTGGGGCTCTCGGCAGTATTTCTGGGCGCTGCTGTGAGCTGCATGTACTGTGTGATTTCTCTCTGCCTCAGTTTCACAGCAGTAAAAGCATTCAAGGTGGCCAAGAGGACACATAGTGAGCTGATGTTTGACTGAAAAGTGTATTCAAATTCCCTTCATAACACCACTGTTCCCGTAAGAGTCCAACTGCATACCTGAAAGCATTTCCAGTTTCTCTTTTCCTCTGGTTCCCATGGGCTTTGTTAAACTTGGGCTCAGAGAATGTTGATTCCTGGAGTCTCTGTAAGTTCTAGACTTGATTTCAGCAGTGCAGAACAGGAGAAGTTTGGGTTTTCCTGAGTGATGTTACCTCCCAGGAATGGCAACCAGCCGCTCTCCTAATCTGGCTTCACTGCTCAAGCTCGGTGTGACCACAGAGTTGGCCTGATCTGAGCCAACAGACTAGGCAATTTTAACTGTGGCTAACTAAAATCTCAATGCTGAGAGGCTTTTCCTCCATGTAACTCCAATTTTAGGTAGAATACAGACTCTGTAAAAAGCAAGAAGGGTTCATGGTTGAACTGGCCATCCTGCTGCTGGAAACTGTGAGCCTCCTCAAATAGGATCCAAAATTCAGGGGCAACTGTCTGGGGTTTTTATCCTAAATCAGAAGTGATTCAGGTGCGTCCAATTTAAAATACTTTTTGCTTTAATAGTGATTTCTGTGTGAAGAGTGCAAAGTCCCATGCTGGTAGATGCCATTGACCGATACCACCATTTGTCTGTGGGCAAAATGTCCTGGAAGAGACGTGTGCTCATGCTCCTTTTGCTCTAATTTCAGGTACATCAAGATTGGGGACAAGGAGTGTGACTTCAACCCTGCTTTCCATCTCATCCTCCACACAAAGCTGGCAAACCCCCATTTCCAACCTGAGCTGCAGGCACAGTGCACCCTCATCAACTTCACCGTCACGCGAGACGGCCTAGAGGACCAGCTGCTCGCGGCGGTGGTCAACATGGAGAGGCCTGACTTGGAAGAGCTTAAGGTCAGTAGCTGGCAGTTTACACTGGGAGCAAGTATAAATGATAATAATAACATTAATAATAAAAATAAATAATAATAATAATTATTGCAATTTAAAATAAATAGCATTTCATGTGCAAGGTTGCAGAGATTGCTGAGCTCGTCGTAAAATCAGGGGATTTCCCTTGAATGACAAACATTGAGGAATTTTTTTCTTCAGTCTTTTGTTTTACTTGGTATTTTGGGAACACTTAAACTGCAATTTCAAGTTCTTTCTCTTAAAATTTGGGTAAGAATCTCTTTCTTTTCCTACTCCTCTTGGAAATGGAAACTGAGATTGTCATTATATCAGGTTTTTCTGGACTTCACAGATTTAATTTTGGAGGTAGGATTAATTCATTTAATTTCAGGCATTTATGGTATAGGATTCCCACTGTAAATATTGTGAGGCTGGTAATGAAATTTTTCTGTTCTGGTTCTTCCTCCCACTTGTTTGTAACAGGCCAAAACGTTCTCTCTCTCTTTTAATAAGTATGGCTTCAGTTTCAAGATAATTTTCTAAAGAAAATCCTTTGTTCTAGTGACACATTTAGCAATGTAACGAATATGTATAATACTAAATATTTACTGAGAGTGGGAATAAATTTACTGCACATGTTCAGTCAGGCCAGGCCAGTTTTGTAATAATCTTTTCATTTAATGAGGTTCTAAAGTACGTTAGCTGTGCAGCCTTAACGATGCATTTAGTTTTAACCAGGCTCATGTGCTAACGAGCCAAAAGATGGCATCAAAAATACATAATGAACTGATTTAATGTGTAAGCCATCGCTATCTCGCTGGGACTGTGAGAGACCCAAAGCCTCTTGATCAGGCACCCGTCGCACACGCTCAGCACTGGGTTGCAAATGCCACAAACAGCCGCTTTCCTTTGCTGATTTGCACTGAAGGGGGTTGGGGGGTGACCACGAGTAGCATAGTGGTGTCATTAACTGCTGTTATGTTAAGGACCGTTCCTCTTAGCCTCGGCAGCATCACTGTAATGGTTGCTGTCACAATAAGAAAGACAAATTTAATACCATGTGCAGTCAACAAATCCACAATTAGGCTCTGAAAATTACTAACTCAAAATCGGCAGCACTTCCCTCCCATGCTGTAAAAGGGCTGTGTATTAGAAAACAGTGAAAATGATGTGAATTGGGGATCACATCTTTTGAACTCCCTGCTTCTTCAGGGCGTGTGTTGTGGAAGAAGGAGGTTGGGCACAGGATGAGGAAAATGCGTCCCCGGGTGACACCTATGCCACCGGCTGTGGGGGATGTGGGGCTGTAGTCTCGCTTCAGAAAGCACTGGGCGGGTACAGATTGGTGTGGGATGTAATTTTCTTTTCCTTTAAGAATTGTTAATACCTTTCTCTCTATATCACCACAGCAAGATAATACCAGAGCCCACTCTCTCTCCCCTCCCTCTCGTCTACTTCCCTCCTGCTACAGTCCTGCTGCCCCAGCAGATATCAGGGAGGAGAAAACCAGCCTGGTATTCAAGATGTTCTGCTGGATGGGGAACAGTCAATCAAAAAAATCTCTTCCCTGCTGGGATAAAAGCAGAGACTTGTCTCCTTAGACATGGTGAGGGGGGCTGGCAGTGGCTGCAGGGGCACTGACCTCTGCGGATGACTGCTGGCCAGGGGCTCAGTACCTTCTTCTGCCCCTAGTCTGTTTATGGATGTGGAAAAAGCCACTAGGGCTGTTGTCTGACAGCTGGGGGGAGCTCCTTGAAGACACGGATTTGAATCTTTGGATTCCCCAAAGGAGAGGCCACTTCTCTAGGTGTGTTTAATCCATCCTCTCTACCCTGGGACAAAGGGGACAGGCGTTTGGTGTCTGGGGAAGGCTTAGGGCTCTGGATCGTGGGCAGATGGAGGTGACTCCTACAGTACTGCACAACAGCTACTGAGCTCAAAATCTTGTTATTGGTAAAGATGGAGCACACCTTATAGGTGGAGCCCAGAATTTATTGTTAATAACCTAATCAAAATTCATCAAACGGCTATTATTAATCCAATTATGATAACACTAACTTTTTTTAAATGTTTCCTCAACACAACCTGTTTCCCTAATCTTTTTCTTCATTGATTCCCAGTTATTCAGTCTTTCTGTTCCTTCTTATCTTTGAAGCTATGTTTATCTGATTCACAGGATTGCACTCCTGTTACAATGGGTGTTCAGAGTCTGCGACCACATTTGCACTCTACCATATTTTGGTTCTAGAGACAGATCAGTCTGTCCAGAATAACTACTTGCTCTGACTCTAAATTAAAGCCAGGCTAGAACAGGTCAAGGCAGTCGTGACCTGGCTGTGAGACTATCACAGCTAAGAGAAGCTGAAACCAGTTTAGGCCAAGGCAAGCAAAGCCAAGTCCTGAGACCTTCCCTCTCAGGTCAGTACAAACCCCCTGGCCTTTAACTAGTCTCATTTGCAATTTCCTTTTGCAAGGATGACTGTGGTCCATGTCCTGGTGGCGCCGCATGTGGTCCAAGTAGTCTTACCGGGGCTGGTTTTATGTATCTCCCACCTTCACCAGACTTCACTGTTTGGACTGAAATGTCTCAAATGATATTTGCCTCAAATTCGTTGTCTGTTTAGTGCAGAGAACAGCCTTAGGAAGAATATTTTGGCAGCTGCGTCCCAAGCTATAGGTGGATAAGCCATGAGTTAGGGTCCTGCCTTGCTGATTCAGTAGGTAAAGTGTGTGTGAAAGTCTCTGCGCATTTAGGCTGTGATGGACAGTGTTGCGGTTCTTCTTCAGGAAAGAAGGTGCTCTGCAGGAGTGGACTGAAAATACAGGGATTTTTTTTTTTTCTTTCTCTGGTTTGTGATGTTAAAATAATACATTAAAACCAGCAGAAAGGTCAAGGAGAGGAAGGTGGCTACTGTGGCTGAGCTAGGAAGGGGTTGGCAGTGAACCTACAAAACTGGCCTGTAGCTCTGGTGATTTTTTTTTTTTTCCCCATGGAATGAAATTTTGAGGGCTCTCAGAGTAACCTGTTTCCCAGAAGTAGCACTGTTATATATCAGCTGTGAAATAACAGATAATGAGCTCCACTGCAGAAATAAGAAATTGTGACCTTGCTACTGCTGAAAACAATAGCATGATAAAGCTGCAACAGATGCAGGCTGTTGTGGGGAATACAGCATTGTATGCACTTCTAAGGGTGCGTTTCAGAAATTGCGTGGTGATTACAAGCTATTGGAGCAAAAATCACACACGTATCCTCATTAATAACTCCAGGGCTTACGGTCCATGGTCTGGAATAATAGCTTGCAAAATGTCATTTTTCAAGGCATGCTATGCTTGAATGACAGGAAAGCACAAAATTAGCCGTGTTAGTTTTCTGTTTCAAGACTTGTGAAATATTTACCACCATGGGCAAACTCCTGTGTGTAATGCCTACAGAACAGGCCTTTAAAAACAGCCATTTATAGCTGAAATACCAATAAAGGGCATGCTTCGGTGCACACTCTGCTGAACACTTGGGTTGACATTAACATGGAATGAGTGTGTGTGCAGCAAGTATATGAAATTTCAACCCAAATATTGAAAGATGACTTATTAATGAAAGAATTAGTTAATCTGCTTGAAAATCTCTGACAACAGAGCAAATACTACTGGCTTCCTTATGTGTTGTGGGGTTGGAAGAGACATAGGGTCACATTTCCCATTTCTGGGGCTCTTCCAACCCAGGTGGTTGTGGAAGGTGTGGGTATGTTTTCCAAAAATTGTCTTGGAGCATTAAATCACTTGGTTTATGACACTGAATCTGTCATGTGCCAGTCGCCGTGGCCCAGAACTTGTCTCTAGCATCACATCTTCTACTTCATGGAGCTGGCTATTTTTTGCAGGGCTATAAAACACCCTTTTGCAGGTTACTTGAATTTATTGGTTGTGTCATTTAAATGCAGTCTGAGGATTTAAAACTGTGTGTCGCACAGTAGTGTTTTACGTACCAGGGTGTTAGCGATTGACTTCGTTTATGTAGAGAATAGTCACCAGGCTTATATCCTAGCAGCATCCAAATCAGATGCACAGTTTTCCCACAGGATGTTTTCTGTGATAACGCTAAAAATAGGCATTCACAATAGGACCGTATAATGGAATAACATAATATACCTGAAATCCAGGAAAGATGCCATTTCCCCGAGCAAACACATAGAATAGGGCAATCACATTTCATGGGAGAAAGCCTATTCTGGAGGATCAGTTCAAAAAGGAGCCAGATGAGAGTCTTTGTTTCCACCATGAATGGCATTAATGACTGGGATTTCTGCAGAACAGAGGGAAAAGGAACAAGTGACCCGGGAGAACAGAGGGGGCATTTCACAGAAATTGGAAGAATTTGCACTATCATGCAGAAGATCTGCCCTTGAGGCAAGATGGTTGTTACTGGTCTGTGTCTACTTGGCGGTCTCTGTGCTGAGTTTGCAAATCCTTTGGCAGGGGGACTTTATCTTTGCATGTACAGCTTCTAGCGCAGGAAGCCACTGGTCCCAGTGAGATCTCAAGGCCAGAATACAAACGGGAGCAGCAATGAAGTGAGGCTGTGACGTTGCCCTCAGTTCTGAGCCTGAGATGCGTTGTGCTCATCTCTGCACCCAAGTGACCTTGCTGTTGTTTTTGCCATCAGGTTTTAACCCCGTGGTCCTCTTTGCTGGTGTGACTGGTGTTGGTGTGTAGTGGCAAGTGCAGAGGTTCACCAGGAGGGGTGAGAAGCAGCAGGGACTATCCAGGCTGACTTGAGCCCAATAAATAGATACTTCTAAGACAGAGATGCAGGATGTATGTTTGAGATGGGGGATGAGGGTCTTTTCCTCCTGATTCATTTCCAGCATTTTAATACATTCCCAGTGAAAGGGCACAGTTCTCCTGGTGCTTTTTGTGCTGTTCAAGGTTTCTCTGAGTTAATGGCTTGTTGGATATGGAGACATCCCCAGAGCTCTGCCCGTGCCCAGGAGTTGCAGAGAGCAGGAGTAAGTGATATTGGACTATGGCAATTGTCAGTTAGAAGCCTGTTCCCATGTGAAGGCGGTTAATCCTTACTTTACCACGTGTTTTGTGGCTAAAACTTTCTGAATTTATTATTTGCAGTCAGATCTCACAAAGCAACAGAATGGATTCAAAATCACCTTGAAAACATTAGAGGACAACTTGCTCTCTCGGCTGTCATCAGCATCTGGGAACTTCCTGGGAGACACAGCGTTGGTGGAGAACTTGGAGATCACTAAACAGACAGCTGCAGAAATTGAAGAGAAGGTACAAAGACAGTGGTAGCCTAGAGAAAAGCATGCGTGTGATGTTATCTTTAAGGATTTCTGGGTGGAACCTAACTTCTTTATTCTGCCCATCTCTGCCCCTACTGCTGAGTAAAGACTAGAAAGTGGTATAAATTTAAGTGCTCTGCATTCTGGACAACTTCAGGCCATTTAGTTCTCTGGAGCTTTTGTATGTTAAATGGCCTATTTAAGACCAAAAGAAAACATCAGTGCCTGACATAAAGACAATAAAATTTACACACTGCATCAGGGCAGCTTTAAACTGTTCCAGCGTAATCCTGAATACATCACACTTCCTCAATTAAGCTGGATTTCAGTACTGACCCGGGACTGGAATCTGTTAGGTTTGTGATCTCAAGTAAATCTGCAAGACCTTGGGTATTTCATACCTTTCCATTCCTTAGAGTATAAAACAGCATTTGTATTAGTTCTGCAGTGTCAGCATTGCCACCTACCTAGTTCACCTTGCTGGTTAGATGGGGTTAGTTAAACGCACAGTGGTTTTCCCCTGCTACTGAGGGAACTTGAGAAGTGTAGTTGTCATGCCAGGATTGCCATAGGACTCCTGTATGGCCATTCTCAACTGCTTCCCTCCACAGTTCTCCCATCTTCACAGCCCACACTTGTCCTCCTCCAGCCCACTGGCCCATGCTGCCTGGATAAGTTACCCATGTGCTGGGGTTGGGCTGGAACTGCCTCTCACTTCCCAGTGCTGTAGCCCCAGCGACCAAAGACCTAAGTGATCCTCATTAAAATGTGGAATTGTTTCTGCTAGCCATTTGTGGTACATCAGATGCATTCAGCTCCCTAAGGAGAGTTCGCTTGAACGCCCAAAGGGGATGTTGAAGGGATGTTTTGACCTGGCAAGCTGGGCATCTCCCTCTTGAAGTAGGCATTCTTGAAGTGCTTCAATTTCTAAACAAGTTGTGGTTGTAAAGTTGGTCACTGCCAGCTCTGTGGCAACAGGGATGAATTTTGGAGTTTGCACCTGGTTTTTATGAGTTTGGTACCCACATGGAAAGCTGTCTCAGGGCCCCGTTCTTGAGGTCTGCCTCTCAAGTCAACCCTTGTTCAACCCTCAAGTTCTTGGTCTGTCTACCCAAAGAAAAACGTTCAGCCAACATTTTCCCTCCTGTGGAAGTCCTTCCTGCTCTATTTATGGAAAGCAACTGTCTTCCCCACCTCTGGCTTTTATTTTACTAGATTTATTAATTGTTTTGGGGATGGGATATCTAAAAGTTAGTTGCCTAAGTCTAAGCTAGACTCTGGGCTCCCTTTATAGCCAGTGCAGAGACATGGGTGCTGCCAGAAGTGGGACTCATCAATGTAGACAGGTGATTCATGGCCCATGCAGATGCTTGTTTCTGCAGCAGACGTTGAAGCTGCTCTTTGGGGGACTCAGATATTACAGTCCTTCATTGCTCAGGGGGATGTGCAAACAGGCTAATCCCACAGATCCCAACATGTGTTGGTTGCACACAACAGATTAAGGCTCAGTCTGTGCTTCATCGGGAAGGATTGATGTGCCCCAGCCAGATGTGCTCACATCAGCTCAGGTCACAGCAGAGGGAGACCCAGTGGTGTGCGTTTCAGTGGGGGCTGTGTCATGCCCTGCTGGCTTGTACAACATGTACTGAGCCCTTTTCTGCCTCATCCCCATTGCATGGTTTGCTGAGCTAGCTGGATCAGCACTGGCTCGGCAGCATGTGGCTGTGTTGCAAGACACTTATGACTGTACATAGCCAGAGCCTAAAATAATTCCTGAGAGGCTCGAGGATGTCACTTTATGCTGCTGAAATGGAATGAAAGAATGAACAGGACTGAGATTATAATGGGGTGATGTATCTGCCAAAACAATTTTCACCATGTCCATCACAGCAGCTATGCAGATACCTGGCCAGCAAGGTAGGGGTGCGTTAAATGCTGGTGAGGAAAGGCAGCAAATAGCCGTTATAAATTAGCAGTTCTCAGTCTGGGGGAAGCTGCCTTGAGAGCAGCACTAAGTCTGTTCAGCCCTGTGTTATTAATGACCTGCACAGGAGGGGGGCAATTAACAGGAGAAACTCATTGATGAGAAAAACAATTCCAGTTAGTAAAGAGCAGGGATCCTACTGAGAAGCCTGGAAGGGGCTTGGGAAAACAGAGGATTGGGCAACAGGGTGGTAAATGCAGTTAAATGGAGAATATGCTAGAGGAAGGGGGATGCTGGGAGCGGGTGGCTCAAGCCTGGCTGCATCACGGTTCAGAGGGCAGAGGCTGGTCCCTGCAGTGGTCACATGCGTGTTGCCCACTGCCTGGCCTGCCATCTTTGTGGCAGATATCAGCCCTCCCCTGGGCTGCATACTCAATTCACAAAGATGTTTTCGCAGTAATTTTGTTCTGTGTTTTCCTCCCAGGTCCAGGAGTCTAAGATCACAGAAACCAAGATTAACGAGGCCAGAGAGCACTACAGGCCTGCCGCCGCGCGGGCCTCTCTGCTGTACTTCACGATGAATGACCTCCATGCCATCCATCCCATGTACCAGTTCTCTCTGAAGGTACTGTCCCCATGAGCTGCAGGCTGTGCCCACGGCTGCGGGAGGCAGTGCCACTGCTTCTCTCTCTTACTGAGGTTCAAAGTCATCATCTTGGGCCTCTTGGGAATATTTGAATTCCCAGACAAAAAGGTGATCTAACCTAAACCATTCTGCTGTTTTAGTTTTATGGAAAAGTTTCCTGTAATTTATTTCTTTATATGTCTACTTAACATAGATTACTCTTAACTTGTGTTGTGATAGTGTTTAGCGCTCATTGGGAATGATTCGTCCAAAACTCGCTGCAAATGCTGAGCAGAGTGTGTTCATCGCTGCCCTCGGTGGAAGGAGCAGAGTTTCAGCAGCACCTGCAAAGACCTAGTGAGGAGTGGTTTGAATGCCAAAAGAAAAGGTCCCTCTGTGTCGAGTACTGGGGGTGGGCCAGGGTCCCTATTCAGGTCTTAATTTGCCAGTCAGCCCACTGCAGGTGGTCAGGTTGGGATCAGGTTAGATGAGCCTTAATTAGAATCATAGAATCGTTTAGGTTGAAAAAGACCTTTAAGATCATCAAGTCCAACCGTTAACCTAACACTGCCAAGTCCACCCCTAAACCATGTCCCTAAGCACCACATCTACACATCTTTTAAATACCTCCAGGGATGGGGACTCCACCACTTCCCTGGGCAGCCTGTTCCAATATTTGACAACCTTTTTGGTGAAGAAATTTTTCCTAATATCAAATCTAAACCTCCCCTGGTGCAATTTGAAGCCATTTCCTCTTGTCCTATCGCTTG
>NW_008795363.1:455988-461663 GCF_000699145.1 Aptenodytes forsteri | reverse complement strand
CAGCACTGAGGTCAGACTGACAGGCCTGTAGCTCCCCGGATCCTCCTTCCAGCCCTTCTTGTAGATGGGCATCACATTTGCTAACCTCCAGTCAGCTGGGACCTCCCTGGTCAGCCAGGACTGCTGATAAAGGATTGAAAGTGGCTTGGTGAGCACTTCTGCCAGCTCCCTCAGTACCCTTGGTGGATCCCATCCGGCCCCATAGAATTGTGTGTGTCTGAGTGGTGTAGCAGGGTGCTAACTGCTTCCCCTTGGATTATGGGGGTTTCACTCTACTCCCCGTCCCTGTCTTCCAGCTCAGGGGGCTGGGTAATTAGCTTTTCTTTCTTTTGCTTGGTTTCTTTCTAAGCAGTTGAAGTCTTACTTAGCGAGGCATTAACATTGTCTATCACTAAAAATCCAGGAAGTTTCTTTGCAAAGCAGAACCTTACAAGCCATTTGTTCTTTCTTCCATATTCACAGCCTTGGCCTGGCAGAATAAGGTGAGCAATGGATTTAAAAGATATCATGTGGGGAAGAGCCAACAAAGTACTGTTTTCTATGTATTTTATATATTTATACACAGAGATTTTACACAGCATTTGGAGTCACTTGGTCTGTTAGTTAATCTTTTCTTTATATTTGCATTGGTTCTGTATCTGTGATGTCATCAGGGTCATAATGCCTGTGCAGATATTTCATAAGTTAACAGGAATTGCCGCAGCCCTTAACAATTATCCAAGACCTTGATGTTGAAACAGTCCTGACTTCCCAAATGACACAGTATTAAAACAGCGTATCACTCTTTAAACACAGTCCTGTCCCACTGAGACCACATCACCAGGGATTTATTGCCACCTTCTGTACAAAAGGCAAGTCATTCCTACTTCCACCTCTACAACACAAGAAGAGTCCCAAGCAGCTGGGCTTTCAGGAGCTTGGATGCTTCCTACATTACTGTTACAAAAGCCTTTCAGGTAGTCGACAGCATGATGTGAAATCTAACTTTGGGTTAGTGCCTGTGTATGGTTGGTGTGAAGGAATAGGTGGTATGTGCATGAGTTGAATGTTCACCACCTTTTGGTATGGGCCCACACACACGCTTACCTACAGTCTGGAGCAGTCCTCTGGAGGGCTGTGTTTCTGCTCTTCTCACAATGTTGTGTGGCCATCAGAGAGACAAGCAAGCCTACAGCCTAAAATGTCCTTAGACTAGAAGTCCAGATGGAATTTATGGGTGTGTTACCACCTTGCAGTGTGGCTGCTGGCAGTCTCAGCTACAGGCATGCTCATGATGGCGGTATGAACACCCCAATGGGGACCATTCTGGGAGAGAGACCACTTCTTGCTCTGTACTCCTAAAATAAATGTGGAAGAGACATAGCCAAAGGGTCTGTGTTCCAAAGGCCTTGCTACTTCTCTTTCTTGCCTAATTAGACTACCCTTACCTGCATAGTAAATGTAGCTCTGTAGTACATGGACATGTTGCATGGAGAACTAGCAATGATGTCCCTCCTTTGGAGAACACTCCCACCTGGAGCTGTTCTCACCAGAACACCTGTAGAACATTTCCAACGTAACAGGTTGATTTCAATGTAATTATTACTACTCATAGTGATGAGGCTGAACCATCCCACTTGCCATGTGGCAGCAGAGCCCAGTGGGAAGACAGTAGCTTTTGTGGGAATGAGAGCATGGCCATGTTTTCCAAGTTCCTTGCCTATCTTTGAGACACCAGTGCTGCTCTGCATGGCAGGTGTGAACAGGCTGAGACTCTACTTGCCACAATGGAGGAGCTAGATCTTTAGAACGAAACATATGACCAGTAGTAAATTCATAGTTCATGTCTTTGCTTCATGTTTGGGCATCACTTAATCAGTGTTTTCTGTTCCTTGGCTGGTAGGAAGTGGGGTTTCTTTCGTGCCATCCCCTATATCTTTGAAGCTGCTTAAACAGGGGTCCCCTCTTGCTGTGCTCTGCATGTGCTGCCCAAGACACCGGGGAAGTCTTGGTCCCTGAGCAGCTTCTAAGGACCTGCTGCAGTAAAAATGAAAGTGCAGACAATCCCTTGCCTTGGCAGAGTAGTCTCAATAGGTCTGGCCAGTAAAGACCCAAGGACATTTTGGGTTATTTATTGAAGAGTTCCGGTTTTAATGTTTTAATAAATGGAAGACCTTTTTTTACCACAGGAGAGAGGTATTTTAGGGGATGGAGGGTTAATTGAGATGGCATCCTGGTCTAGAACTTCTTCCAAATGATTTCTTACTTTGACAAGTGACCTGGAAAAAGTAATTGAGAAGAGAATACAATATTTTGAGCCTCATCCACAAAGGCGTTTTTATTTTTTGTTATCTACAACTCATATGTTGAAATAATTTTACCAGGAAAATGTACAGAATATCTTTTGTGCAAGGGTTCCCTTTGAAAGATTCATTCCTTACACATACATAACAGATACAGGAGTTTCTGAGGTTTCACCTTTAATCTACGTCTTCTATATTTTGTTTGTTTTATGTTTTCCAGTTAACATTAGCAATGTGTATAAATACATAGAAAATTATTGGGTGAAATATTTTTTATATCTAATACATTTTGATGACAGATCATAAAACATCATGTAAAGATGCACAGAGATGATTTTAAAATACTTACCACACAGCTAGAAGCCCATTATAAATTAGAGTACACAAGACTTACATGCTACTCTGTAGCATGTTTTAACAGAATTTAAAGAAATGTTAAGCAGGAAAATGCATTCTGCAATTATTTAATAATGCAGTAGGTATGAATGTTAACTTTAATTTGTTGAGGCATCATTTTTCCATTGTAGAACCCTAAAAATAATGCTGCCAACACAGTCATGCCTCGTCCAGTTGGTGCTATTAATTTGTATTGGCCTGGTTATTTCCTATTAGCTGGGTCCCACTGTATAGAGCCTTTGCATCGCTCATCAAGACTTAGGCTTTTTTTTTGTTTTTCTTTTTCCGGTTGCATTTGGGTTAATGAGTTTTTTTGTTTTTCTTTTTCCGGTTGCATTTGATAATTTGTTAATGAGTTTTCTTCAGACAGCTCTGAAAATTTTTTGTCTTTTCTCATTTAGATCAGAAATATTTTTATAAGAATCCTTAGTACCTTATATAAAAGCGTCATTCTCGATGCATGTACCCATCCCCGAGGGGACTTTACTGACTGGTTAATCCCACTTCTACCAGATGAAGTCCTACCTGCTCTTCTCATCTAGTCCTTTGCTGAATCCAGACAGTAAAATACTCACAGGACTTTTTTTTTTATTTAGGGCAATTGCTTTTTTCTAAGTTGAAACATTTGTGAAATGGGAGGTATGCTTTCCTCTGGGAACACCACTGTCTTTTGGCTCAACATTTTCAGAGAAAGCGGACTGTGTAATCCCTACGAAAGAACACATTTGGTCAGAGAAATGTTTCCTATATCCATTGTGCCTTAATTCAGTCAGACTGTCTCTGCACTACTTTCTCAAGCCCAAGAGAGCACAATGTCACAGGGAATGTCATCATTGCCTGGCTGTATGTTCCTGAAAAAGCAGCTAAAGGCAGATACAGGGTCTGGTCTTTAGATATGTTCCCCTGCCTCCTGGAGCTGGTGGGCCACACTGCTGGGCAGATGGGAATACTTTGTTTGTGGCCCCAGAGATACAGTTGGCTTCACTTATTGCAACACTTCAGGTGATACCCAGGAGCATGCAAAGAGCATCTAGAAACCACCGGTGTCTTTCTGTGTCTCCCCACCTAGGCGTTCAGCATCGTGTTTCAGAAAGCCATTGAGAGGGCACCTCCAGATGAGAGCCTCGCAGTGCGCGTGCTGAACCTCATCGACAGCATTACCTTCTCCGTGTTCCAGTACACAACCCGGGGGCTGTTTGAGTGTGATAAATTGACCTACACCGCTCAAGTTACCTTCCAGGTAAACATCACCATTTCATGCAATTTGTATGCAATGATTTATTTTACAGGCAAAGATATCGGCATGCAGAGAAAGCTCAAACTGTCACAGCTGTGGCCTTCAGCATCAGAGCAGCAAATACAAGGGCTGGGGAACTGATTTTCTTCTCTGCCTCTCTTGCTGATAACAGTCACAGATGCTGTGTTTGATATGCATTATGCTGACAAATGGTTGTTTGAGAGAGTAATACCTGTTTATGGGACCTGAAAAAAAGGGCAAAGCAAGCTGGTCTTGAAGGCTTATTGGTTTTATCCAAAATAAATGCTTGCTACATAGCTGCTGTCTTTTGTCTAGTATGTTAGTATAATTTTTAGTCTACGATCTGAGCAAGGAGACCTTTGTATATCCCTGTGCTGAAATCAAATTCAACCAATAAATAGTGCTTGGCATGATGTTGTGAAGTTGTTACTAAGTTTGTGCAGTGAATGACTGTGTAAATGTCCCAGCATGTAGAATGCAGATATGAACTAAGTTTGAACTGCTGAAACACTATGCAGGTCTAGTTAACATTGATCCACTGATTGCCATGATTTTTTTAATTCTACATAGCAAAATACCATGTGTAAAAGGGAAAGTAAGTATATATACACACACACATATACACATATAAAAATATATATATTTATATATTTATAATATTTATACATATATACACATATATATACATATGTATATATATTTATATGTATAAAAATATATATTCCTGAAAGCCACCATTGGTGGTAAAAACATTGGTAGTAGCTGAATGGCCCAGGTGCTCTCCAGTGTTTGAGAATTCAGGGACCTGCTTATTCTCTTGGTGCACGTACCATAAGTTTTTTGGTTTTTTTTTCTCATTTTGTTTTTTGTTTGTTTGTTTGTTTTTCAAAACACTCTCAGTATGTCTCCATTTACTTTCAAAATTGAACAAGATAGATGAGATGGTGATAGTGAGAGATGGACAAGACCTTGGTAGCATGCCCTAGGGATGCATGCTCTGGTTCCTTCCAATAAAGTTATCTGTTCTCTAGCTGCAGATATCAAGCACAGGGACCTGCAGCACACCCTGCAGCCTGTGTCTCTGCTGGCAGGGACTTCTCAGTGTGCTAACTGTGAACCTGGATCACAGCCCTTGCTACACAGTTTTCCCAAACTTTGGTCCTCCTACATTTCCAATCCCCATACTCATTCCTGGTCCTCTTTTGGGGAGACCCAAAGCACCTACATGGTATGTTTCATCACACCCCTCCAACATGGGGCACTGTACTTTTTAGCCACACTTTGGCAGCTACGTGAGTTGAATAATTAATCTGTTAGAGAATATTGCTGCTCTGTATCCTGGCTGCTCAAGGATATTTTGTTTGTTTGGAATTACAGATACTTCTGATGAGTAAAGAAATCAACACAGTAGAACTGGATTTCCTACTAAGATACCCAGCACAGACCAGAGTCACAAGCCCTGTGGAGTTCCTGTCTAATCACTCCTGGGGAGGAATCAAGGTACCTGTTTCACTTGAACTGTGTGAAATCAGCATCCCTTATCTCCTCTAAAAGCCTTTCAGCAGCCTTCAGGTTGGTCCTTATAGCATTTGGTGAACAGAGTTCTGATCATACATGAGAAGTAGCATAAAAATGCCACGGAAATGAAGAGTTCTGTAGGTACAAGAATGACTTTGTGGGCTGTTGTGGTTTAACCTCAGTCAGCCACTGAGCACCACACATCCGCTCGCTCACTCATC
>NW_008795363.1:433752-455784 GCF_000699145.1 Aptenodytes forsteri | reverse complement strand
ATGCCCAGCCAGTCCCTGAGCAGCAGCCCCCCCGGCCAGCTTTCCCCCAGTTTATGTACTGAGCATGACGTCACATGGTATGGAATGTCCCTTTGGCCAGTTTGGGTCAGCTGTCCTGGCTGTGCCCCCTCCCAGCTTCTTGTGCACCTCCGGCCTTCTCAGTCGGTAGAGCATGGGAAGCTGAACAGTCCTTGACTAGCGTCAACACTGCTCAGCAACAACCAAAACATCGGTGTGTTATCAACATTGTTCTTATACTAAATCTAAAACACAGCACTGTACCAGCTACTAGGAAGAAAATTAACTCTATCTCTGCTGAAACCAGGACATGGGCTCTTCATGACTGTACCCCTGATGATTTGTGTGTCCCTGAGAGAGTGATTTTTCCCTCTGAGATTTAGGCTTCTCTCTCTGTAAGAGAGGAATAGGAATATCCTCTGGTTTTTGTGGTTATAGATTGTGAAGGACATGGAGATCTTCACTGTATTTGGGAGGAGGTGGGAATTTAAGGTAGATATGACCAACTGCAGAGATGTGCTGGGGACAGAGTAGTGACAGCTGACGGACCTTCTGTAAAAAATTACTGTCATGGCAATGAGAAGGTCTAACAGCTGCCATGTGTTTGGAGTGAGAGGTGAGGAAGAGCATGTCAAAGAAATGTGAGTTATCACATCTTTGCTCTTATTTGTCAACAAATGTGGATTGTGCTGGATTTGAACCTGATTCAGCAGGGTATGATTTGTTTTCTGGAAGAGGGCAAAATGTTCTTCAAATTAGGCATGTTCATTCACACCTTGTTGGATCTGAGATTGTATCTTTTGTTTTATTGTGGCTTCTGATCAGTCTCTGGCACCTGCTGTGATTTAAGAGTCAGTTTTATTTATAGCATGCTGCCTTCGTGGGACATTTCTCTGCTGCTGTGAAGTAGGGAGTGAAGACATCCTGGTTTCATTGGGATAGTTCTCAGATCTTCATCTGGTACATTGTTTTTTCCTTTTCTCTCCCTTCCACCATGCTGCACAGAGAATGTATCTGGTTCTTGGAGGGTGACCAGGCAAAATATCTTCATCCAAGCCCAAGACATAGCTGATATTCTTTTCCTTTTTGTATTGTTTTGTGGAACTTTCCAGAATTTTGCAGGAGCCCTAGCTTATGGTGCCACATGCCTTTCTAGGCAAGCACATGCTAGGCTGTGCTTCACTTGGCAAACACTGTCTTTTAAGGTAGCACAGAGTTGGAGCTCTAAGTTGCAGACTGCAGTTCAGAAGTCAAATGAAGCTGATGTTTCTAACCCAGGTCACCCATAGCGATTTCAAGTGGTAGCATGGAACAACTCATGCCAGATGTGTCTGCCCTGACCAGGAGTTATCATCTCTGTCTCTTCACTGGCAGTGAGGACGGGGCCTCTGCCTCATTCTGCGCATGCACACGACCTAGCTTATGTTGGAAATGTCACAATCACATTTTCAGCCATAAAATAAGCTTGGAACTTCTTGCTAAACCAGCCCTGTTCATCCTCTACAAGGTATATTTCCATAATAATGGAGGAATTAAAAAAAATTCTACACCCTTTCTTTAATCATCTTTTGTTCAGTGGTGGCGTTTTGCTGTTCAGACAGCAGCAGCTTTATTTTTGTTACTCCTTTGAAGACAAATTAAATGGACACTTAGGGTCAACACACATAATCAGGGGAACTCAGCCATCAAGCCCATCAAATACATGCTTTGCAATAGCATATTTTGTCTTTGGGCTGTGCAGTCTGTATAGATTGTAGATGTACATACATATTATTGCTTGAAATTTCAGGCTTTCTCAACTCTGCTCTGTTCCTGTTCGGCATGGGGATATACAGGGTGAATGGTGCATTTCAGTTCCTCTGGAGTCCTTCTGGGTTGGAGTTCTCCACTGGAGCGTTCTGCACTGCAAAGCTTCTTTCTACTTCAGTCCTCTAAGTTTCCTATGGAAGGTGAACTTCCTTCCACCACAGGTTTCAGAGGTTTCGGGCTCTGATTCTCATTTTGGAGATCCTTTTATGTATCTTAGGAAACATATTACTCTTGTAGTGCCCAAGGATGACTTTGCTAGTCCTGCCTGCAGACAGGCATTCTCCAAGAAGACACCTTCTACGTTTGCAGTGAGTTTTTTTCTCTGTGAGATGATGCCTTCTGTGCTGGCCAGTTCCAATTCAGTGTGGGTGAAATGGCCTTTCATGTTGCCCGTGTGCTTCATCATGATTGTTGCAACTGCATCCCCACTGTGATGAAGTTGGTACAGTTGCCAGCTCAGGGTCATAAACACCAGAAGGAACATCAACTCCCAGTCATTCATTCTTCAGACTTTATTCTTGCATCACTATTCGACATATCCAGGAGAACAGGCATTTCTGTGCAGAGTGTCAAAGTACACAGCATACTGTGTCAGAGCCTGGTACGAGACCAGCAGTAAGGAACTTCTACTCATCAGAGCTCAGTGTCAGTGGCATCACTGAACAAGGTCTTTGCCCCTTCACCCAGCTACGTGCCCCAGCTTCGTCCCCACCAGCAGCCTGCACTCCGTCATCCCTCAGCCATCCAAAACTGATGCCATGTTGGGTATTTATCATGTAGGTATGTGCGTGGAGTAGCTGGAGACTTTTCCTGAGGTAGGCAGGAATTGAGAGTGGACTGCCACCTGAAGTTGCTTTCCAATAACTGATTCTCTTTGAGATGAGCCCTTCCCAGTCAGCTTCCTCTCTCCCACTGAGTCTCTCGGCGTTTTTGGTTGAGATGGAAACTACGTGATGCCAAGAAGATGCTGCTCTGCACACCCTTTTGCTGAGCTGTGAGATGGCAGGATGTAAATGTGTCCAAGTGTGCTGCACACGTCAGGTGTCTTCAGCCTCAGTGTGCATCTGCTGTCCCCATGAGCAGCACATCTCAAAGTGTTGCAGTCACTGGTCAATAATCTGTGCTAATTTTATGTATTTCAGGATTTTCAGATGTTGAATTCAATATTTTCAGATACTGAATACTCTTCAGATTGTCTTTTGTGATGATTGTAGTATTGATTTTACTATAAATAATATGGCTGGTGCCAACTTTATTAGTGTTTATGTTCTATTAATGTGTGTTGGTTTATTAACCTTTGAGTTTTTGGCACCTCCAGTTACTTGAGGCATGGTTTTAGTACAATCACATTTTGTCACAGACTGCTATAATTAGGTTAATTAGTCATGGCTTCTATACAGCTTATTAGCAGGCTAAAATCTCCTTTTCTTTCATCAGGAAGATTAAGTGCTGTAATAAATTGTTTCTTCAACAAAGCTTGAGCAAAGTACATTTCAGATTCATATTTCAAATTCAAAGTGGAATTTAGCATTCTGCTAATTTTTCACAGAAACATTGAAAATGCTCCTGCACAAAGTGCTCCTCTTGCCAGGGGTTTCAGGCCAAGATAGTAATGCCAAAAGAAATCAATATTGAAATTTGTGGCCCATTCTGTGCTTCCCATTTTGGGCACATTAACTTCAAAGGAAACCTCATTAAATGTTGAGGACTCTGTGCATGCAAATAACCTTGTGTGACTTGGCTTATTATTTATTGTTGTTGTTTAATTAATAATATGTATAGGCTAATAGTCCTTTGCAGTTGTGCAGCTTATGATGCTGGAGCATCTGACACAGGTTTATGATTTAGTTTTCCAGCTTCCTTCAGTAAAAAAGTTCACTAACTTTTTAGTAGGGAAGGGTAATATCTTTTATTAGCTCTGCTGATAGACTTGGAAAAAATAAGTAAGTTTCAGGCTTTTCAGTGCTTCTTTAAGCCTGAAACAGGAATTGAATTCGAACTAAGCACAGGTTGAGCAAAACTGCTCTGAGCTTAACTTGATTCTGTTCATCAGTCAGCCTATATGGGAGAAAAAGTAGTACCCATGGAACCCCTGTGGAGGCACGTTAGTTAGCTCTGGAGCAAGGGGAAGTGTTAGCACAGGACACAGTCATTAGCCTCAGTGCAAATACTGCCTCTGGGTCATTGAAGGGTTAGTTAAGAGCAGGAAGGGGAGAAAATTGTATCATTTAATGAAAGCAGTGCCTTTGCTGAGTCCCTGGCTCTGGTGTTCAATAGAGTTGGTCATTTTGGTTCTAAGGCCCGTCTTTTGCAGGTACTTAATAGTGATCTCTTGAGAAGTCAAAAGTATTCTTTTATTCTTAATGAGGTTTTCTGTCTTTTTTCAATTTCCTTTATTACAGTATGTTATACTTTCCTCACCCTCTATGTTCCCAGTACTTAGCTTGAAGGTTTTATTTCGGTTGGTACTTCCGAAAAAGTTTTTTGCATGCATGCAAGGTTGCCCATTTCTCCTGACTTGGCTGTTGGTTACCTTACCAACAAATGTGTGGACACACCTTAGACTACAAAGGTACAATGATGTTACTGCTTGAACTGCACAGGACCTCAGGCCACAGCCACGTGCAAATGACTATTTTGATATTCTTGTTTCAAGATTGAACTTAACATAGAAGCAGTGTAGAGGTTATCCTCTGTAGGGTTTTTCCCCCATTTTTTATTTCTTTCCTTCACTGGAAGGTCTCCAGTGTCATAAGATGAAGGTGTTGATACCTGGATGGGAGATGAGTATTGTCTGAATTGAACTGGGTTTCGTGGTTGTTGGGTCTTCCAGACTATGTCTAGATTAACAAGTACAATGGGCCAGCAGCTGTTTTCAGGCCCTGGCAGCGTGTGACACGGCACAGTGTGAATCCATACAGCGAAACTCCCCTCACCTCCCAAACCAGAAACACCTCATGTATTGTTTACTGTGGACAGTCCCTGGAGTGTCCTACCCCCTAGGCTATGTCCAGGCATTTTTTGAGAGCAAACAAGTTGGCCAAAGTCAAATGGGAGCCAGCAACATACTAGCAAACTGCGTGGCACATGGTGAGCTTCTGCCTGGACCTCTTCTGTAGCCACAGATTCAGGAGCAGATCAGCAGGCAAGAAAAAGTTTGTGTCTTCTCCTCACTGTATAGGTATTCTGGGGTCTGAGATAGGCAGATAGAAACTCCCTCTCCCCATAGTCTGAGACAATCTTACTCTGGAACAGCTTTATAGGTGCATGAGTGTGGTTTGAGTCCTGAGCTAATACAATCTGCCCATCAGTAGGGGTTATTAGCTTAGGCAAAGCCTCACATGAGGCGTAGTTATGCATCTTCTGTTCAGTGCCCAGTGCCAAAAGACCGTGCTTGTGTTTCCTAGGGGTTCAGCAGCGCAGTTTGTATTTGCCTGGAGAAGATCACATGAACATACCTGGAGTCAAGCCGGGCTCTTCCTGAGCTTCACCACTACTAATGAAGCCAGTGGTCATGCCCTTACGGTATTAATTTTCATGGTTGCCTTTGCCAAAACCAGCCCTTTTTAGAAGATGGGGGTGGTTCTCAGGCCACTGAGACTAGCTGAAGGTTGGGTGAATGGATTTCCCTGTGACCCTGAAGAGTTCTGCTGTGAAATTCTCCCATGCTGTGACTCCCTCCATGCCATGCCCTTCCTGGGGAACCGTGTCCATGCTGCTTTGTGGCCTTGTGCCTCCTGCAGAACTGCGGTCCCTGATCAACCATGCGTGCATCTGGCTCTCACCGCAGCAGCCTGTTTCCCACAGGCTGGATGCAGGCAGCTCTGGATCTCCTTTGCTCAGATACGCATTTCCCAAGTCTGATTTTCTTTGTGATATTTTCTGCAGTGCCTCTTTATTGCCGAATGCAGATGTGTCCCATAGGATAAGTGAAGCTAGTTAATATACAACAAGAATACACCTGGACAACTTGGATTACTTCTTCATCCCAATCATTTCCCTCATCTTTTTCTGAAGAGGAAGAATTTTCATTATGTAGATATGAAAACGCTACTGAAAGGGCATTGTTTAATAAATGTGATGTTGAATAATGAGCTCTAAATACTGAATTCAGCTTTCGATGAGGAGAACAGCAGTAGACAAAGTAGTATATTAACTCCATATTTATAATTTTGCAGAATGCAGATGATAAGATTGTGTGTGTGGCTTATGAGATAAAATAGCAAATCATATATTTTACATTTAAGAAAACTGGAATTTTTTGACAAAAGAACAGAAATCTCTCTTCCAACTTTCACTTTTTGTACTTTTTAGACACTGAAATTTTTCATTCTTGTCAAAGATTCATTGTGACACAATCTGCTGCCGATATTGTGTTCTTTGCACGTAGGCAAGGTCCTTTGATCAGGCTGGTCAGATATTAAAGGCTTGCAGCTCACAGCTTTCCATGTACCTTCAGAATTATTATTATGCCAGAAAATCATAGTCTTAATTAAATCTCTTCCATTAACTCAGTTCTTCAGATGTACAGCCTTTTAGTGCACCTTTGATAGAAAACATTGATTATGACACTTCGATGTGCATTTATCTGCTCTCATCTAGAAGTTTCCTAAGGACATTCATCTGTCCTCACCAGCACTCAAGTCTCAGAGAAATTTTCCCAATGTCTCACAGAAATATTACTTGAGAACATTTTACCTTTTTTTTTCCTTTTCTTTTTTAACCTGCTGGCTAACGATCTGATGTTTTTCTGAAATACAGCAGAGATTTTGATCACATCAAATATTTAAAGACGTACTTTGTTGGTTTGATTGCAGAGCAGAAATTGAATTTTTCTGGATGCCTCTACAGCAGTGTCAGCCTCCATGCTTCACTCTCAGTCCACCCATGACACAAAGCCTGCTGTCAGCTGGTCATTTTGATTGTAAAAGTTCTTTCACCCTCTAAATGGAAGGAAAGAGAAGTAATTGCTTCATAAGAGATATCTTTTAGATGTCAAACGTATCTTTTTTAGACATTGTATATCTTTTGGTGTCCTATCGCTTTGCTTAAAAAATAGAAAAAAAAATCAGTTGCAGTGCGCTCCTGAAAAGATGCGAGTGGACTGTGGGCCCAGGAGTGACCGCAGAGAGGTCTGATGGCTGAGCTCTGCTAGCAACTAAGGATGTGCAAGCAGTCATCGTGTTTTGGACATGATATACTGTACCTAGATGAGTAAGATGCTTTTGGAAAGGCAATGAAGGCAAATGGCTTGGATTTGGCTCCTCTTTATTAGTTCCTCCTTTTAAGCCCAGATCTGCCATAAAGGACCTGTTGGAGCTCCTTATTTCTGTAATATGGTAGAGCTCATAAATGTTTCCTTTGCACGGCAGTGTTGGTTCACATGAACAACTGTGAAGACTGCAGATTGACTGCTCAGCTGAATTTTGACTAGGAACAATCTCTGGAACCCTGATGGTAACAACAAGGCTTTACCTGTGTTGAGACACATGAGGTGGCATTTTGTGGAGGCGCTCGTGGTCTGTGTATCATTCCCACTATGTGACCATAGTGCATCAGTGGACCACAGTATCGTCAGTACCTGAATAGGAGCATCCTTGTGCAATGAATATAGTCTGACAGAGCCATGGGGACAAGCTTTTCACTTCACTCAGCGTTGGCCAAGCCTCTGCTGGAGTCTGATTTGATCTTTGAGTATTGCATTTTAAGAAAGATGCAGACCTTCTGGAGACAGGGTAGAGGAAAGCAGTGAGAAGTGTCAGGTACCTGAAAATGAGACTGTGAGAAGAGATTAAGGAGAGGGAGAAGGGGAAGGATTATGTCTGAAGGCCTCAAGATTCAGGGGACAGGAGGGTACAATCCTCAAAAAGTGTCCTCCAAAGGGGAAAGAGCAATCGTTTTTCTGTATCAGTAAAAGGTAAAGCAAGGTGCATCTCAAAGTACTGCAAGAAAAATTCATACCAGACAATTGAAAATTCTTTGTGAAAGAGGACAGTGAAGGACTGGCATAGATTGCTTGCAGTTTCTGTTACTGAGGTTGTCTGAGCAGTTCATGTGATTCATGTATGAGGATTATGTCAGGGGCCTGAGTGCACCGAGGGACTCTGCAGCTTCTTTACTCTGGTCACCTGTTCTCAAGGCCAGCTCTGCTATGGTGCCACCATGAAACCTTGGATCAGACCATTGCTGTGAAAATTGCTGTGAGAAGCCTCATCAAGGGATGGGTCCACACGTGTGTGTGTGTATATATATATATATATGTATATCAGGACACAGATGTGTGTGTGTATATATATATATGTATATCAGGACACAAAACCATGGACCTTGAGAGCCTTCCAGCAGGTGACATCCTGGAACAGATGCTTCAGCTGAGCTCTTCCAGTCCATGAGACATTTTCTCTTTAAGTTTTGCTGTGCATTGGCGCATGGTGATGGCCCATGTGTGATTTGTAACAGCCGAATCCAGGGAACTTTTCAGAAATACACAAGTACCACCTTTCAGCTGTCATCAGGGACCCATGGCCAGCTTCTGGTTCTGGCTGCGTGTCCCTGATTTGCTGGAGATCATCAAAGAGTGAAGAGGAAAGATGGAGAGTGTGGCTTGGCAGAACAACCTGACTTTGCAAGGCCCATTCTCAAAACAACCTGAACAACCTTTGCAGGAAAATTGCCAATATGAACCTAGCTGTGAAACAGGCAAAATTATGAAAATTTGGTGGGTGGTTATAAGCAACTAGAATAGAAAGATTATGACTAAATCTCATTTCTGTTATGACCTTTCCTGCCCAGTGGAGCTGTCTGTAGGAACATACTAGTAGGAAGGACTTGATTGCTGAAGCCATTGCTTTCTGATCCGTGATACAGGTTTCACTGGGAATTTTCCAAGAAAGTGTAGCGAGATCCAACCCATCACTCCTCAGCCCACTTTTGTCATCCAACCGCAAGGTGTCTGCATTTTGTGATGCTCTAGGAAGGATGCTGCAGATAAACAGAAGGATGTTTTTGTATAGTGTCATGGCATGGCACTACATACTTTTTAACCGCAGTATAATTTAGATGTGGGGAAAACGCAAGGAGGAGTTTGAATGAAGACAGGGGCATACAGTGCAATGAGTTTGTCAGTCAGCTTTTATGAAAGAAATAAGGAGGATTAAAATAACATTTTTGTGTTGAGAGGTGACTGAAGTTTGGCAAACCTATCATGTCTTTATTTTTACCTTCAGTAGAGATTTTTCTTATGAGTTGAATAGTTCAGGTAGTGCAGCTAAACAGAAAATAACACCTTCGGTGAATGAATAATACAAACCAAAAACTAGCATGGGAAAGATGGCAAATAATCCATCATTTTCTACATTGATCCTTCTAGTTAACAGTAGTATTCAAATGGAGTAATTCATCTGCTTATACGTCTACTTCCTGAATGATCCAATCTATCAATTCAAGCCCGATACAGGTTTGACTTTACCATTCTTCCAGGAGCTGTCTTTCTCCAACTGTGGGGATGCTGGTTTTCCTAATGAGATTTGGGTCACCTGCAGAAAATGAAGGAAAGAAATTATGAATATTTGCAGAAACCTATATAAGCAGAACTCGCAGTGGACATGGACAGTGTCCTTGTCCTTTAGAAGGTGTTTTGAAAATGCATGAGGTTGTTCCCAAGCATCAGGCATTCATACAGCTGCTCTGCTTTAACTCTGTTGCAAAAGTTCACACACGAGCTGCTTCAAACGCTACAAGCCCATGTACGGACAGACAGCTGGGAAGCTGAGTTGTGGTGGTACTTTCCCATACCTCCCTGGGAACCTGTGTCCCTCAGGTTGGTGAAGCACAGCTCCAAAACACGCAGCCAAGCCATGGCGACAGCTACACAGCTCAAAGGCTTTGAATTACTGGAGTGTTTCTAGACTTCGAATCTAATCCTGGTGTTGGTATTGAAAACATGCAGCTTTGCTGCACGCCTCAACTGACATCTGAGAATGATTCCCCTTCAATTATCATTAGCCTACGGGCTTGGCTTGCTAAAAGCCAGTCTTTCTGGAGTATGTGCACATCACTGCTGGGGACCACCCTTGCCCACTGAAACCCTGGCAGCTTCTGCAAACGACGTTGTCAGGCTGTTGCCTGTCCAAAAGCAGAGAGTCTCAGGATCAATTGCACAACTGCTGAGCACTGTAAACTTTTTAGTTGTGGAGCCTGCTTCACTTAAAACCTGTATAACATAATTCATAAAAACATATCTCCTTAATTTTGCAAGTGAAATTGTGACTAATTGTTAGGATTTAATCATCTCAGATTATTAAGGCTGTGAGAATATTAAATACAATTTCTTTCCAGTGTTGTCAAGTTGTGTGATTTTTATGGAGAGACATTTGATGTTCAGTGTGTTCCTTATAGACCCCTTTTTTTTTAAGTAGAGGGTTCTTTTTCTAAAAAGCAAGATATATAAGGAGCTAAGACTGAAAGTATGAATCAGGTATAACCTGGATACTCAAAAAAGTAAGGACAGCTTTTTAAAAAAAACCCTCACATTTTTTTTGTTATGACTTTTTTATATCTTTTTAGAAACCAGTCTCATGGCTGCTGGGGAACTTGGTAAATAGGTGTTAGAAGCTCACTCTGGCAGCACTGGTTTTTCTTGCATGTATTATTTTTCCACACTATTTATGTTGGTGCAGACCATGTTAATGGAGCTGTTTTGACTTCCCTTGCCCCAAAGTTGTTCTCAAGTCAGATGACTCTGGGGCAGAAGTTTTTAAATTATAGAAATAGTTTAAAATACAAAACAATCTTTTTTTTTTTTTTTTTAAAGAATAATTTCCTTTAGAGCCAAGGGGAAGAAAACATGGAGATAATATCTTTATTTTTTTAGATTTTATAAACACTTATGAAGCAATGCCTAAACTTGGGGCCAGTTTTGCCTAGATGGTATCCTCAGAACAACTGCCTTTAGTGATAAGAGCAAGTGTTTTCTCCAATAAATTTACAAAAGCTTGTTGTAGTGCATCATCTGGCACTAGGAGATAAATTGCATGCAGGAGTGATGACACCAGACCTTTGAAGTTGTTCTTTTCACTAAAGACTCAGCCCATCCTCTGGAGGCAGCAAGCAGTGAGGAGAAACTGAGTGTGTCATCTCCTTGTTGTGCCCATCTGCCTGGAACTTCTCCCTGTCCCCCGAGACATCGTCCATTTGCAAAGATCCCCTTTCCCCTCTGGCCCTTCGTTGACTCCCTGAAGGGCCATGTGTTCAGGACACCTTGTAAGCACACCAGCAGTTGCTCTGCAATGGCAACTAGGATTTCTTTCTCAAAGCCAATGGCTGATACATGTTGTATTTCCTACAGCTGTGGGGGGAAAGAGAGTACTTTGCATTTTTGAATGTGTGAAATTCACAGATCTGCTGACATATCAGCTCCAGTTTAAAGCTGGTTCTGACTTAGATGAGAAACTGTCAAAGAAAACCAAAGTGATAAAGCAAGTTGTCTGCGATTCAGTGAATGAAAAATCATTTTCTCTGAGAAAACAATGATCCTTGCCTTGACATGGTGTGAAGAGACCTGTTTTGCTGGCAAAGTCTCATTTTGAGATATAAACTCAAGACCCTCCTGTTTCCAGCCATCGGAGATGATTATAGTGTGGGTTGCAAAGAGAGGAACTGGAGTCCTCCAGCCCTTTTGATCATATTTTATTTTGATCAATGTTTTTTGTCTCTCTCCATTTCCATGACGACTCTAATTGACAAATGTATTCTTCATTATGTTGACAAAAATAGGCACGCTACACAGGTTGATGTGTAGCACCCATCTGCTGTCCTAATGTACCATTCCTACTTTTACTCCCGCTGCTTGGAAACAGTGATTATTGTTGGTCTGAGTTTCTTGGAAAATTTCACAGCAGAGGTATTGAAAAGCAGTTAATATACACAGAAAGATTACTGATTGAGATAGCTTTCACTGCACTGGCTTTTAAATAGCAACATCTCTTATTAATACCATCACTCCTAATAAGTGCAATTAAAATTGTTGACTAATGAAAATTTTAGTGTTAATTTATATAATACAGACTTTATACTTGCAATTAGAGCTTTCTTGATTCTGCAAAATGTTGTTCAGAGAGAGAGACTATCATCTCTGATTACATGTCTGTCATTTAGTGAGAAGAAAGCAGTTTTTCAGAATCTCCCTTGTTAACATCAACCAAGAGACTTCTCGAAGCAGCAGCAGCCCAAGTTCTGAAGTGGTATTTTAAGTAAGTCACTTCAAAAGTCAACAGTGTTAAGATGTTTTCTATAAGCACTTGCACTGATGAATCCACTGAATTCAACATTTGTATTGTGTTCAGCTACGAGAAGTGCATCCAATATATTTATTGCTGCAAGGACAAGGTTTTGGCAGATCAGAATATATGGCATTGTTCCTTTGAATTTCAGTTCCTCGTGTTCTGTGCTCTGGTTTCTAGTTTTCCACAGGCAGCGGGATATAGCACTGAATTTGGAGCAAGTACTTCTGTCACTGACATTTCTCCCTGTTAGTGCTAATCCACACATGGAAACAACATCTGTTGAATCACTACTTTGCTCACACTCTTCTTCACAAAACTCTGAGGATCCCTGGGAGTTTGGCATGGAGATGGTCAGTGCCAAATTGAGTCAGTCCATGCTGTAGCTCTCAAGTGGTATTGCAAGCACTCTGCTCTTATGTGTGCCTTTTGTGGAGATATTGATGAAATCGTGACTTTGAGCAAGGCTTGATTTGTTGCAGAAACATTTATAGTAATATCTCCAAGTACTTCTCTGCCTATAGCTCTAATTCTGGCCCTAGAGCACATGACCTGTGAGGAAAGGTGGAGGGATTTGTCCAGCTACGAGGTGACAGAGCGAAACTCTCCTTGTTGTTGGCAATGAACGTAATAAGGATTAACCATGACAAACTGCAGGTAGGGAGGTTCAGCTTGAACATATTAAAAAAAATGTATCTTCTTTACCAGAAGGATAGTGCAGGTCTACAACAGGGCACCCAGAAAGGCTGAGGGAACTTCATTTTAGAGGTCAGCATTTTGGTAGACAAAGCCATGGCTGACCTGATCCAGTGGTGGCTGTAGTCCTAGCCTGAGCATGAGGTTGGACTAGACACTTCCAGAGGTTGCTTCCAACCATTGCTTCTGTGATGCTGTGAGTCTATATTCAACAAATGTCCTGGGTCAATGGCACCCACTGGGAACAGCTTTACAATCTCTCTGTAATCTACGGGCATTCCCACTGCTAAAACATGAACTCATTTGTAAAAGAAGCCCCTGTTTCTGACACCTTCCTTCCCTTTGTTCGCTCTCTGTGTTGAAGTACAGCTTCTAACAAAATTCAGTCTATTAGAAAGACCAAAGTTTTACACTGCTCTTGACTTCTCATTGGGAAGCCTTTCCAGAGGGAAAGCTTGGCTTTCCTGCAGTTTTTAGAGCAGAGTGTCCTTCAGTGTCTTCTGCCTTACTTGCAACAACATCGTATCCAAGGCAATCTCTCAGCACTTCTGCCAGGGCATTTGCGTGACCTTCAAAGCCCTTTGGCAAGTGCGTATTTTTTCAGTTGATCTGAACAAGGTGTGACACCAGCATTTTTCAAGGAGCTTTCTCAGTTGCTTTCCACAGTGGAGCTGTATGGGGTGTGAGCTGGAGAATTAATGGTGCGGAACACCTCTGCCCATCAAGAAGCTTCTGCTTCACTCTGAGCATGTCCTTCTGTTTCTATAGAAAATAGCTCATTCACTGTCTTTTATATTTCACTTGTCTTTTGCACTTCATGTTCAACTGCTTACAGCTTCAGATTATGCAAAATGCTCTGAAGATGTTTGTTTCAGCGAGAATTTTGCTTGAAATCCAGAAGAACCTTACAAGCTGTGCAATACGTTTTGCCACCACTTGTATGAAAGATAATTTGGATTCTTTACTTCTCTGCATAACATTTATAGTTGCCACTTTCTAGCAACAAAATCTAGTTACATTTTCATCGTAATTATCATTTATTTACTGCCTTGCACAGCTGTTCTTTGGGGCATTCTTCAGCTACCTGTATCTGCTACAGACTTGTAGCACCGAGAAGTTAATCTTCGTGTGCATTTGGCAAGTATAAATCTGAGCGATTTGATTTTTACAATGGCACAATATGGTATGAATGCTTGTACAAAGAAAGCACCCACCCATTTACAGTTTGCACTATGTTTATTGAGATTTGTGGCTCTGTGGTCACCATGACTGCATGCTGAAGTCTCAGTGTTGTGGTTTCACAGAGTGTGTGCACCAGACTATACAGATAGAGAGGTATATGCACAGGGGAACAGGGAGAGAAAAATAATTGCATGTGTATAAAGATGAAGATAATTAATATTCCAACTGTGAAATCCCTTTAAAAAAACAGTTTGGTGAGCATGGCATGCCTGAGTCTCTGTTTAGCTTTGGATACTGAGCACCCTGGATACAAAAGCACATTTTTTTCATCAGTTGTTATGATTTTTGCTGCACAATTTTCTTTGTGTCTGTTGAAGCAGTAAGGAGACTGTTTGCAGACTTGCAGCTCACAGGAATGCCAGCAATGTGCTCTCCTGTCAGACACGGGCTCAAAATTTCCAGCTCACATCAAAATCAGGCATTTCTGGGATAACTGACAGTAGCAAGTGCTTGTCACCTGAGATTTTTCAGTTCTCGTTTCAAAACAGAAGAGCACATTTCTTCTCGCTTTGGGTTATGGAGAACTGCATTGTGGATGATGTCAAATTCTTTCATCCTTTCCTGTATTGTCACTTCCAAACTTCCATGTCTCAGCAACTGTGCTGCAGGGGAGAAGGCCTGGATGCCGTGTCTGGCTTCACTGGCTGCGGAAGGGCATTGCAGTGATGTGGGTGAGAGCAACAGGGAAGGCTGTGTTAGGTGCAGCATGATTTTAGAGCTGATGTTCTGTGGGCAGCCTTGAGACGCATTTCACTTCAGAAGACCTTCCACAAGTATGAAACTGTCCTCAGTCATACTTTCATGTGGCTTGTAAATGGGCCATGTTGATTCCTGTTCCTGTGACAATGTGCTGACAACAGAGTTGGGAAAAGGAGAATGGACAAAGTCTGATCCTGGTGGGTTTCTGGCTGTGATTCCCAGGCTCCAGCTATGACCCTTCTGGTGGAGCAAAACATGAGCAGTCAGTAATGTTAGAAAAACGGTTCAGAGGCATGTAGGATTGTTCTTCTGAAGACCTTCCTTGAATTTTTCCAGGCTCTCTCATCCATGGAGGAATTCAGAAACCTGGATCGGGATATTGAGGGGTCTGCAAAACGGTGGAAGAAATTTGTTGAATCTGAGTGTCCTGAGAAGGAGAAGTTCCCTCAGGAATGGAAGAACAAGTCAGCTCTGCAGCGCCTGTGCATAATGAGAGCCATCCGACCCGATCGCATGACCTACGCTGTCAGGTAGGGGTGCTTCTTTACTATCTCTGTAATGTTCTCGCTTAGCAGGCAACTTTGGGTCCATGTTTTCTAGGGAACAGGAGTAATTCAGGAAAATGTTTAGATTTATTTATTATAGAATGTGAGTTCTGCAAAATGGTTTCCTATAAAGGAGTCTGCTGAATGAGTCATCTCTGAACTCTGCAAGACAGTCAACACATTTCATTTAACTGGAATTTCTTGCTTAGGGACATCTAACCCCAATATCGCCAATAGTGATGGAGCAGCATAACTAGCACTGGGTGAGGAGCAGACATGCCAAGTCAGAAATCAGCATCATCATACAGGTGTTACACATCTGCTAGAGTCTTTTAATGATCAATACAACTTCTAGAGTTCATTAAGGTCGATTTTAGTTACTAGATCCTTTATGGCTGGTCCTTAGGCACAAGAATAAAGTGTAGAAGTAATGGAAAGTCTTATAGAGGATTTCTCTTTTTTTTTTTCCTGTAAAATGCAAAATTTATGTGATTCTAGTTCTGAAAGTTGTAGTTGTAAATTATGTAGTGAAGGTAACTAGGCGAGTCTAAACTTTATGAAGGTATGCAAAAGCAATATGCTTGTTCCAGGAGAAACTAAAGGTCTTTCACTCCATTAGGACTTGTTTTTTCCTTCTCTGTCCTAGTAGTCTATGATTTGACATTTCTGCAATGTCTCTCATGCTACTGCCTCTCAAATAGTTTATATTGCTCCACCATCTGGCATGTGCGTGTATATGGGTGCATGTAGCAGATTGTATTACTTAGTGTATGAACTAGATTTCTGTTTATGCTTTAAAATTCACAGAAAAATGCAGACAAGACTGAGTGAAGTCTCCCTATGGTCAATGTTATTATGTTTTATTAAATTAAATACTATAATTTATCATAATCATATCATTCTAAACCATCTTCTTTTTCATTTCTTACTCTTTCAGGGCTGGATTCTCCATGTGTTCTCTCAGCTGAAAAGATTTTTTCCTGTTGTTGTTTAGTTTGAGTAAAATAAGCTCTTGTCTTTCTGAACTTTTAAGTGCGTATTTCATTTAACCAAGTTTAATTCATTTCTTTCAATCAAAATGGCAGTACTCACATAGTTCAAAAATAACTAGAACATAAAGTTTCAACACCTTCCATAGTTCTCTTTTATGAAAAGGTAAGGGAATCCAAGCTCAAAAGCTTGGCTGGATATTTTTAGGGTCTGGGCATGTCAAGCTTTTCCATTTGCACAAGAGTATTTAAATGTTTTTTTGTTTTGTTTCTTATCTAGAAGTAGGTTAGAATGTAAACATGTGCAAACAGTAACAGTTCACAGCACCTTCTCCAAGACTTTGTAGATGCTTGTGATTAAAATTCTTCTTGAAATAAAGGACAGTCAGACACTAGGCCCAAAAGGCTTAAGAGCTTTTGTTTAGGGAAATCTCATACTCCAAAAGCAAATGTGAAACTATTAGTGGTAACAATGACAGTCAAAATGTGTTTGACTTCCTGGTTCCTCCTTGATAGTATCATGCTCCTCAAACCTTTCTTCAGTCAGCAGTCTGGCTAAGACAGATACTGTTCCCTTAGTGAAAAAATTTTCTGTTCCTAAGAGATTCAGCTTTCTGGAAAATACATGACTCTGTTCATCTCTCCTTCTCATGTCAGTCAGTGAAGTCTAGTACTGTAATGTAGGAAGTAAAAGCAGTCTTTGGATTGAGCTTCATACAGTCAGCATTCCTGATAGCCACCACACAGAAGGCTAACGGTCATCTGGTGTCTCATTTTCCTAAGCACTGTCAAAGCTGTGTTGTGTCTGTGACCCTTCAAAAAGTAGGAGATCTTGTAGAGCACTGGGGAGCTGCATACTCTGACCATAAGGACTTCAGCCTCAACATCCTTACTTTAGCCGGTAGTGTTTCAAGATCACGTGCGTGTTAACAAATTCATCGAGTTTTAGATACCTGCAATGTTGTTGGATCCCACAAGTTGTTTTGCAGTTCTCAACTTGCAGAACTCTTCCTTCTGTATGTAGTTAAATCTGCCAACATTAAATACCTTACTGATGATCAATGGACATCACTACTAGTCCTAACCTTCCTGTCTCTCTCAGAGTCTTGACAAGTACTTGAGTGCATTTTAGGAGTCAAGGAGTAACTTGGTAGCCTAAACACAGGTGACTAGGTGTATTTTAGATGTCCTAGGATATCCCTACCTCATTTCCAGCTGCTGTTCAGAAAGGTGCAAGACCCTTTATGTCCCATGTCATATGTGCCAGCTCCATGAAGATGGTCTAGGAAGCTCTTTGGTATCTAAAATGATCCACCCTTGTACAGGCTTCTTGCATTTCCCTGTCTTGGAAGTTAGGTTTTTCAGCCACCTTTCATAGCAGATCCCTGGGGATATTTGCACAGCCTGTTTTATTCCCTAGGCCTAAGGAGTCATCAGGAGGAACCACTCTTACCCTGACTCACTCCTTAGAGCTTAGGTGGGGGCAGTGCTCTACTGTCCATCACGAAGAACCATAATTTCCTCAAGAGGGATTTTCCAGTATAAATACCTATTTCATCCTTCAATCTTATTGAAGAACATCAGCAAGGAGCTTCTTGCAACACCTTGTGCTCCCATGCTTCCACATCCACGATGAGGTCAGATCAGTCCAGCAGCTACTACCAAGGTATAACTTGGTCATGGTGAAGTCCTGCCAAAAGCACTGGTACTTCTGCCTTGAGGGATAGACCTTTGAAACACTGCGGAATGACTAAGAACTCTGGTAGCTGGCACCTCCAGCCATGGTTATGACACTATTATGGAGTCTTCACATAAAGGATCTTAGGCAGCTGTGGCTTCATATAATCTAGAAAAGCTGTAAGCCAGTCATTCGTCTTGCAGGGTATTTTTGCTTTTTGTTCTGGCACCATTTCTCAAATCCTACTGCTTACACTGTGAACCACCCCTATGAAAGCACCAACTGTAGGCACACTCCTAGTCCTGTCTCTGAGGGCAGGCCTTCCTTTCCTGCACGCGTGGTCCATTTCAAAGTCTCCAAGTCACATTAGTCATGTTTCTGAATCTCCAAGGCATCATTTCATAGAGCTGAGACTTGATGTAAAACAAGAATGTTGTGACCTCATATCTGATGGACTTTTTAAAATTTTGTGGGCTGAAGGTTTCCAGCAGCTCTTTAGCAAATCTTGACCAAGAACAGAAAAAACTGCTTTAAAGAGGTACCAAATGAAGTGGAAGCTCTTTCCTTTGCAGTCCCTTAGACATTTCTATTCCAACTGCCTTTCACTAGTCTTTGAAGGAGACTCTCAGCTCCCTTAGAAAGATTTTGGCTGCCTTATTCTGGTATCATCTACCAGGTGAAAACTGGCCGATGTTTTTCTTTCCCGTAGTACTGAGGTTTTCAAAAGGCCCAAGTCATGCATCTACGCTAGAAGAGTAACTGCTCATTGCTGGGGTTTGAATATAACATTCCTACCTTTGAATATATGTTCACTGTATCCTCTTTTTCTAAAGCAGTGATTTTGGAAGCTCACCCTGGGGAAATTCAGCCTGGACATTCTCCATGCGCTGTATTCTGTTCAGGCAGCTGCTGTGGAGCTGAATTTTTTCCTGTTCACCCAGTTGTATTTTTCCTTGTGACTCTCATGCAGAGGCTAAGCTACACACGCCAGATATTCTTAGAGCTCTTCCCTTTTATCTTTCCAGAACAAAGTAATTTTGTAAATCATCTGGACTTTTTGTGATGGTGATAAATCTAAAGGAATGCTGTTTCCTCTCGAAGGCTGTATGGATTACAAAGTACACGGCAGTTTTCTATACATTAACTTAACTATTTCTTCTCTCCTGAGATACCTTTGTCAGAATCAATCCAGTACTTGTATTGAACTTCTGAATACAGCGCTGGGCTGGTAGGTCCCACTGTTTTCCCTTCTCGCTTCCTTTTGTTTGTCAGATATTGATGTGCCATGCATCATTTTACCCCTGTAAAAAGTGCCAAACATTGCTACTGAGTGATAACTCCAGAAACCCAGCTTGCAGATCCTCTCTAAAATTATTTTGTGCCCATTTTTTTTCATTTAGTTTCTAATTTGTTTGAACCAGCAAAATCAAAACTAATTAATTTATTATTTGCAGGGGAATCTGTCTTTTCTGAACAATAGTAGACTAGCAAACCTTTTTTCTTTCTGGCAGAGATTTTGTAGAAGAAAAGCTTGGGAGTAAATATGTGGTAGGGAGATCCCTGGATTTCGCAACAACCTTTGAGGAATCGGGACCTGCAACCCCAATGTTTTTTATCCTGTCCCCAGGAGTTGACCCACTGAAGGATGTGGAGAAACAAGGTAAATAAATCATGTCTCTAGGCATACCACAGCGTTGCTTTTTATCTTCTGCATAATTATCTTGGCATGACATTCTTGTTCTGTTTTTTTTCCTCATCTCTGTAGATAATGGAGTAATCTGTTAAAAATAGATAATTGTGAAAGTATGTGATTTTTTTTCTTTTTTTCTTAAAGGTTTTTGGATTTTTGTATAAAGTTTAAATTAAACTTGTCTCTTTCCTGCATTGCCTGGATTCCCAGTGTGGTTCACACTGCAACGATTTCTGAGTTGGTCTTGTATACAACCTATAATTTACATCAGAGATATCTAATACGCTGTCAGATAGCTAAAAATAAGCAGCGACTCCCTATAACAGTCTGCTGGTTAGTGGCAAAGTTTCCAGTTTTTAATCCCATCCTTCCTGAGTTGATTTGGTGTGGATGGTCAGATGTAGTACTGTCGGCTGGCTTCAAAGCTGAAGGGGCTTCTCTAAGATGCCTTATTTGAGAAGGCAGTGATTTCCATTGTGCACCGACTGCTGTAATCAGTGCCTCTGCTCTAAAGCTGCCAATGTGCAGAATTTGCTCTGGGTCTCAGCTCCACCGTGGAAGAATTACCATTTTTCATGGCAATTCCAGTAGGTCTGGAAATGGGTCACTTCTGACTGTTGAACAGAGGTAATTGCGGTCACTTCTTTCGAGACTGTTACAGCAGAGGGGCTCCGTCCCTCTGGAGCAGAGGGTTCAGACGCCTTTGGGTACTGCTTTAGGGCTGCTCCAGATTGCCATTCTGCTCATCAGATATTTTTTCTTCTCCAGCAATGCGCTCCACATATCTCCAAGACCATAACTTGTGGTCAAGCCCCAATGCTCCTGGCAGTGCAGAATATAGTATATTGAAATTGTATGAATTACATATCAGACTACCATAGCAGAGCTGCTGGCTGGCTTTTAGCAGGCAGGTCTCCAGACTAAACATCAGCAAGGCTGGCAGCCCCAGCAGAGAAACCAGTGACACTGAACTAAGCCATCATCCAGGCAAGTGGTGGAAGAACGCTGACCTGTGGATTTCTTTTCCTCTCTATGATGCACCTTCTGGGTCATCCCAAAATAATGTCTGAGTCAGTCTTCACCCACATTCCCACAAGCAGCTTTGAGAGATGTTAAAGCCCAGTGCAGCCTGAGCCACAGGCCAGATTGCAGTTCTCAGTCATGGGGAGTTCCTGGGCTTTGCATTGTGTTTCGTGCTCTTCCTGCCCTGATACTTATTTTGTGTTTAAGCCCCCCCCCCCCCCCCCCCCCACCCGGAAGGTCTTATCAACTGCCTGGCTCCCCTTTGGAGCCACGTCTGTGATCCTGTCTCTCACTGTGTTTTTTTCTTGTATGGGAAATGAAGCACTAAAATCCAACCATGAATGGTTTAATTGGAATTATAAAGATGAGTGTAGTTGAGCACCTAGGGTTAGTCAGCCAGAAAAGTTACAGCAAGTAAAAGTGAAAAAAAATCTAATGGAATAAAACCATTGCTTCAGTGCAGCTGCACTGGCCTTAAAGCCTGCCTCGCTGGGGTTTGGACTGGATTCATTATTCAATATTTTCTCTGCCCTTCATTAGGTTTTGTTAAAGTGCAAGTCTGGCTAGATAATTCTTGTGAATGGAAGATAGCTTCTTCCAGATGCTGCCCACTCATGGGACTTTTCCTTGACAACGTGGGGAGGACCCTGCAGCAAACACTGTTGGGCTCGGAAAGCTTCCCCACCTCCTGGGGCAGCCTGCCTGCACCGACCCCTCTCCAAGCCAGCAAGGAAGGAGGAAGGCTGGCATCATCTTTGGTGGGGCAGCCAGCGCAGACTCACTGCGTATCCCTCTGCAGTCCTGTTCCTATCTGTGAAGTGGAAATAACAACTGATACTAATTTAATTATTAATCACCTGGTTTGGGGTAGCGCCCTGCCTTCTGTAAATTTGCCCCATCCCTTCTTGAGAGGATGGGTCTTGAAGGCACAGGAGGGGATTAGCAGCTCTCAAAGCTGGCAGCCACCAGAGATGGTGAGAAATAAAACTGGAAACTCTCAAATATGGGGAGAGCTGTATCCCAGGGGGTTGCTGTAGTAAGGCTAAGCAGAGAGCTTGAGTAACTGGAGGAGTTTGGATGTTTGTTTTACTTATGGCAATCTGTTCCAATCTTGTACCAAGAGCTGCATCCTAAGTCTTGCAAGACAAATCTTTTCCTCGTTTTACTATAAAACTTGCCTGCTTTTAACAGAAATCAGGAGTTAAGGGTGCACCGTCTGCATGAAGGCAAATCTGCACGCAGAGATAAGTGTAGGCAATCCCAAGGGATCATAGAATCATAGAATCATAGAATCATTGAGGTTGGAAAAGACCTCTAAGATCATTGAGTCCAACCGTCGACCCAACACCCCCATGCCCACTAA
>NW_008795363.1:410294-432640 GCF_000699145.1 Aptenodytes forsteri | reverse complement strand
TGGCTGGGCCTGATCCCCTGGTTGTCCCGCTCATGCCTTGTGAGTGCCCTCAAGATGAACCGCTCCATAATCTTCCCCGGCACCGAGGTCAGGCTGACAGGCCTGTAGTTCCCCGGATCCTCCTTCCGGCCCTTCTTGTAGATGGGCGTCACATTGGCAAGCCTATGGGGGATTGGCAATCAGCACATGGGGACATGTGTACTGACTCCCCAGCTGAGCTGAATGCATCCTACTATGATGTGTGGAGCCAGTGTGGATGTTTGTTGGGCTGCTTCCTTCCAGCAGCACAAATTGGTGCTCATCTTCTGAGGAGCACACAGCAGAGAGAGCTTGCTTCAGGCAGTTTCTTCTCCTGTGAGATGAGGAGCAACTGGTGTCCTCTGTCTTTGGATGACAGATTCAGAAAAGTAAACAGGAGGTCTTTAGCCATGATCACTTAAAGGATCTGAGACACTGGCATGCTACAGAGAAATCAGGGGCGTCCGAAGGAGTATCACAGACTAAATGAAGAAACACTAAATAGCTGCCATCCTTCTTCCAGAGCAGGATAATAAATGACATGGGTTTTGGGGTTCCCACCCTGCACTGTGCAGAGAAGGATGCAGAAGGGACTGTAGGAGGTGGTCTGCAGTTGCTCCTGGAGCACCCCTTCCCATGGGCTCTGCTGCAGTCTGCTGACCGTGGGCCTTCCCGCACTCATTGTGGTGCACCCAGAGGCAACTCCACACCTGCCAAAGCATGATGATCCCTGAGAAATCTGGAGGGCTTGATTCTTCTAGATCCAAGAAACCTTGGTCGAGGCCACAGGAAGCTCACACATATTTCCTTTCAGCTGCCTTCTGAAAACTGAATGGGTTCCTAACCTTACTGTTGGTTCTAGCTTGCATCGCAAAGTGCGTTTCCCCACTGAACAATGTTTTGTTCAAGGCCTATTTAATCAGCAGGAAATTATTTTAATTTCCTATCACTATAAAATATGTTTTTACACAAGGTTGCAGGGGAATAATGTTCTTTAAACAAGAGGCACTTTGTAATAACGTACCTTTGTGTTGATGCCTCTCTGTAATTAAAAGTATTTTAAAATAGGCCACTGCTGTTTTCAGTGCTTTGGCAAGGAGTGTGCGAGAGACAAGATAACTATTATAAGAAGTGCGATAGCTCTTCCGTGAGGGTTTTTGATAAGACTGAATTCTGCCTTGCTGCGGCTGTGTGAGCTCAGCTGTGCTGCATGCCGTTCCAGGTAAAAGTACTGAACATCACTCTTATTTTTCTTTTAGGGAAGAAACTTGGTTATACATTTAACAACAGGAATTTCCACAATGTTTCCCTTGGACAAGGTCAAGAGGTAGTTGCTGAACAAGCTTTAGATCTGGCTGCGAAGGAGGGTCACTGGGTCATCCTTCAGGTACAGTGTCTTTGGAAACAGTCCTGCCGTTCTCCCAGGTTACCTGATGCTGATCACCTTAGCGAGGGCAGTCGGTTGTTCTTATCTGGTGGGAGGATGGGACAAGGTGTCATTTGTGTGTCCAAAGCAACCACCTTCTAACTGTTTCTTGCTGCTATCTTTTTGTTGGGCATTGTCATTTTGGTTTTCTTGCTCTTTGAGCCTTCTGTAGGGTGTGTCGTTGTAGGGAGTCCTCTGAGGAAAGGTTGTGCTACACTTTCCCGTACTTTTATTTGCTTCATGAATAAATAGAGAGCTTTGTTCTTAAGAGCTGTTAGACTAGTTCTCTTACTACCTTTCAAAACATACCCTGTATTTAAATGGGCAATGAGAACATGCACACCACCGTAGGAAAGGCAGAGGCTATCTGCAGTGGTGTCGATTCCTTTACGCATCCCAAACCAGGTAAATGTTTGAAGCTCTTATCAGAACTTGGCAAAATGTTTCGGAGCCTTTTAGGGTGCAAAGGGAGCTCTGCCTTTGTCAAGTGCTCTCTGGAGCCACTTATTCAGTGAGTGCTTGTATTTGCTAATATGCAGAGTCAGTGATGCCAGCTCTCATTACAGGTCTTGGGAACCCCTCTGATTTCCTTGATGTGGATTTTATAAACGTTTATTATCGTTGAATTGTTTGGGTAAAATTAGATTAAGACAAAGCTTTGAGTCTTGGTCTGAGCCTACAGGCCTAATTTTGGTTTTAAATTAGATGCCATTGGTATTTTGATCTTGATTTTTGCTTTTCTTGCAAGCTCCCTCTAAGGTAGACAATGCTAAGCTTTTCAAGAGCTTTTAATACAGATGGCTGCAATACTGGCATCTGCCTTTAAGATGGTGAAGAAGAAAATATGCAGCTTTTTGAGACATATTCCATTCAGTAATGCAAAATGAAGGGTTCTTTTCTACAATGATGGTTAGATCCTGTAAAGGATCTGTTAGCAATGTCAGCTTCCATGTCTGTTGCTTCAGTGCTAGCAGATGAGTACTGCGGGCCTAAAGTATTTTTATTTCATCCATTCACATCTTCTCTGGTGGTCAGAGCAATCAGTAAGAGGTCTCAACAGCACTGGAGGTTCATCCATTCACATCTTCTCTGGTGGTCAGAGCAATCAGTAAGAGGTCTCACCAGACACTGAAGGTTAAATCGGAAGAGCTGCAGAAATTAGATTTATATGAAAGAATGATTTTGATGGCTGGGCTAACTGGTTTTCCAGCAACACCTGCCAAGTGTGGCTACCTCTAGTGGCACAGAGCAGACAGGTTCCCCTGTGAGCTTAGAGAGGAGCTTAATTCAGCTGGCCACTAGCAGGTTTTGATGCAAACTGCATGGGGCCAAACTCAGCGGTCACAGCAGTGTCCATTAGGACAGGCTGCCTGGTGACTCAGGGTCAGTCAGTCATCATTTTCTTTGGTGTAGTCACAAAACTGATAAAACTTTGTGCATTTAAATATTCTAGTTCTGTGTTGTGCTTGGTTTGGCATAAAGTAATACAGGCAAGACTGATTCAACACAGAGATCAGAGCTCTTTCTTCCTTTGTTTTTATAGTCATAGACCTTCTGAGCAATCCAGGCAGTAAGGGCCCCACTAGGAGCTGGAGTCGTGCCTTCGTGGCACTTCACTCTCGGGACAGACTTGGGAACATCCAGCAGGTGTTTGAGGCAGGCAGTACCATTTCTCTCCAGTTTCTGCATTTGGTGTCTCGGTTAGGCACGTGGAGTGACAGCAAAACAATGGAACTTAATTGTCACCCAGATTGGCCAAGCTGTTCAGCTCCAGAATCTGTCTCTGTATCTTACTTTGTGTTCCCATCTCCTTCCAAGGGCTGGAGCTTCATGTAAAATGAGAAGGAGTGAGACCAGCCTGAGGGGCTAGACATGTGTCCCCCACATTGACAGACAAGACTTCCCTAGTCAAACAAAACTCTTTTATGGTCAGCGGACATCCACCTGAAATGAAATCACCCTCTGGACAAACTGTTTTTTACAAGGTTGGACAAATCATTTTCAAAAGGCTGAAACCCTGACCTCTCCAGATAGTGGTAAAATCAGTATCCAAACTCATCACAGCAAGAGTCAGTGGGTAAGAGTCCCACAAAGGATTCTCCTGTCATTTCAGTCATAGGTGGAGCATAGCAAATATTTGCCATATGGTAGTTTACTTGGCAAGATCTTTCCTGCAAGGCTTCTGATGACAAACACCTTGCCAGAGGAGCAGGAAGCTGCACTGGTCAGGCTCTGTCCACCTCCCCAACTGTCTCTTTGGGGCTGGATTAATGGAGATGTTGTCCAAACTAGGACGTTATCCTAGGACAGGATGGTGGGGGAACACAGGGCTGTAGGAGATTGGTGTTGCACACACACAAAGTTTCACGCAGGCATCAGGCACCACCTTCTTCTCCATAGCCTTCCATCCATTTGAAGGGGTAGCATTCAATTTTAAAGTGCAGAAAGAGCTAATTGCTAGTTTGTTACTCATGGCAGCTTCTGTAGCCTTGGAGGTAGGAAGCAGCTAGGTACCACAGCCAGGAGATGGTCTGAAGGTGCAGCAGGGCTCTGCCCTCTGCAGCTGACATTGGATGGAACCTTCCCATGCTGAAGGTCTTTCCACCTTGTGTGAAACCCCCACACATATTTGAATAATCTCTCACTTCCCATTGTGCAGTTGTGTTACAAGATGAATCTTGCTGCCAGCAGGCCCAGCAGACAGGGCTGTGCCATTCCAGTAACAGCATCTTCCCAAGTTGCTCATTGTGACTCCCTGGTCCCTTCCTGGAATATTTTGGCTGTGAGAGCCTCAGTGCCGGCTCTCTTCCAAGGTTGAAAGACACGCTGTCCTTGAGGGCTGACTGTTTGAAACACCCACACAAACGAACTTTTCTTGAAAACAAGATTTATTAAAAATAGGAGGAAAATCAGATCAAAGAGCATGATGTGCTCAACTCAGAGGGCCAGATAATCTGTATCCCAGAATATTAAAACTCTGGTAGAAGAAACTGAAGTCCATTGCGGGTCTTTGTAATGAATCTGTCAAGTCAGAGGGTGCCATCTGACTAGCAATTAACAGATTCTTTAGCATCTGTATTTGAAACAGTGAGAAATTATTGGAGCAAACAAATTAGTCTAAACTCAACGGTATGAACATTTCAGAACAAACTTTGAAGGACAAAATAAATAAAGAATTGTAGGTAAACGTATCAAAGGTAATAAGAATTTGCTAAAGATGGATCAGGTCTATTTGATACTTTGCACTGTGAAGGTAATTGAAGTTTTAGAGGAAATACAGCAGCTCTAATTGATGTGGACTCTAGTAGAGATGCAGAGATGGTGCCACACAGGAATGTATTAGGGAAGCTGCAGAAGTTGAACGTTGCTAGCAGAACTCCTGAGGAGCAGTCATGGGACCAGTCTTACTTTAGACATGACCTTGGCTTAAAAAAGTGAATATGTGTTAATGGCTTTGCACTGTCACATTATTAAGAGAGGTGCCATTGATAGAGAAGAAGATCTAAATGTGATACAGGAAGACTGGAGCAGCCTGTAGGTCTGGAGTTGTTGAAATGGGATGAAATTTAATATGTTCTTAGGACTAATAGCAAAGAGAAAAAGAGCTGCTTCAGGTAGGAGACATTCCTGCAATGAAAACAGCAGGTATGAACTGGAAGTGGAAAGTTCTTTGGCTGTCTGAGCAGCGAAGGTCCAGCACAGCCTCCCTAGAGGTGTGGTGGCAAAGCCCTAAATGTTCTTAAGAGGGTGTTTAATAAATTTATGGGTGGGGTCTTGGCATGGATGTTATGTCTTATCTCCTGTCTTTCCTGCTATCCTGATTTTGTAGGCACTTCACATCATAGCGTCTGCTGCTTTAACTGAATGAAAATAGGTCATACCAGTGTGGGAATTCATGGGAGGTCATGCAGACATTAGGCAAGGTGAGAACAGAATAAACCCGATTTATATGATGTGCCTGTTGTAAACTGGGTTCCTGTGAATAGTTGTGGGCACTGCAAGAATGATTAATCTCACCTCCAGTCCTAGGTCAAAAGGGTCTCTGCTGAAGGATCTTCTTCTCTCCAGGTACACTATAGGAAGCAAAGATAACCAACTGAGTCTATAAACGTTTTGACAGATGAAGCCTGGGAGAAAAAAATCTCCTGCCTAGGGTATCCATGTGGAGATCCTGTCTTGTCACACATTCCTGTTTGCCTTGGTAGGTGTCACATCCAACTGCACTGAGGGCAGCTTCAGTGTCTCACACGCAGCATGGGGAACAAACAGGAGGAATTACAGATCCGCGTACAGTTGTAGGACTACAGTCTCATTGGGATCCCAGAGATGTGCTGGGATAGCTCATGTGACTGAGTGCTGCCATGCACGTAGAGCAGCAGGAATGCCTGGGTCTCTGCCTGGGACAGGTGAGGAGCCATCTCAGAGTTTATGGGTCAGGATTAGTTGGCAGATCAATCTGGCTGAGGTTGTGGTGGGTTTCTGCTACAGACCACCTGATCAGGAAGAGGAAATAGATGAGGCTGCATTCAGAGAACTGAAGGAAACCCCACTTTCACAGGCCATGCTCCTCATGGAGGGGCTTCAGCTACCCTAATATCTGCTGGTGGGATAACACAGCAGGGCACAGGCAATTCAGGAGGTTTCTGGAGTGCATTGATGACGAAGTCCTGGCACAGGTGATTGAGAAGCTGATGAAGGGAGGTTCTCTGCTGGACCTGATGCACACAAACAAGGAAAACTGGTCGACAAAGTGTAGGTCAGGAGCAGCCTTGGCTGCAGTGACCATGAGATGTTGGAATTTAGGATCCTGAGATGAGGGAACAAAGCAAAAAGGAAGATCACAAGCCTGGATTTCAAGAGAGCAGACTTTGGCCATTTCAGGGATCTGCTTGGAAGAATCCTGTGGGATATGGTCCTGGAAATAAGAGGGGTCCAGGAGAGCTCACTGATATTCAGGGATCACCTCCTCTAAGCTCAGGAATGGTTCATCATCAGCATGAAGTCCAGCTGGAGGCCATTCACTAGTGGTATACCCCAGGGGTTGGTACTAGGTCCTATACTGTTAAACACCTTCGTTAATGACCTGGATGATGAGACAGAGTGCACCCTCAGCAAGTTTGCAGATAATGTAAAAGTGTTGAGAAGTGATTGATAGACTAGATGGGTGTTCTGCCATTCAGAGGGATATGGACAGGATGGAGAATTGGTCTGGCAGGAACTTCATGATATCCAATAAAAAGAAAATTCAAGTCCTGCACCTGAGGAGGAATAACACCATGCACCACTATACTCTGGGGACCAATGCCTGGAAAGCAGCTTTACAGGAAAAGGACTTGGGAGTCCCGGTGCACAAGCTGAATATCAGCCAGCAGTGTGCCCTTGCAGCAAAGGAGGTCACCAGTGTCCTGGGCTGCATTAGGAAGAGCATTGCTGGCAGGTCAGGGAGGTGGTCCTTCACTCTGCTCAGCTCTGGTGAGACACCTCTGGTATGCTCGATCCAGTGCTGGGGATTGTTCAGCCTCAAGAAGAGATGACTTGGGGATTTTACCAATCATCAGCACTTGATGGTAGGGAGTAAAGACTAGATTCTTATCAGTGGTGTCTAGTGACAGGACAAGGGATGATGGGGACAACTGGAACTCAGGAAATTCCATTTAAATATAAGTACAATCTTTTTTACTGTGCAGGTGGTAAAACACTGGAAGAAGTTGCCCAGAGAATTTGTGGAGTCTCCATCCTTGGAGACATCCAAAACCCAGCTGAGCACGGTCCTGGGCAACCTGCTCTACCTGACCCTGCTTTGAGCAGAGGGTAAGGACTAGATGATCCTCAGAGGTGTCTCCAGCCTCAGTGATTCTGTGATATCTGCTTTCCCACTGCCAAGTTAGCCATGAATATGGTTTTTTTGATGCATGTTGTCTCCCTTGTGTAGGGACGAAAGAGCTTTGCACATCAGCGAGCACTAGGCTATGAGCTAGCATAAACTGTGTCTGCTTGGTTTCCCTCTCTGGGCCTACTTGAAAGCTTTTTGCTAAGACAGTGACCATCACAATCACCAAATGGTATTTATCAGCCTAATAGCAAAGAAACAGTGAAATTTGTTTACATGTTTTCAGATGCACGTCTGAATGAATTGATGCAGGGAACAGTTCAGACATTAGATATTCCCAATTTAATTGTAGTCTTCATCCATTAGCCAAAATGTCACTTCCCTCTCTTTGCGATCAAGTTAATTTAATTCTTGAGCATCTTTCCATTTTCATAGGTTGTTGCTTCACTGAGTCAGGTTCATGTACTAAATTGAATAACAGTGAACTCCTAGAGCAAAACTGTATGAGATTCAGACATTGGCAGAGCCCTTCTTATTGCATTGTAAATACAATGGAGCCTTTTTCTGTGCACTTCACAACTAGTCCTAGCTACAAGCAAAAGAGATATATTGTCCTGTATGAGATACATTGTCCATTCAAGGCACACAGAAGCATTTGGTTCTAAGCCTCTGCTTCAGTAAAGAAGAGACTGATTTTCCTTCCAGCCACAGTATCTTTTCATTCCTAGATATATATAAAAGGAGAAATACCCACTCTACTTCCACTTCTCCTTCAAGATTTTTGGACAAATACTCTGATGGAGAAAGGTATTGGATTTCAGACAGCTGTTTTCCTTCTTGCCTCATGTCACAACAGCCATTCCTAAGTTTTTCCAATTGCAAATCTACTTACAGACCAGCAAGTAATCCAAATATTGATCTGGGATGGAATTAAGTTTCTGTTGGGCTTTCAATACCTTTGTAACTACTGCAGTCCCAGTTTTGTTGTATATCTGCTCTGGAAACCTCTGTCTCAGGACATATTTTGGGTTAAAACACAAATGTAATGGAGTCCTCCTTGAAAATAAAGTTTATTTTCCTCCATTTCTTGAGATTAATCAAGCACTTGTCCTTCATTGTGCATTTCAGCTGCTCATCGCTATCTACCTTTACATCTTTATATCTTATGAAGTGAAATTTGATAAGATAAGCTTCAACATTGTCTTTAAAACTTTGGGGAATTCAGGTTAGTCCAGGTTTTCTGTAGCTCATGCTCATTTGCTCTCTGGCCTGGCAAATCCCAGCAGTTTCCCATACCACTAATGGCTGCATTTGGGCTGAGGTCCAGATCTCAACTCTGGACTGTGGGGTTCAAGTTAAGGATGAAGCACCGGATTGGTTGGAGAAGAAATGAGGACGAACTCAAATGCCTTCCTAAGCCTTAAATTGTGTCAGTTTCTGTATAAATACAAGCGAATCCATGTGATGCCTGTTTTTCTGTTGTCGTATTTGATCAAAAGAAAGAAGAGGCCAGAGAGAGACCCAAGGTAGCAGTTGCCATTGCAGAAATGGTTTCAATACACCTCTCCAGAAGAGGCAATATCCTGCCATCATCCCTCCCCTGAATGCCCTCTTCTGTCTGACCATGGACTGCTGAGTCCAGCTGACCTTCTGTTTCTCCTGGGTCCTACCAGCTTCTCATTAGACCCTCATCATGCTCTATTCACTCATTCCATCCCCATTTACTCTCTTCTTGTATTCGTCTTTGTACCAGAATTTTTCCTTCCTCTCTGCCATCACCCTGAGGCAATGTCCGTACTTGTCAGTTAAACAGTGCCAGGAGACATTTGTGGGGCTGGACCTCAGCTGTCTGTCCTGTCTCATTGTCAGCACAGATTCTGCTCCTGGTGTTAGATGAAGAGGCCTGGCTCTCCCCTTGACAATTCAGGAGTGAGGATAGGCCAAGGATCATTCCCAATAGACATCTAACCTATAACCCATCATATTTTGGAGCATAAAACCGGTCAATAGTGTAGAAAGGGGCAATTGTGAACAAATTAGCCCAGGAATAGTCCTAAGCACGTTTCATTTACTATCATCAACATTAAGGCATGTCTGTGCTAAAAGAACATGCAAAATATATTGTACTTCAATCCAAAAATTGTCTTAAACACAATCAGATGCTTTCTGATATCCTGGAAGTGCTGCGAAGACTTCAGACCAGCCCTCCTTGGGTTTTGTCTTCTGTTCCCTTTCTCCATTTGCATCTGCCTTCTGTGTACCTTGACCAGTGAAAGCGTCATAGAACAACCTATTTTTGCTCAAATTCTAGCAGAAGAGGGCTAGATTCTCATTTGGAGGAGGGACTGCAGCAGGTGTGGGTATATACAAATCCTGAGAGCAGTGAAGTTGCTACAGCACAGCTTTAGTACGGGGCCAGTGGTGGCCCAGCAGCACAAGAGGAACAGACAGCATGTTCAGAGGTGAGACTGAAGGACAACAAATTAATTGCACTTGCTCTTACGTGCTGTATTCCTCCCCCTTGATTGTGTGTGGAGAGGCTCAGTGGGGGTTAAGGGCTTCAGGGAGGGATCAGATAGTGCTGACTCTGCAAGGATCAAACGTGTTCTTCCTTGTCAAGTGTGACTGTGGAGTGAAGTCTGAAAAAGCCTCAGGGTGCTGCTGCTGAAATCCAAGCACTTCACATCGGTGAGAATGTGATGCAGCCCTACTGCCTGCCAAGCAGGGCACCTTTGGTAAGTTGGCTACCGTAATTTCTCAGCTAGGGGAAAGCACATGCCAGAGACAGGGTAAAACTTCTCTGGTGCTTCCAGAGCTCTGAGATTGCCTCTTTCCACATTGAGCAACAGCAGGCTCATTGCTCAGAAATAGCTTGGTCTCTTAGACGTATGAGCAGGTGTTGGTGGTAGGGTCTGTGCTTATCCATTTTGGTCTCCGAGTCCTGTAGTAGTATTCACTCATAGTATTCACACATTGGTCTCCGAGTCCTGTAGTAGTATTCACATGATCATAGGGCTGGCTGTGGAAGGACAGAGCTGTTCCTGAGTGTGTGTGGCATCTTCTCATGTGATGAAACCTCACACTACCATTGACAGTAAACACGGCCAAGGGAAAAGACTCTCTGCAGTGCCCCCTCCCTGTCCTTTTTTATACCCCAACATGATGCAGTGAGCATTAAAGTGTTGGACTGTCTCTGGACTGTAAAGCCTAGCTTTCAGATTTACTGTAAAAGCAGTGACTGTTTTCTGGGAGCATCTCACAAGAGAATGAGACTTTGTAAAAACAACTAATTCTCATTGCTCTGGGAGGTGATTTGTGATAAGGCGTGAAGGAGAGAGCCGCTTTCAGAAATGTGAAGGGTCTCCAGTCGCTATCAGCAAAGGGAGTGCATTGTGGAGTGTGTTCTGGTTTATATAGATGTGGTGCTATTTCTGATGGTTACCATAGCAACACTTGCGTCCTGTGATATATGTTCTGCCTTGTGAAATAGAAACACACAGAGGTGCTTGGAAGTGAATTCCCAAAGAAAAGCCTCTAGTGCTCCCACGTTCCTGCACGTGCACCCTAGCCCAGCTCTTGCTGCAGACCCTCATCCTCCAGTACCTGCTCTCAGTCTCTTGTACTACATAACGCAAAGCGGGGAAATAACACAGGGCAAGGTACTGTGGTAATGGTCAGTGTGCATGGGAAGGTGTTTCAGATTTCTTTTTTGCCTTCTTTTCAGCAGTTTGCTTTTTAGCAGGATTTGGCCCCAACCCTCCATTCATAAAGCAAGGTAATGAATTTGAGACCATTGTCTATTTCTGCCTGCAGCACAGACCTAGACATGAGCTGTGAAAAAACAGAGATGCTAGGGAGTTCTCTTTTACCCTTGCACAACAGCTCTTTCACAGATTTCAAAATCTGGCTAAGAAAAAATGTAATAAAGCAATGAAATACCTTCCTGTGTCCTGGGTAAATGTGTCTTCAGGGGGTCTTATGGAATGAGTAGGACGTAAAACTGGTGCAGTGTAAACTGTACAGTGTGATTTAGGGAGATAGTATTGGGAGTGCATGAAGTCCTGAGCCAAAGGAAGGTGGATAGGCTGGATTATCCCCTCTTTCACCTGAATAAGATCTAGAGGTAGCCCATGAAATTGGTGGGAGGCAGATTTCAAAACAAGCAAGAGGAGGTGGTTCTTCGATGAACATGTAGCTCAGCTGTGATTGGTGTTAATGCAGTGTTGTCTGTCTTACCTCGTTATTGATAATTGACATAACATTCAATTATTATGACCGCATATGTTGTCATTGCCACGTTCTGTCAAGTTGTGTTTTCTGACTGCTGAGAATTAATTTGCAAAGTTTCCTTCAGACCTGTGAATCCCCTCCACCACACCTCTGTCTGGTGTTTTGCAGACATATTCATTTGATCAAGTCATGAATTCTTAGTACCAACCTATGTTTTGCTGCATATATTCCTCCTTTCCATCCCTTCTATCACAAAAGAGTAGTATATAAATGCACTCAATTATCGTTAGATTAGAAATATTCCCTAAGTCGGCTGTTAGGAGGCAGTGATACTGACAAATAATGACCATTGGTGTTATGTCAACACAAGCGAAAGCAATTATTTTTCAGCCGTCTAACACCACAAAAGCAGATGTAGGAAGAAACTACCAATTAAAGATGAAAATACTTAAGGTATATAGTCTATGATTAAACTGATACTTAATGCACAATTTTTCTTTTGCTATTCTGTTGAGCTCTTTCCCTGTATTACTAAATCTCTGTGGCTGTTTGAAACACTTTGGTTACAGGTTTCAGTCTACTCCTACTTTATTATTGGACTTGTGTTTTTAGAGTGAGTTGGTGGCCTGGACCCTGGGGATTACCTCACCTCTTGAAATCCTAAATGCATCAGGCAAGCACTGGTACATTAGCAGTCAGATATAATTGCATTTTGTCTGCTGCTCTTCACACGTTGTTTACAACAGAGCAACTCTTCCCCAGAACATGATTCTTTTGCTCAGGCATCTCCTGATGCCTGAGACAACTGAGAGCAGTTGTCTCTCCCCACACGCCAAACTCCATTTCATTCATGTAATGTGAGCACAACCCTAAATCCTTTCAGGGAAAGAGACTGAACTTATGCAGTTCTAAATATGAAATGTTGTTCCCAGACATGTGAATCAGATTTGGGGCAACAGGACTGGAGGGTGCAAGGCATCCATGGCTTCCCCCAACAACAATTCTCTTGACTCATGTTTCTGAAGCAGCTGCCATCTCAGAGACGGAGGCTTGACCTCTGACAGAAAATGTCTAGTAATTTATTTGACTTAGGGCATCAAGACAGCCCCATAAAATCTTGTGCAGAGGAGGGCAATATTGAAGTTACCAGGTGGCAGAGAAGGTGGTATTTACATCTAAAACACAGAGGTCTTGGGCAAGGAGACAGAAGTGCAGGAGCTTTTCCTGAGTTCTTGGTACACTTTGTACCCAGCCCCATAGAGGGTAAGAAAATGGAAAGAGTTAAGTGCGCCTTTTTAAAAGATGTTAGTCTTGAAAATGCAGTTGCACACTTGCTGTGTTATTTTCTGATACTCCTGAAGCCAGTGAGAGTAATGTATCTCCTGTATTACGAGGAGGCTTCTGAAAGCACCACTCATCCCCTTTAACTTCTGGTGCCTGCAATAGAAACAACTCCACCTGACCCAGTCACCACAGCCTCCTTTTCCAGGCCAGGGGGACAGATGGGCACTTCCACCAGAGTGATCCATCGGATGTACTGTACACATCTGTCTTAGGGTAAGATGACCTACCTTCTCCATGACTCTCCAGTGGGATGACTAGTTCAGCCGCAGATATCTGTGTTCAGACATACCCATATCCAGTACCCTTGAAAACTGATATAGATCCAGAGGCATAAAGCCATTGTGAAGGCAACTTGTACTGAAGTTGTGGTTATGCAACCAAGAACAGACTTGTTCTTGTTGTTGCTTGTTGCTCTTGCAAGAGCAACAGAGCTCTTGCTTTGTGACACTTGAGGGGGCAGGCAGGTGTGCTTGCTAGTCCAGCTGCTTGTAGAGGCTGGGTGGCATTGCTTGCAGAGCCAAGACTCAGATCTACGTACATTTCTGTCACTATTAGGAATCTAGAAGTCAGCCTTCACCATGATAACTACATATATAAATAGGGCAAAAAAAAAAGTATAGTTGAGATACCAAATGTAAACATACCAATCCTTAGCAGGATCCCTCTACAAAAGCGAGAGGTGACACTGACTTTTACACCCAGGGCTTGGTGAGGACATGGCAGTGTGCAAGGACAGTCACTGATGTGCAAAGGGGGCTGTTTCTGGATGTGACTGAGTTTTTAGTCTCTTCTCTCCTGTGGCACCCCAGATCCTCTGGAGAGATGTATCACCATCCGGTCCTTCCTGGTCCATCTCTGAGTGCTGACCCATCCCTCCAGCATTTGCAAGTACTGCTAATAGTCTGTGACAGCAGCCACCGCTTTGTCCCAACCCATGCCTAAAGGACCTCAGCTTTTCCTTTTCTACAGCCGTTCATCCTCTTCTCCAGTCCTGGCTGGGATCTCTCCATAAGTAGCTCATGAGAGACACTTGAAACCTCCAACAGAAAAGCCAGAAGAGAGTTTCTGTGTTCTCATGAGAGAGCTCCCTTGATGTTCTTATGCAGCATCAGTCTATAAAAGCACTGTACTGGGGCAGACCAAAGCGCTGCCAGCCCGGTTCCCTGCCTGTGAGAAGGCACATCCAGAATCTGAGGGAAAGGGTGTATAAACGGTGTAAGTGTGCAGGGATGTTTCTCTCCATGGATCTAAGCTCAGTTTCATTCTGTGATTCTCTCAGCTTCCACAAAACCCTGAGACAATGAATTCACAGTTTAGTTGTGTGTCATATGAAAACGTACTTCCACTTCTTCTTTTCAAACTTGCAGCCTGCTCTATTCATCCCTCTTTTCTTGTTCACTCACCCCCTCCACCCTCAAACTTGCAGCCTGCTCTATTCATCCCTCCATTCTTGTTGTTCGCTCACCCCCTCCACCCCGATCTCCTCTCTCTCTGAATTGGAGAGTCCATATCAATTTAGTGTCTCCTTGTGTGGAAGCTATATCCTTTTGAGGATAGAGAAGAGAGAACTAGGTATTATTTTCAAGATGAAAGCCCACTACGGATTTATGGAGTGGCATAATAATGTTTGCAGTTTTATTCTCTGTTTGTTTGCTGACATTTGATTGCTTTCACATTGTTAAGCATTGAACTGTAATTCGCAGGAAATAACCATAAGGACTCCGAGATCTCTTCCCTGAGTGGTAATAGCTAATTATGAACCCATCATTGTTTATATCTTTAGCTAGTGTTGCTTTTCTGTGTGCCTTACTTTGTATCCATCAACACCGAATTTCTTCTGCCATATCATTGCCAGTCACTTAGAAGGATGGCATACTTTTGCAGTTCTTTACCACCAGGTTTTATTTTCAGTACTTGAAATTACTTTGTCTTATGACTAATTTTGACAGTTCACTAATCATTTGCTCTTTCAGGTGGTTTTTTAATATGGTGAGCAGCTCAAACTCCATCAGTAGCTTCCCAACCCCTGTTTCCTGTGTCTTAACCGGTTGGTAGGCTACGTGACCTTCCCTCTTACCTGTAATAATACTGGTAACCGAAAGAGAAATAGCTGATACTGATGAAAATCCAAGCATGGAGATACACTGGCCCCGTGGAGGCAACTCCTCCACTGTCCAGGGCGATGCCTGAAGCCGGTGTGGTGAGCTGCCTGCTGGAGCTCACCTTTCCAGCAGCTGCAAAAGGAGTTTATGGTGACTAGCTCAGATTTGGATATCCCTTATTAGCTATCTAAAATGGGCTGGAAATTTTAGATTCCTGGTTTTCTCTAATTCATACTGTCTGTGTGTTAATTCACGGTTTATTAGAGCCCCTGCCAGTTTGCCCAGTGAATACCGAGGAGTAATGCAGCGCTTCCATATCTGAGTTTCTTTAGGGTGGATACCATCTGGTCCTAGTAAATTGTTATTATTATTTTATCAATTTTTCAGAAAAACTCTTCATCTGCTGCTTCAGTTTAAGAGTCTTTCCAATGATTAGGGGATTGGAGCATCTGTCATATGAAGAGAGCCTGAGAGAGCTGAGATTATTTAACCTCAAAAAGCAGTGACTCAGAGGGGTTTATCAGTGTGTTTAAACACCTCGTGGCAGGGGGGAGTACAGAAGATGGGGCCAGACTCTTCAGAGTGGTGCCCAGTGAAAGAGCAAGAGGCAATGGGCACAAATTGCAATACAGGTTTCCCTTAAACATAATTATTTTATTTTATTTTATTTTATTTATTTTTATTCTATTTTATTTCTTACTGTGAGGGTGGTTGAACACTATCACAGGTTGCCCAGACAGGTTGTGGAGGTTTCAGTCTTGGTGATATCAAAAAACCCAACTGGATACAGTTAGGATACCTGCTCTAGCTGACCCTGCTTCGAGCAGGAGGATTGGATGGATGATCTCCAGAGGTGTCTCCAGCCTCAGCGTTTGAGTGATACCACAATGTAACACAGGCTGTAACAGCGAAACCCTCCCCAAGCTCTGCAGTGACTATTCCTGCAAATATGAGCTGTTTTGTGGTGGCCTTGCCTTTCTTGGGCACTCCCTGTTGTACACCTTGATCATCTTGTAGTTTTATAGGCTCTGTGGTAGATTTCTGGCTTCTGGAAAAGGCTTTATTATTAGTTTTTATGGCTTTTGGAATATTGCTTCTTAAAACCTTTTTTGGTCTTACCATGACTGGATTTTGTGCTGTTTTCTGTTTTTCTCATTTGGACACAATTTCCACTTTCTGAAGAATGTCATTTTACTCCTAATAGTCTCCATTACTCTACTATTTAACCACAAGAGCTCCTTTCTGGTCCTTTTTATAGGCAATGTATATTTATTCTAGGCCTCTAATATGGTTCCTCTATGTAATTTCCTTTCCACCTCCAAGCAGTTTATCTTTTTGGCCGCTGCTTTTAATTTAAGTTTAGCAAGTTCCTTGTCCTGTCTTTGGATGGGATAAATGAGCTTCCAGAGTGCCTGTTAACACAGTCAGTTTGGATTACACACCTAACTTTAAAATGAGGGTAGTTTTAGCCCACGAATCCCTGCTGTGTGTGACCTGTCCTGTTCCTAATATAAAAAAATCTGTTTTCTCGCCTGGAAACTACAACACTGTATAGGACTCTAGCCGAAAAAATGAGGCATGTCTTTATCCATTTCACCATATCTGCACAATACTGCCTAATTTTCTGACAGATATTTTGAATTAGTTGCATGAATAAATAACTATTCTATGTTAAAGGTCTTTGTAAAACCACCTGCTTGATTTTTTTCCCCAGTAACTGATATTGAGGGTCCTCACTGTTATTCTGTTAAAAATGAAAAAAACATTTTCATTTGAGCTTGGTAGATCTGGAGAAATAACTCTACTTCATCAGCCGTACATTACTATAACAAGGAGAGTATCATCACTGAGAACCCAAACAACCCAATAGCGGTTTGCTTCATTGCTGGTGATTTATATTGAGTTTAAAAGTGTACTTGATGTGACAGAATATTTGGGGCAGTGAATTACACACAGGGACAACTGGGACAAGTACCAACTTCTAGAGCATAGCCGTGGTGTATGCCATTCATTGGTGCAATGGATTCGATGCCTGCTCAGCGCAGGTGTAAATGGGGGGGATTGATGAAGATTTGTCCCCTTTGTCCCTACCAGAACATCCACCTGGTGGCCAAGTGGCTGAGTTCTCTGGAGAAGAAGCTGGAGCAGCACAGTGAGGGCAGCCACCAGGATTTCCGTGTCTTCATTAGCGCGGAGCCAGCACCCTCCTCTGACAGCCACATCATTCCCCAGGGCATCCTGGAGAACTCCATCAAAATCACCAACGAGGCCCCAACTGGGATGCATGCAAACCTGCACAAAGCCCTCGACAACTTCAACCAGGTAGGAGTGGAGCAGGGCTCACGCCGGTGACTGGCCGACAGTCGGCTTGGAGCTGCTGGAGCCCCATGTGGAGTGTGATGTGTGTGGGCATTGCCGCTCCCAGGCAGCAAACGTGCGAGTCCCTTTGCATCGTGTAGTCCCTGGATCCAACAACCCCCTCCTCTCTTCTTCAGGATCTGGGCACAGATCTCTTTCCAAGCACTGATTTTCCCAAGAGAGGACTCAGGTAATCCTGAACAGCTTCTTTCTTGCAGAAGGTGACAAGATACCAGACTTCTGCCCAGTTTAATAATTTCCTCACCAACGTATGATCCTTAGAAAGGCTGTTTTGTTACAGAATCAAACTTCTGAGTGCAGTATATGGGAGACTTTTGTCATGTTTCAATTTGATTTCTGTGTCTGTGTCACTCCTTTTTGGGCTGGCGAGTGACATATTACATCTAACACCCAAAGACATGGAGAGGCGAGCAGGTTAAACCTTGCTTTTTTGCTCTTCTGTTTAACCAGGTTTAGAGGTTCAGAACTGCTGATATGGTCACATCCCACATGACTCTTCAGAGCAGCATAAGGGGACCTGGTGTTGTGTGCCCAAAGGCCATTCATCTCAAAACCGTGCTGACATCAGAAATGTTGCGAATTAGAGCTGAAATCTCCCTGCAGGGAGGACTTGCTTTGCCAGACGAGGGTAAAGTAGGCCATCTTGATAACTGCTGGCCCACAAGAAGAATAGCTGACGGCAGGTTGTTTGTTGCTTTTGTTGCGTGGTGACCACGTACACACTCTCCTGTTACAACAGCCACCCTCCCAGCTCTTTGCTGCTGGAACTGCAGCTGAGTCTCTTGTGCGGGGCACACAAAAGTGAAGCGTGTGGAAATGAGGGGAAATATTCTTCTCTTGGTGCTGCAGAGGGTATGGATCAATGTTGGAGCTGTTGTAACATGGTGATTAAATGAGCCTACTTTGTGGCCTCACTTGGCAGCTCTGGGCACCACAGGGTAGGAGGCTGCCAAGAGCAGTGGGGCAGGGATCAAGTCCCAGTGGCTCTCCAGGGAACAGCCTGTGTGTCAGGGCATGCTGGAGCCTGGCGTGTATCACTGCTGGAGGCAGCTGTGCTTCTGCTGACCCTGTTTTCCGCATGACACAAAAGGCTAAGGGCTAACCACTCACATTTATGAGTGGTTAGAGACACAGACCATTGTGCTCTGCCTGCTGCCCTGAACACCCATTACCTGCATTCACACATCACTGTTACCTTGGTGTTGTTACCGTAAATCGGCAGATGAAGAACTCTCTAAGACTCAATTTGGAGTTTTAGAAAGCAGGCATTCTTTATTGTGGCGCCGGGTGCAAGGTGGAATTTCCACAAATCAAGCACACCTATGGCTAGATCACCGTTACATTTATACACAAAAATTATAAGGTAGTACACTCCCAGTTACAATGATTGGTTAGTGATTTACATATAATTATAATATCGGTTATGTCATTCTCTTCTGTTACTACGCTTGCGCAGGGGAAGGGTCTTCACCTGGGCAAGGGTCTTCTTGACCTGTGGGTGTGTTTTTTAGTATTATAATGAAGGCAGTTCACTTCAGGACACCTTAAAAGTAGGTTTTGTTGCCAAGTTGGCCAGCTAGATATCTACCTTGCCAGGTTGTCAAATAACTCATCCCATATACCATAGAACCTCGGGGCTCTGGTTATGGTCTAGAGAGTCCAGAGAATAGGGAATAGGGACTTCAAGCAACACAGCCTCAAATAATAAGTAACACAGCATCCAATACATAACGCTACCATAGGGGCTAACTTATTAGAATCAAAATGTTCTTATAGTTGGTTATTTCACAACCTAAAGATTCAGTAAAACTTAAGATACTCTTCAACAGTGTGTCGAGCTCTCACAGCAAGACCCTGGCTGTTAAACCTAGAGCAGCCAGAAGGGCCTGAAGGTACATTCACCCCTCGGACTGCCTTTTTGGATCACTAGCACTGAAGTTACTACGGCCTCTCCGTTCTGCTGGTGACTGTGCTGCGAACACGCAGGGCAAACTTGCAGGATTGCTTTCTTTTCTCTCCATACAACCTCTTGTCATTTGGGACCAGGCAGGAGCAACCCCAGCCTATTGTGGACCCCAGGCACCGGTCCATGGGGCAGAGAAATGGGGACAGCTCAAAAATATTCTTGCACTTAGACATTGGTATGGAGGGAATCTCAAGTGCAGAAGCTAACATTGCTGAGCAGGTGAGGTGGGGAGGCACCACGCAAGGTTTAATGTGAGTAGTCAGGGAAGATTATTCCATTTTTATCTACTGTCATTCATCATCTTGAACTCCACGAAACGTCCTGGAGAGCAAGGGAGGGGAGAACCTTCACCCCAAGTAATGTTTCCATCCTGGCTCTGCTCATTTCAATCAGATAGTAATTAGCATTTTCTAAATTGCTAGAGTATTATAAAATGTCCTTTATCAGAAGTACTGGAGTGAGTGGGTGGGGCCCCGTTACACCTCATTTCCCTGCTTTGTATAGAATGGATGTTCAAATTTAGCTTTCAGCTGAAAGCCACAAAGAAGGCCCATTATTCTGTGTGAGGAATATTGTTCTGCTTTGTAGCTGAAGAAAAATGCACAACTAAACAGAGAGGCTGAATGAGACTGAGCTGGATTCTTACTCAGTGTTCATTCAGGCAAGCTCCCTTTGATGTCCAGGGGCATTTTTTGAAATGAGAAAGGTGCTCAGCACATATTTGAGCCAGTACTTCATCAGGTTGCTGATAATGAAGGGGGCTTAGAGTGCTGTCTCATCAAGGGGAAAACAGTGTTTGGGATGTTCTTGATCTATGCAGTTAGTCAACGTCTTGCATACTTTACAGTAAAACTTACTTTACACGTTTTGCTGATAATGAAGGGGGCTTAGAGTGCTGTCTCATCAAGGGGAAAACAGTGTTTGGGATGTTCTTGATCATCTTATGCAGTTAGTCAACTGCATACTTTACAGTAACGGCTTCCCCTTTTTCAGCACAGACCCTGAGCTTTGTTATGCTCCCCAGCTGATTAAAGGTCTAACATTGTATTTTTTTAAGATAAAGACAATGAAGGGAAGTCACACGGGCACCCTTTGTAGTCTTTATCACATAACAGAGTGGAATTAAAGGGTCTGTCCCTGGGGAGGGAGGATGGAGGGGCTGGTGTAGCTACTCCCTCCTTGCTCAGCTGTGCAGGTCAGAGCCACCATACCCTGGATATGCTATTCCCAGGGAAGGTTTGCAGACGTGGGTGGTGGTGTAGGCAGGCCCTACCCAACATGTTAAACTCTCAGGTCTGGAGAGATCTCTACTGTTGGCCATGGGAGATCCCATCAGGTTCCTGCCATGGGGCAGGGGATCCACTGCTCAGCCACACCGCTGTTGCCAATGCAGAACGAGGACCAGAGCTTTCCAAGCCTCTGCTTGGCTTCAGCCACAGAAAGGAGGTTCAGCTTCCCCCCCGAGAGCTGAGCTTCAAGCCTCATGCCATGCACACAGCTCCAGTCCTTCATCCCTTCTGCTGCTCTGCTCTCCCGTAACATTGATGCTCACGCTGCTGGGAACAGGCATGGCTGCCCAGGCTTCCCCTTGGTGCTTGCCTGCTGAGACATCACTCCCAGCACCATTCAGGGTTCTTTGGAGACTGGTTCCCTTTGTTCATTTTCATTGATCAAATGACTCAGGCTCCTGCCCCTCCACCTCCGACATCACAATTCTGCCTACTCATTTGTAGAAATTAAAACTTTAAACATCACCTGAAAGTTGGGAAAGGAAGCACCCATTGCTGTGCTGGCTTTAAAGGGCTGCATTAGATTTTTTTTGCAAGTATTTGATCTCCCTTGCTTGGATTTTTAGTAGTTTCTCACATCCCTGCTTTGGTGTGCTGTGTAAGGTCGTGCCGTGAGCAAATCTGCTGCTGCAGCACATGACCAGGCTGGCTTTGTGCAGAGGGTTGCAGCAGCGGGAGCACAGCCTTTCTGGGAGAACTCCCTGCTGCTTCAGCCCTGCAGCTCAGAGAAATGCTGCCCCAAGGAAAACTTTTGTACTCAAGAGGCACGGCGGACTTTAGTTCTTCCAGGTACAGTCCTCCTCGACAGGAACCTTCCTTAAGGCCACCGTCCCAGTTACACTGCTGGCATATCTCTCCATCTCCCCGCTGTGGGATGAGGCACATGCAGGTGATGGGGCATTGGGTGGGTGCACGTTTCCTTCCCTTCTTGGCTGTCAGCATGTGTTCCTGTGCAAAGCCACTTCGAGTTGGAAAAGAAAATATTAATTTGGAAAATACGCATCAGAATTTGCCAATAAATTTGCAGTGCAAAGCCACTAACTTAGAAAATTAATGAATGTGTATATTACACAGAAATGAATTGATTGGGCAAATTGATTCACCCCGTCCAAAGTCTGGTGTATTTGGGAGGCCCTGAGAGTCACTGAGACAGAGGGCAGTGTGGACTTACACAGCCCTGTCTCTCTGCCTGTATTGCAGGATACCCTGGAGATGTGCACCCGGGAGAATGAGTTCAAGAGCATCCTGTTTGCCCTCTGCTATTTCCATGCCTTGGTGGCAGAAAGGCGCAAGTTTGGCCCCCAAGGCTGGAACCGTTCCTACCCCTTTAACACTGGAGACCTCACTATCTCTGTGAATGTGCTGTATAATTACCTGGAGGCCAGCTCAAAGGTGCGTGAATCAAATGTGGGCTGTTCGGTGGCTTTTAACTACCAGTGATAGAATCATAGAATCATAGAATAGTTTGGGTTGGAAGGGACCTTTAAAGGTCATCTAGTCCAACCCCCCTGCCATGGGCAGGGACATCTTCAGCAAGATCAGGTTGTTCAGAGCCCCGTCCAACCTGACCTGGAATGTTTCCAGGGATGGGGCATCCCCCACCTCTCTGGGCAACCACCTTCAGCATAAAAAATTTCTTCCTTATATCTAGTCTAAATCTACCCCCCTTTAGTTTAAAGCCATTCCCCCCTTGCAACAGGCCCTGCTAAAACATTTCTCCCCATCTTTCTTATAAGCCCCCTTTAAGTACTGGAAGGCTGCA
>NW_008795363.1:387495-410116 GCF_000699145.1 Aptenodytes forsteri | reverse complement strand
GACCTGCTGGCCACGCTTCTTTTGATGCAACCCAGGTTACGGTTGGCCTTCTGGGCTGTGAGCACACATTGTCATCTCATGTCCAGCTTTTCATCCATCAGTACCCCCAAGTCCTTCTCGGCAGGGCTGTTCTCAATCCCTCTATCCCCCAGCCTGTATTGTTACTGGGGGTTGCCCTGACCCAGGTGCAGGACCTTGCACTTGGCCTTGTTGAACTTCATGAGGTTCACACAGACCCACTCCTCGAGCTTGTCCAGGTTGGACAGGACAAGCCAGGTAGACTGGCTTGTGCTGAAACTCCTGTGAAGTCTCCTTAAATGCCATTTCCTTGGTATCTTTGGTTTTATAACTTCACAGTTCAGTATACGTTTGTGGTGAGATGGGAAACTTCCGCGCCACTCACATCTGTAGCAGCCTACAAATCATAACAAATAGTGCCTGTGGTCTTTAATAATTGAAAACACATAGTGGTCTTGGTTTAACAGAGCTTAGAATAAATTTCCATTTCAGTGGGAAACTGCACGAAATCTATGCTGTGATCCAGTTTTCTTTGGGCAGGATTTAACTACTACCTAATGTTTGTTTACTTAGAAAACTGAAATAGTGAAGTGAAAGCAGTCACTGTGCAGATCAGTGCTTAGTGTTGTAGCCTGCAGCTCAGCGACATGGCTGGTGGAGCTCTGGCTGCCTGAACTCCTTCATGCCCTCCTGGTTCATTCTTCAGGTCCCATATGATGATTTACGCTACCTCTTTGGTGAGATTATGTACGGAGGTCACATTACAGATGACTGGGACAGGCGGCTTTGCAAAACCTATTTGGAAGAATTTATTAAGCCAGAAATGCTGGAGGGAGAACTCCTCCTTGCTCCAGGATTTCCCCTCCCAGGGAACATGGACTATAATGGCTATCATCAGGTAAGCTCTTTGTTTTCTGGCATTATTTATACACATAAATGTAATGTCTTCCATAACTGCCCTATAATCTGGTTTAGGAGGCAGTGAATAGGACCGCAGTGTTTCAACACACCTCCTGTTATTTCCCATTATGTTCTGTTTCTGTAGACATTTCAGCATTCCCTTGGATGAACCAAGTCTAATGGTAATTTACTACTTCATCATGGGCTCATTCTGTTCATGCATGAATAGAACAACTGTATTGGTTCTTGAGACTTGAACAGGGCTCCTGGAAAATTACATCCACATACTGTTTGCTAAAATGGCCCTTTCAAGCTCCTTTTATCATCAGTTTTGATGAGAAACACTGAAGGGTCTTGTTGCTCTACTTACTGATCTCATCTGTTCTTTGTATACAAATGTGATAGCAGAGATAGGCATATTAAGCTGTTTTTGTTCATAAAACTTAACTACTGGAAGCTAAATTCCCCCAAGAGATTTCAGGATATTGATGCTGAAATGCACAGCGGATAATTGCTAGAGAAAGTCCAGGCCTGAGCTATGTAGCCAAGCCAAACTTCAGCAATTACTAAATTTTCACAGCAGGAGTAGAAGCAGTTCTGTAAACAATTGTACACTCCTTTCTCCCATCAGTTCGCTGGTGTTTCAGCCACAAGCAGAGTTATATCAGCTTGGGCTTACTTACTCGGGTGGGTGATAATTCCAGCACCATGAACTCTGCAGGCAAAGTGCCCTGGACTCTGTATCTAACCTGAACCTGAATTTCTCTGTACAGTACATAGATGATGCCTTGCCTCCGGAGTCTCCTTATCTGTATGGCCTCCATCCCAATGCTGAGATTGGCTTCCTTACCCAGACCTCAGAGAAGCTCTTCCGCATCGTGTTGGAGTTGCAGCCCCGGGACACCAGCATGGGTGAAGGAGGAGTGGTGACCAGGGAAGAAACGGTGAGAGGGGTAGAGGAAGGAGCTGTTGAATTTTGATACCTGTCTCATTCATAAGTAGTCCTGCCTAGCTCAGGTTTGTCTCACAACTGCTTATTATAATGTGATCTGCCTTTGCTGGATACAAACCGAGTGTCTAAAACCACTAGCCTCATATTATGCAGAATATCACCATGGTGGGATGTAACTGGAGTATTGTCAGTAATAGGGCAGTGGCTTTTAATTACCCCCTGAACTGCAATACCTTCATTATCACCCTGTGAAGACGTTGCAAATAAACCTTCTGTGGCCTCCACTGTCTCTGAGGCACTGGTCCCTGTGCACCATGCTGTGACTGGCATACCAATGGGCTCCCTGAGTGCACCGTCTGCCAGGTACAATGTACCACCCAGAGCTCAGCCCACCTCTTACTGCTGCCACCAGGTCCCACCCAGCTCCCAAGCTCTCAGGGGCCTTGTAATTCCTTATTTCCAGCTGAACTCCTTCGCTATGCCTATGTACCGGGCTGATCTCAGCCCTTCCTCTCAAAACTCACAGCTCGTTAAAATCTGGCCCAAGCATAACAGGATCTGAAACCAGCCAACACTCACTCAGTTTTTTTATTTCTGCAGTCTTAAGGTCCCAGCTCTGTGTTTCAGGCTTTGCAAATTAATGAATGGTTAATAGAAATCTTATATGAAGTTTGTGGTTTCACACATGCTTCCTTTGGCTTGGTGTGGAGCTGGGGAACTTACTGCCTTTGCCTAAGGGGCCCTTGGAAGTGCTGGGCATGTTCACTTTTCAGTTCATACTGGAATTTGAGGTGAGGGGAATAATCCAGAGGTAGCAAAGCCAAAGGAGATGCTCAAAGATAGCAAATGTGACTACCTCTTCTCCCCTCCCAGTCCTTTTGCTATTGAAATACAATTAAACTTCTTGGCCGGAGAAGCAAAATTATCAGTGAGTGATCCAGCAGTGGCATCACAGGGCATGGCTACCCTGCAAACTCCTGGTGACAGTCAAGAAGACTGTCACAGGAGCACGGAAGTCCTCACGGCTTTCATGATCTCTCTGAGAAGAAAAGCTACCTGAAAGCAACCTGAGTGTGGCCCCACTGCACTGCGTGGTGCCTGGGGGGATGCTCCCATAGCTAATTTTCTGGAGGTGATCTCTCTCATTATCTGAGCTATAACTGGCACTGGCTGCATCCCTTTCACTTGGTTCTTGAATGAGAGTGAGTTAAGAGCTACCTCTTAGCTCCTCCATTGGAGGATTTCTGGCCCCTGGTTTGGCTGAGATGGTTTTAGGGAGTTTGCAGGGAAACCGCGAGCCTGTCATTTTCCCAAGGCTCTGACAAGTCCAGTTATTCCCACGGGTTTCTAGGGCCACATTACAGAAAATGAGCTGTAATTGTTGTGAAAAAATCAGAGCCAAAGGGATTTGCAGGGGAATTTCAAATTGGAGGATATTTCTGTACTGCACCTGAGGTGCAGCTGAAGAGCTTTTCCAGCTGAGCTTTAACTTTAGCCACCTAGCTGGTTGCAATAACAGCCTACACATCATCACCTCTTCATAATGCCTGACATGAATGTGGAGGGTTTGGAAGAGCAGCAATGGGAGGAAATTGGAGTACAGAGTCCAAAATATGAATGTTGGTGGGCATGGCAATAAAACTACCCTGCTCTGCCCTCTGTCACTAGCTGGCAGCTGTCACTGGCACCTGCACGCCAGGTTTTGCACATCAGACCCCAGAATTGTAACTGTGCGTTATGTGGTCCTGAAAAATCCCCAAAAAGCAGAAGTCTAGCTCAGGTTCCAGCACAGAAGTAAAGCAAAGCATTGAGTGAGAGACTTTCATACCAAGTTGCCTAACAGTCTCTAACCTGAGAGGTACAGCTGATCCCATGAAGATTAGGGTCTTCATGCCTCATTGTCAATCAGAAAAGTTTTTGTCTGTTTTATTTATTTTTTAGACACTAAAAACTTCCTGTTGCATTGACGCTTTCCCTGGTTAGTATTTAGAGGTATAAAGCACTGTTTCCAAATGAAGCTGTAATATTGACTAGAAAATAATTTTGTTTCATTATGCTTTTCTTCCACGGCTCTATTAGTTCAGAATGCCAAATTCAGCTTAAAATTCAATTTTATACAATCATCTTCCTCTATCAATATACCACAGAAAAACAGCTCATAAGCTCTGCTGTCCTGAGGCTCAGCTGAGGCTATAGCCCCATCCGTCTTCTTGCATCAAACCTGACCTTAGGAGAAGTAAGAATACAGGCTTAAGATCCAAGAAGAAAGGAAACTGCTACATGTCACGGTGACATTTTTAAACCGTCATTTTGAAAGCGTCTCATCTGACATTAACTTTTGTAAGCATTTGAATTTTAATAGGATGGGGCAAGCTCTTTGAAAGGTGCCATGCCCACCGCAGCTGACACTGATTGTTTTCGGAGACACTAACTGGCGGATGGAGTTTTCATCCTGTGATCAGGCAGCTGTCAGCTGAGGAAGCCCAGTGGGTCATTCACTAACATCCCTCTCTCTTTTCCCTTTGGCACACAGGTGAAAGCTCTTCTGGAAGAGATGCTAGAGAAATTGATGGATGAGTTTAACATTGCAGAACTGATGGCAAAGGTGGAGGACAGGACGCCGTACGTTGTGGTTGCCTTCCAGGAATGTGAGCGCATGAACATCCTCACTGGTGAAATAAAGCGCTCTCTCAAGGAACTGGATCTGGGGCTGAAGGTAGGAGCTCTGGATGCTTGCGACTGCAGCCTTATAAAATCTTGATGAATGGAAAAGGTGCTCAGGGAATAAAAGGGGTTACACTCTGTATACAGCACTGCTGGCTGCAAAACCAACTTGACTCCATGGGGAAGGGTTCACAGATGGATTTCAAATGGCACATTGTCCACAGGCCATGAGCGCAAGCACTGGGAGAGGTTAAAGATACACACAGCAATGACTGCTTTTGGGAACAGAGACCAAGCACTTCAGTCCACTTGATATTGTAGCACAGCAACAATAGGTCACTCAGAAATTGAGACGTGGCCTATTTAAAGGTGAGCCAAAAAATCACACCTTTTCACAAAATGCCCAGTTACTGGGGGGAACTTGTAACAAAGTGTCATTAAAGGCACAAGCTGAGCTGAAATCAAAGGAAAGATTGGTCATGTGTAAGGACACAAAATGTCCAGAGCTATAAGAGAAAAAGCCTAAAAACTCAAGAGTTTTGGAAGAGATACAACTCTCCTTGCTGGGTATGAGTCATTCGCTAATGGAGGAGGGTCAGGAGCAGACCTTCCTATGGAGATACTGTCCATGATTGCTCCACCCACAGTTGCTTCTCCACCCTGGTAAGAAACTAGTTTGCTCTAGAGGAAGGTGATGTCTGTGTCCCTCTGGGTGGTGGCTTTGGCCATTGCTTATGGAGAACAGTGAGGAGCTCTGGGGCTGGCAGGACACACCAGGCAGGATGCAAATTTCTGGGTTCAGCAGGATGTGCAGGAGGGCTGTGCTTTGAGGCTGCATCCACTGGTAGGGGAAGTCATCTGCTGAATCCCCTCCTAGGCAGTTGGTAGGACAAAATATAAAAAGTTACTGACTGCCCATTAGGGGATAAACCAGCATAGATCAGACTGCACTGCAAGTGAGTGAGGACCTGCCTAGCCAGCCCTGGTGCCCTGTAGCAACACTTCCCCTTCACCTTAACTCCATTCACCACAACTCTCTGGGCCCGGCCATCCAGCCAGTTTTTGACCCAGCGCAGAGTCCACCTGTCTAAGCCGTGAGCCGCCAGCTTCTCTAGGAGAATGCTGTGGGAGACAGTGTCAAAGGCCTTGCTGAAGTCCAGGTAGACCACATCCACAGCCTTTCCCTCATCCACGATTGCTCCACCCACAGTTGCTTCTCCACCCTGGTAAGAAACTAGACTTTGCTCTAGGAAGGTGATGTCTGTGTCCCTCTGGGTGGTGGCTTTGGCCATTGCTTATGGAGAACAGTGAGGAGCTCTGGGGCTGGCAGGACACACCAGGTAGGATGCAAATTTCTGGGTTCAGCAGGATGTGCAGGAGGGCTGTGCTTTGAGGCTGCATCCACTGGTAGGGGAAGTCATCTGCTGAATCCCCTCCTAGGCAGTTGGTAGGACAAAATATAAAAAGTTACTGACTGCCCATTAGGGGATAAACCAGCATAGATCAGACTGCACTGCAAGTGAGTGAGGACCTGCCTAGCCAGCCCTGGTGCCCTGTAGCAACACTTCCCCTTCACCTTGTCATCCGAAAAGACTCTTCACCATAGCCGAATGCTGTACATCCCTTGGAAAGGCCAAAGTGTAGCGGAGGAATGCTGCCTGGAGCTTGCAGCACAAAGCTGGTGGCTTCAACGTTACCACGATGCCTTCCCTGCACCATCGACACAAAGTTGCTCCCTGGATGATTTCATGGTGTAAGGCAGCAATTAAGGACATCAGTCACTGGGCATTCCCTATTCCATCATTTCCTGAATGACAGGTTGTCATCCCATTTCGCCAAAACACTCAGCTTGCAAAAATACTTTCAATAGCATGGGAACCATTGCACTTGAAGGAACTGCAACTACTTTGTATGACCCCATTAGTAGAAAGAGCTGACAGGTGAGCAAGGAGGACCTGTCTTGAGACTGAATGACAATCACAACTCTCTCCTGAGGGCAGCTTTGAAGAGAGATCTTCAAAGGACATATCTGCAGCATGCACGCAGAGGTGCTAGGGTTGGCTCTGGGATTTTAGGTAGCTGCAGCTCTGCAGGGATAGGACTAGGCTGCTTGTAAATCCCAGCTGTGTTGTGCAGCTGCGCTGCTGTGAACCCAGCAGCTTGGGTCCATGCTACCTCAGACATTTCTGCATTGTGTTCGCTCCTGATGCTTATTGTCTTGATTAAAGAGAGAGACATATCATATATGCTCCATGGTGGCCCAGTATGTACAATCCATTTTAAGATAGGCTGGTATTTATGTACTCAATTATTATAAACAGATTTCCTTTATTTTCTAGCATAAGGCAGTGGAATTGAAAATTCTGTTTCCTGAGACAGGTAAACAGAAATGATTTGATGTTTCAATCCTGGGGGACCAAACAAGATATAATTGGAACTGGGACAACGTGTAGCAATTAGATTTAATGTGGAGAATAAGCTGTTTAACATTGGTAGGGGGAATGAGTGGATGCATGGGCTTAAATAAACCGCAGACAAAATAAACCACAGAAATCAGGCAATAACGGAGGGTGCAAATTTCTCCCCAAATCCCTGCCACAAATCATAGCAGGGAAGTGAGATGGTACCCTCAGAAAAGGCACCTCTAATGACTACATAGGTTGGTCCCAACAGCCTCAGTACCTACGGTGTGATTCAGAGGCACCACAGGGCCAGGACTTAAGGACTACTGAAGAGCAGATGAGTAGCAGTATCTATTTGTGTTAGCATTTCTTCGTCTTGTGTATGCTGAAGAGAAAAGTTTGAAGGATCTGAGATACCACCAATTCTTCTATGCGTGCAAGCAAAGATTGCATGTGGGTCCCTGCAGAGCTGAGTTAGACATCGTGCATGACCCACACCGCTGCCCAGCATCCCCCAGTGGGCCCTTCCCGTGCCTTGGGTACCGCATAGCAGCCAGGGGATGCTTGGCCCTGCAGTTGGCTCTTTCTGTAGGCAGTGCTGCTGTCCTGACTTGACAGCTAGGTCTCACACTCAGTTTGGGAGAGAAATAATTCTTTAATTGTTCCTTCTGAGAGCAGCTCCTATGAGAGTTGTTAATGCACGTTAATCTCTGGAATTGGGGATCTTTACTGACAGCACTCAGAGGAGGAGAGTTTACATAAGAGGAACCACAGATCTCAGAAGAGAATAAATAAAACACAGAGGAAGCAAGTCTTATTGTTTTTAACTGACTATCTGCTAAAAGAAGGCAATTTAGAAATGTCATGTCTAATTTGTATTTTTGAATAATTCATTGTGTCTGTGTAGCGGAAAGTGATTGTTTGGTCTAAAAATAGGAGACATCCCATTAAGAAGAAGAGAAACTGCAATAGACTGGTAGCCATCAAAAATAACTGGCATGTTGCATTTCAAAGTCCTTTGTTCTGGACGACTTCGGTGAGACCAGAGGCTGGGCTGAAACACTTGCATGTTAATGTTGTACCCAGTGTAATTTTTGCAAGAAGATTTTCTATTTCTATTTCTATTTTTTCTATTTCTATTTTTCTATTTCAGTGAACAATAAGCCTCCAAAATGAGGATAATACATATTATGAAAGGATAAAGTAAGACCAAATTTTGTAAGGCTAGCTGGGTATTTCACTGTATCAAGTGAAAATAACCTTAACTGAGAAAAGAATTTGTGACAATAGTCTGCTCATCTTGAGGAAGTGTCTGCAGGCTGATTAGGGTTTCCTTCAAGGGTGTCTTTAGTGAAAATTAGTCCCAGAATTTTGGAAAAAAAAAAAGAAGTAACTTGTATCATTCTGGATGCACTTTAGTATTCAGCATCTGAAATGCAAATTTACGCATAATTGTGTTTGGACAACTATATGAGATAGCTGCTATAGATGCTTTGAACCCTCACAGGAGATTCCAGCAAGTATGCTTGAGTGTGCAGGCTTTAAAAATTGCTTTTCTTAAACCTTCCTGAGAATTACATTTGCTAATTCATTTGTTTCCTGAAAGTAAAACTAGACAGGACATATGATCATGAGGGTTATGTCTTTAAATCAATTCGACTGCTTGCACGCATTTCGCAATATTTTTACTCGCTTTAAAACCTTTCCAGGAGCGCAAAATACTTCTGACTGTCACTATTAGAAGGCCCTGTGATTCTCAGTGTCCTGCTGTGACCAGTGCAGTACTTTTCCCCTCAGACTTTTTTTCTTCCTGCATGGTCTTGCCATGGCTTTAGCCAGAGACCAGCCTATTGAATAGGTCCTCTCAGGGTCTAAGTCTCCTGGGATGGCAGATGATCACCCATGTGATAATGAATGAAGAAGGAACCACAGTGATACTTCAGATGTCATGTGCCAACAGAAGTTATTAAATAAAAAAAACATGGCAGCTGCCCCCTGATGAGGTCAAATCATATTGACAGCCTTGTAAAGCTCATTACCAGATCCTCTGATTAGCCATGCCCATGCTTCTGTTGTGTGAGCTTTAATTGTGGGTCAGTAAATTGTCTTAAAGTGTGTTATAGATAAAGTGAAACATCTCAGGTGCCTAAGAGGAAACGCACAGGGCATGCGCTGCCTTTGTATCCCTTTGTCACTTCATGGCAAATACCAAAACGAGAAATCGTTAATTTGTGTTTGACCCTTGTGCTTGGACTTACCCAGGACTTTAAAGACCTTCTACCAGGTAACCCATCATTTTGAGATTCCCTACAAATGTAAAATCATTGAATAGAAATAATGAGATGATTTACTGGCAGAGACTTACCTGGTCTCTGCTCACATGAAATGACAGAAGGTGATGTATATTTTGAAAGGTGGTTACAGTTGTTCCTCATGTTTTAAGACTAATTGCAAATAGTCCTGCTTCCACCTTTTCATTTAAACCTATTTGTTGCTTTTAGCTTCAAGAGTGTTAAAAAAAAATAATAAATCTTAAAACCTTTTTACACAAGATTTTCTCTGTCCACCAGAAATCTGTTCTCCATGGGGAAACCCAGCAGGTTCAGATGCTTGCTGCCTTTTAAAATCTTACTACTTTTAACAAGTCATCTTTGGAGAAGAGGTTTAATAATGCCTTGTACCAGCCCATCCTGTTGAGAGATGAACATTTCCCTGGGAGGGGATTTCTATATGGGAAACCACAGATCTCTGGGGGGCAACTCTGAATGGGGATCCCAGGGCTGCGGTGGTTTCCAGGCATGGGGGCAGTACAAAAGTGCTCTCAGCTCTGATTTGAAGTGGTGGGTGCTGGGGAGACACATCCCCTTGAAGTACTGCCCTTGCTTATTGCCAGAAAAAATGAATTTATTGTGGGATGTTTAGAAACTTTTTAAATTTTTATCTGGAGGAGGAGGGAGAGGGGGGGGGGGGGGGGGGAAGGGGGAAAAAAAAAGATGAGTGTTGCTAAAAAGCCAGAAGTGCTAGCGTGTACATTTCCAGTGCCTGAATTCAGCTGACACCCTTCCTCCCTTTGATAAGACACAGTGTGTGGGGTAGACGTGCATTCAAGCCTTTTGTTTTACCTGTCATCCAGCAGCTCTGGGTGTTGCATTTGCAACAGCGTGGTTACCTCAGAGGATTCCTGTTCTGATGACAGGTCGTCTTCCAAGCTTGGGAGTCTCTGGTCTCTTTGCAGTGTACTTCCTTTGAGAAAATGCTTGCTAACCCAAGAGCGCCGGCATGCTTGTTTGCCCTAAGTCTTGATCACTCAGCACTGTCCCTGCTTCCACTTGTTAGTGCCAGGTGCAGCACGGGCCATCAACAAGGGCACTCATTACTGCTCTCCCATGGTCTGGCTGGGTGTCTAGCTGTGCTCTTGTCCTACCGTAGCTTGTCAGTGTGATCTGCAGGGCATGGTCAGCATAGGAATAAACTGCAAAGATTTTTAGCTGCTGGACTCTGACAAGCATTGCTAAACATGTGTTGGGGTTGCTTTAAGTGGATTTCAACTTTTGCTAAAGCTTCATAGATTTTTGTGACCCCAGTAAAGGGCACCTCTGCTGACCTCATGGCTGGAGGCACTGAAGTCCTCTGAAAGAACAGTTGGAATTTTTTAATGTGAATAGACTGACCCAATTCCCTCACCCTCATTCTCAGGAACAGCTCAACTGATTTCAGTTAATCTTTCCAAAAACACTCAGCCTGAGGCAAAGAGAAATTGTAAGTCAGATAAATTTTGGCAAAATTATAAGGGGACAAATGTAAGTATTTGTAATGGAAACCAGTGATCAACATTAACTACAAGTCTCCAAACTGCTATAGTGTGTTGTACCCCTCTAGCTCAGCATGGGGCATGCAAAGATTTAATTGTGAAGGGCATTACGTACCTGTAGAAGCTGAGCCTGCATTTGCAAGTTTTTGTCTTAGCAGACTGCTTGGCTTGAGTATCACAGAATCACAGATTAGTTGTTCTGGAGATCATCTAGTCCAACCCTGTGCTCAAAGCAGGGTCAGGTAGAGCAGGTTGCCCAGGACCGCGCCCTGCTGGGTTTTGAAAATTTCCAAAGATAGAGACTTCACAGCCTCTCTGGGTAACCTGTTCCAGTGTTCAACCACCCTCACAGGAAAAAAGTTTGTACTTGTGTGTCAATGGAATGTTCTGGTTTTTAAGTTGTTCCCATTGCCTCTTGTCCTGTCACTGGACACCACTGAGAAGAGTCTGGCTCCATCTTCTTTACTTCCTACCATCAGATATTTATAGATATTTAAAAGATCCTCCCTGAGGCATCTCTTCTTGAGGCTGAACAATCCCAGCACTGGACCCAGCTTGCCAGATGTGGCCTCACCAATGCTGAGCAGAGTGCTGCCATTAACCTGCTGGGAACGTTCCTCCTAATGCAGCCCAGGATGCTGGTAGCCTTCTTTGCTGCAGGGGCACATTGCTGACTCATGGTCAGCTTGTTGTCTACCAGCACTCCCAGGTCCTTTCCTGCAACTTCTTTCCAGGCAGTGGGTCCCCAGCATGTACTGGTGCATGGGGTTATTCTTCTGCAGGTGCAAGACTCAGCATTTCCCTCTGTTGTACTTCATGAGGTTCCTCTCAGCTCAATTCTCCAGCCTGTCCAGGTCCCTCTGAATGGCAGCATACCCATCTTCGGGTATCATTGGTGGCCCTGTGGAAGAGTGTAAAGGGGTAATAGTCTGAAGGCTGGACAAACCTCAGCAGTCTTTCCACAGTGTCCTGGATCCAAGCTCTCAGCATGCAGTAAATGTCCCCAGACAGCAACACAGGTTGGCAGATGGGGGTGTCTGTCCTCTGCAGCAGGGAGTCACCTACTACTGTCACTCACTGATCTCTCCTGTGCTGCTGCATGGCTCAGCCTCCATCAGCATAGATGCTCTGATGGACAGAGTTCCCAACCCCTTGTCTCCTACCTGGGCACTGAACCTATTCTGTAGCTGCAGATCTGCAGGGGGAACTGAAGCCTTGCTCCTGTTGCTGGTAGTCACAAGCTTCCAGCCTTCGCCATCACGGAAGTCTCCCTTTCCCAAGCAGATAGGCACAGACTCTGCCTGCCTTCCTTTGATACTGTTGGGAGCTGACGCTCCTCTTGCATCTGCAGGGTTTCAGAGAAGATCCAGTTGGTCTTTTTCTCATCATCTCTGATGTTAAACAGTTTGCTGTCCTCCTCCTGCAGATCCTTTACTTGGTGGCACAGGTCCTCCACCAATGCACATCTACAGGCAAGGAGACAGTCTCCCAGCCCCACGCTCAGTGAGAGGCTCCAGGCACTGCCTGCAGTCGCAGACATGATGAACTGCAGCCTCCATCAGGAGCTTGGTCCGAGCTGAGACCTCTGCTGTGCCAGGGACAGTTGCTCCAGGTGGTGCCAGGGAGAATGCCCCGTGGCATGTCACCACCATTGCCGACCAAGTGTACGCTGCCCTGAGCAGAGCTTGTGAGCCCTGTCTGTGTTTGTGTGCAACCTGCTGCACAAACTGCTGCATCTCTTAATGGCTTCTCTTAGCTGTCCTTTCAGCATTGGTACCATCCAGGCATCTCTTGCTTAGATTTAATGTAATTTCGGCTGGATGCAGCAGGAATTTTCTTAATTTTAGACTAGCAGACACTGGGGACTCTCTGCAGAGTACCAGAGGTTCGAGAGGGACGCTGTTATCGCTGTGCAGAAGCACTTTTTGGCCATGCAGTGATGTTCCAGCTCTTCTCCTGCCTGGGCAAAACTGATACAGGTTTCTAAAAGCTTTAAAAATAATTAATTGCTGGATAAAGGAAAAGCCAAACCTCTCTCTATCTCTCACTTGGCTGAATCATATCTTAATTTGTTCTGTGTTTCCCTGCTGTGAAAGAAACTGTGATTACATTTGCAGACAACATGTGAAGTCAAAAAGAAAGACTTGCACTTCAAAGTAATAAAAGATGAGGGGAGTGAGGGGAAGTGGAGGAGAGGAGCGGGATAGGACTTGACGTAACAAACATTTGGACAGTTTTGGAGTAGATCATCAGCGACTCCAGTATCCTGCCCTGGCAGCGTGAGTGAGAACAGCTTTGCACCTCTGAAAATCTGCCCTGTAAAGATCTTCAGGCAATGAGAGAAAACAGAAACAACACTGGGACAACTGAGGGACAACCATGCTCGCTGTCACTCTGTTACATATCTTTTCCTCCAAGTAGTATTTTTACAGTAGGGAAGGTGCAGGAATATGCAATAGAAGGTGTTCATAAAAACCCAAACTCATGAAGAAATTCACAGCATATGAACACTTGTGACTGTGTAGGGTGGCGTGCTCTTCCACACTTCCTAGCTCAGCCTCTGCTTTCAAGCAGGCTTTGTTCAGGTTAAACAGTTATCAGTGCTAATTATACCCTTTCTCACTTAGGGAGAACTGACCATGACAAGTGACATGGAGAACTTGCAGAATGCCCTCTTCTTGGACGCCGTGCCCGAGTCCTGGATAAAGAGGGCTTATCCTTCCACAGCCAGCCTGGGCACATGGTTTGCTGACCTCCTCACTCGTATCAAGGAGCTGGAGGCCTGGACAGGAGACTTTTCCTTACCCTCCGCAGTGTGGCTTGCTGGATTCTTCAATCCCCAGTCCTTCCTGACAGCCATCATGCAGTCCACAGCCCGAAAGAACGAGTGGCCTTTGGACAAGATGACCTTGCAGTGCGATGTGACAAAAAAGAACAGAGAAGATTTTGCCAGTCCTCCTCGGGAAGGGGCGTATGTCCACGGTTTGTTCATGGAGGGTGCGCGCTGGGATGCACAGGTGAGCTCACCAAGGCTTTTGTATTGAGACAGAAACCATGGATGTTATGCCCTGATTTCTTGGTACTGTACCTTGGGGAACTTCTCAGCCCAGACGGGCGTTCATCTAAAATAGTCATTTGAGCTGCCTCTTCAGAAATGGGGAAGATGTGAAAGATAGGCCTCTCCTCTGCAGCCTCGAGTGGGTGTCCAAGGTGGTCAGATGAATCACCCTTTGGAGTTGTCTGTTTCATGGCTGTGGAGGGAGTTCAGGGTGGCCAACTTGGACTGATACATCGTTTACAAGGTGAATCTCAACCTCAGTGTACATTGACTAAACTGTGGTTGGTACTCATGATGTTACTACAGATAAAAAACAGGAGGTCCCCTCAGAGCTGTATTGTCCCTGCATCTTCGCATGGTTGTGATTTCGCTGCTGCCTCCAAAAGTGCCATGGCAGACCTTTACATTGTCATTACTCTGTCAGTTGTTTAGCAGCAGTGAGGAGAAAGGAGAGGACTCTGATTTCCTACACGTCCCCAGAGCTGAATGGCTGGGATGTGCCAAATCCAGACCACTGTCCTTCCACTGTTGGGTGCTGCAGGATGTCATCTGCATAGATAGAACTTGTGGCCAAAATTTAATCAGAACCTTTAGCCATCCTTTTAGGGTGGCAAATACAGCTTACACGAAAGTCTAACCTGTATGGTCAACACAGACTCAGGCTGATGACTCACCATGGGGAGGTAGGCTGATCCTGGACAAACAAACAGTGTAGGTGGCCCTTGCTCTTCTTCTTTCCCCTTCTGGATGTGGCCCAATACCTTTCACTTGTAGCACAGTCAGCCTCAGGGCAACCAAGGTGAGAACCATACCCTCCAACCGGGCAGCTGAAGGGGAATGTGTACACTTGCTATTTCCTGCCTGTGTAGCTCTCAGCACTCCTCTTGCAGTGCACCTCTCAAAGCAGCATCCCAGAAGAGCACAATTGTCCCCGTCATTCCTTCTGACAGTTGTCAGCTGTTAGGAGTGCAGTCTGCGGAGCAAGAGCCATTAGGCTGACAAATCCCCACTGGGCTTGCTCCTCCGAGTTGCCTGGCCTGTGGTACCATGACTCCCAATTTGTGCTGCGTGTGAGAATTAAACGGCAGTGATTCATTCAGCTCTTACTCTGGGCAGCCAGTGCGATGCTCCTGCTGCCAGTGATCTGTGAGAGAGTGAAGGCTGATCAAAGTGGGTCACCCAGAACTTACTTATCTGTGTCAAGTTTACCCTCTCACAGGAAGAGACTTTTATTTCAGAGGCAGCTCTTTAGAGTCTTAACCTTGAAGATCCTCCTTTACCTGTTGTGGGGCTTGGTGGTAGGATGCTGAGGAGAGAGGCCATGCCTGTTTTATACCATATCCCAGCCTGACCTTGCAATTCGGATGTAATACTCTCCGCTTATTTTTCTGCTCCCTCTCTGAAATAGTTTTCCATAAAGGATAGGAAAGTAGGCAAAGCTTTGAATTCACGGACTGATGGCATCCATCTGATGTGCATTTTATCACAAATCCTTGGGAAGGTCAAGGCTCCATTTTCTCTCTGGAAAAGGGTTGATGTGTGCATTGGGTCTGGAAAGCCACAGGCAGTCAGGAACATTGGCAAAGGCTCTGTCAGAAGGTTGCAGTAAAGATCTCACGTGGATATAAGGTCAGATCTCCTGCCTCGCTGGTTTTGGCTCTGCTAATAGCAGAAGTCACAGTAGCAGAACAGAGAGCAGCCCAGTCCTTTTCCCAAGCCCTGGTCCTACAGTTCCCTGCCTATTCCCTTGTCTAAGCCTTTGGTGTGGCTGCTATACAAAACCCCTTGCAATTCTTGGAGATTACAACCCCTTACTACAGGGAGCACTGGATTTCAGTTGCCCTCAAAACCTGACATTTTAAGCTGATACAAATCAGCTGGACACAACAGTACAGAGAAAGTTTAAAAAAAATCCTGGTCTTGCATATGGAATACTCCATTAAAAACAGATTCCAGTGACTGCTGTTATGTTTTCCTTTACCATCATCACTACCATTACTAGAAAATATAATGGTCAAAATGGCTGAGTTCTGCCTAGGTTTTACCCATCCCCAAGTGGCAATGGAAGTGAAGAATGAGAAGTTTTGGTGGTGCAAAGTCAGAAATCTTTTGGGAAACACATGGCTTCTCCCCTCTGCCTGCCTCCAATAACTTGTATGGGTGATTGCATTCAGCAATGAGGCTTGTCTTCAGAGACCATCCAGACTTTAGTAAATGTGTTTTTCTGGTTACATTTTCCTTATGATTGAAAGATACTGAGCAATTACATTTATAGAACCATTCATAATCTCTGGGTATCATGCTTCAATTTATTTCAGAAAGGAAAATAATATTTTCATATGTTGCTGCTCACACTGAAATATCATTTCCACCCAGTGGAACTATTCATTTTACCTGTAATCCAGTGAGTACCAGTATATATTAATGGATGCAGCATTTTTAAAACAGGTGCCGAGTTCTTTTGGGTTGTATACTCCTTCCAAATTAATCCTCTGATAAGAATGGCAGGTCATGTTTAGAAGAACTCCTCTGGGGAACACCTTCACTTTTAAAAGAATATTTCATATTTAGATACCTTCACTTTTAAAAGAATAATCCATATTTAGATTGTGCCTCCAAAAAAGGAAAAAGTCCCTCTATGTTCTGTTACTCAGATTTTTCTATTTATTTAAACATTTATGTTTGCCCTTGGGTGTTTTAAATTTATAAAACATTCCAGCAGGCAGCTATTAGATGAAATGGAATGAAGCAGGTTATTTTGGGTCCAAATGATCTGTTGCTGTAGCACTGTTAAAGTCAGTGGGACTCAGTGAGAGATAGTTTGACTTGTGACACTATGAGACATTTTATCTCAAGCCATGGGAGATTTCTGACTGATTCCTGGCTTTCTTGCTCCCAGCAATGGAGAGTTTGATGCCAAGTATGTGCCCTGCTACTCACCAAGGGTACTGGAGCAGGATAGGACAAGGGCAGAGGTGGGTTTTGCGCCACATGTGCCACACAAAGCTTTGCCAGGTGCAGACAGCACAGCACCTTGTCCTTGGAAGAGGTGCAGAGTCAGTGCACAGCGTGCTGAGCAGTGGCTTAACACTGAGGGTATCGTGCCTCCTTCAAGCTACACCAGCTACGGTTTCTGTGTACTTTTTAAAGCTAGTCCTATGTAAAGCACCAGTCTTAAACCAGTAGAGAGGCTTACAAGGGCAGATCTGTGTGGCAAGGAACAGTCACATTTATTTGACGGTTCAAGTAGCTCAATATCTTTGGGAACAGTTGCACACCGCTCATTTTTACCTGAGATGCTCCCAGCAGCTGATGCAGATGAAAACAACATCAGTGTGCAACCCAGCCCTGGCACAGCCCAGTTCTGGTGCTACAGTCCCAAACATCACAGCTTGCCACGTTCTTCTGCAGAGGCACCAGGTACATCAAACCTCACGCATCAGAGATGATTGAAATTTTTCCTGGAGGGGTGAGCTGGGACAGCATATGAAACCTTTTCCTTCAGATGCCAGCTGTCAGTAATGCCCATGTACTTGTGAGCTATGAGAGCGAGAGGAGGATGTGGCTCAAGCTGAGGTCTCCAGTGATAAACTTACAATGCAGCCATGAAGGGGACACTTGCAAATTGTGCTGTGAACAGCCAGTCTCTTATTTATGGTTGTTTTGAAAAATTAATAACTTGACAAACCCTTTTCCATCTGTATCTCAACTCTTAAACTACTTAGCGATAAAAAATCGTCTCTCATTTGGCTTTACTGGACAGCACATCATTAGGTCTTCTTCACTGCGTGCTCCATGGATGGCTCTTTTTCTTGTTCCCCACGTCCAGTTGAAGGCACTAACCCCAGCAACCTCTGGACCACCTTGGAATGATGTTCCCTGCTGGTTACACTGCTGGTCAGATCACCAGACTCCCCTTCCCTGCAAACAGAAGCAACTCTATCTGAAAGACAGTCAAGCCATGCTGAAGGTCTTTAAGCCAACTGACCCTAAATTAGCTGTGGTGCAGGTGTGTCTGTGCTAGTAACACCTCAAAATGCAGTTGAGTGGGAAGGGGTATTGGCTTACTGCGTATGTATTCGGGCCCATCTATTAGCATCCCTGGCTTGTGACAGCTGTTTTGTGTCTTTGGACCCATCGACATGCGGCAGTGTAATACGACCACTCTTCAAATTGCCTGTTGAGAAGCCAGGACAAGCAGAAGCGAAGACTTTTTTAGGATCTGAGGCCTGAGCTCCCTGAGCACAGAACAGTGGCTTTTTACCAGGTGTTCTGTGCCAGTAGTTAGGGAAAATTGCTTTCAGAGTAGAATTAATTTCTGATGATGAGAGCGATAAAAAATGCAAATGCAAATCAGCCATAACACAATGATATGTTCCACAGAGATACCTCAGGAAGATTTCAGCTTTTGTTAACCCAGAAATATGTAGAATATATCTTGGAAATTTGATCTGAAAAATTGTCAGCAGTAAAAAAAGAGATCTGATCAAATTCCAGCCTTAGAAATGAAAGATGTGGATTTAAAAAGAGCACATAATAATGCTTGATAAATAGCTTCTTTGCAAGGTATAGTAAGAATTATTTAATGCTTGTTCAGCACGTTGGAACTATCAAATCCTAAATCGGAGTTGGATTTATCACAGCTTAGTATAACAGATGGCATTAGTACAATTAAACCTAGGTGTGTCGCAAGAGGGCTTATTTTTCTTCACTCATTTGCAGAACTAAATAAACTACTAGAGAGGTTGAATCTCATCCCACAAGTCTGATCTAAGAGCATTTGAAATAATAATGATATGTGAAGCTAAGCTGCAGTGAGAGGCAGTTTCTTTAGCACTGAGAAGTTTTATTTCTGTTTCTGTATTTATTTTCATTTGGTCTCTTTAGCTTCCATTAAGTAATTTTGCAGTTTTTCCTGGAAATTGATTGATGTGTAGGGCATTTTATTGTCAGAAAGAGAAACAGAAGTTGCCAGAGAGACCCAAATAAGAGAAACAAGCCATTGATTTCATGCCCTGACAGCATACTGTCCTTCTCCTGGGTCGGGCAACCTGCTGAGCGAGAGCATTGCTTTGAAAAGGATAATGTAGACTTGTTATTTAATGATAATATTCCCTCAGAAATAGTCCTTCTGAATTCCCCTTGTTGGTGTGAGCACCTGTGAGAGTGGAAACAAGCCTGTGGTGCCTTTTGGGGCCACACAAAACACTGAGTGCATTAATTGCACAGTCAAGTGTATCCCAGGTCATGCTCAAATTTTGGTGGTGTGGTGGCAGACTTACTTGGTGCCCTTTAGACTCTTCTCCTCTCTTTAAATCCACGCTTCTAGTGTTGTTCTCCATCCTGAGCCCTGTTCAGGTGTCCACAATTGGTCCTAGAACAAGCAGCACTTCCCACGAGGTGGTTCTGGTCTGGCAAAACCTTGACAAGAGCAGCACAAGGATGATGTGGCTGGACATAGCCAGGAACATTGTTCCCCTGCAAAGTCCAGCTCAGGTGTGTGTGAGTTTGGGCATCTGGTGAGAGCAGGCATTTGTACCCACCCTTGGAAAAAGCTACACTTGAGGGAAGCTTCTGATGAAACAGGAGAGGTGTTTGATCCAGACCCTCCTTACCTCAAATAGACTCATCCATGCCCTTGATCTCAGGGAAGATGCTTGCACTTGCCCAATAAGTCCGGCTTGTATAAACATTACAGAGGATCATGCATATTGGGGTACAGCTGATGGATGTCTTGGAAATCTAACTAAGACTTTGTCTTCTTTCCTTTGTAGACTGGGATAATCACAGATTCCAGGCTCAAGGAGCTAACCCCGGCCATGCCTGTCATTTTCATCAAAGCCATTCCTGCTGACAAACAAGATATCCGTAATATGTACCCATGTCCTGTATACAAAACACGCCAAAGAGGGCCAACTTATGTGTGGACTTTTAACCTTAAAACTAGAGAAAATCCTTCCAAGTGGGTGCTCGCTGGCGTGGCATTGCTGCTACAGATCTAGGCACAGTAGCAGAGCACCTCATTTGCAAATGCCTAACAATGTCTTTCTCAGACAATTAAAAAAATAATATCCGGAGATTGAAGCCAAGCTCCATCTCTCTGAGTACTGGGCACTTAGCCTAAATAGAGCCTGCAAGGAAGCGACAGAGTTGCAGAGGGGCACATGGACCAGATTCTTGGCTGCTGTAAATCAATGTCCTGTAATTCCTACACTGCTGCACTGGAGCGCTGGAAGATCCCAACCCACAGCCAGATCTTCCACACACAGAGAGTGCTAAGCTCAAATCTGAATTTAATGTTTATTTCTCTTTTGTGATTCAAAGCAGTTTTGAAGTCAGTGGCCTTCTCCAATATCCTTAGATAGTTCAGTGACCTGTGAAATTCTTTAGACCTGGTTCTTTTCTGTACATGAGTGTTTCTTTGTCATATGTCTAATGTCAAAAGTAGAGGGACAGCAGGTGTTGTGGATATGGACTGTTTCTTGCTAATATTCCTGTGAATTTTAGAAACATTAAAAATAGTGCTAATATCCAATATGCTTAATGTAATCAACAGTAAAAATACAGCACAGGGATTATTTAAGAAGGATATTTCATAATGATAGAAATTTACTAATAAAAATCATTATTCCTGGACCAGTCTCTAAAAATTGCCTGGAGGCCTGTATCACAGGTTTGCTCACTGTGTGGAGAGTGCATGCAGGGCCAGGTGAGACAAATGCAGCCATTTGGATAGTTGCACTTATAATTACAAATGCAGCGGGTGAGAACCGATGTGTTTCTAGAGCAGAAAGCACAGAGAGGGATGACTGGGGTGCTCATTATCTTAATGAGCCAGACACAGAGAGCATTGCTCTGGACTGAAGCAGCTGAGCACTTGGCACCTAGGAAATGTGAGAAGTAAGGTTGCCTGGGGAAATGGAGCTGTGCTGCACTCTTCGTGCTGTCTGCAGTGCTTCATTGCACAGCACGGGACCTTGCCTTTGCTGTTTGTCTTCCTCATATGGTGCACAGTATCCTCCTGCCCCTTGCCATGCAAGCAGCCATGGGTTTTTCATCTGTGGGGTTCACTGCCATCTCTGAGCTCGCTGCAGGTATCAGCCTGTGTGTCAGCAGGGAGGCTGTGTAGGAGGGAAGGGGAGGATGGCAAATGTGCAGAGGATTTGGTCTCAGTGGAATTAGCACTGATGAGCACCCCCAAAATTTCCCACCCTAACCCAATGCCAGGTTACAATCTCACGGCCAGACTGAGGTCTCCAGCAGGGACTGTGACCCTCCTTTGGGAACACTGCAAACCCTGTTACCCAGATGAATCCCCAAAGTCAATGAGCACCTCGACAAACACTGCCTCATCTTGAGAGGTCCCCACTTGCCAGAGTTGGTCCTGAATGGGCTCAGGTGTTTAGCACCAACTGGAGAAAGGGGAGGCTCACCAACCAACTCTGTTCTCACTGTCTACATGGTGGCACTGAAACTTCCAGGATCCTGTTTCTAGGCAGCCGTGGGGTTCATAGGGTGGAAGTCTGCAGCCTGGAGAGACCTGCAGGTCTAAGTGAGTCACCTCAAGCTGCCCTGATACTCCATGAGGGACTTGGTCCTCCCACCTCATCCTGTGCTGGTTATTAAGGAGGGGTCAGATTTGGCTCACATTTCCCCACTTACTGTGAAGAAATGGAGTGAGTGGCTCAGACCAAGATGTTTAACCTCTAGGCTTCTTAAATGAGGTGAGATGGACTTGATCAGCCTGTGGTATGGCTACTGCAACCATGGGAGAAAGATCTACCTCCAGGTTAGAAACTATGCTTCCCAGCTGAGTTTGGAGCTCAGTATCACAAGACTCCTTGCACACCAGTAGGCAGGAAAGAGTAGTGGGTTGGCAAGGGCAGTGTTTCCCATGTACCATGTCTTCTGGGTTGCCCAGCAATGTATTTGCTGCTGGGACAAGCAGCAGCAGTACAAGATGCTTTATTGGCCTGAAATGCAGCTGTGGTGCTTGTGCAGTGCTTGAGTTGGTGGAGTGGATCTTGCAAGGAATATGGGTAAGAGGCTCATGTACAAACCACAAAGGGTATCCGGGGATTACTTGCTGTACCGTACTGAGCCCACTCTGTCCTGCCATATGTCACTAAGCCCACCCTGAAGAGCATTTCAGGAATCCTGTGAAAGGTTCCTCCAAAACCTGGGCCAAGCCCATTGCTATGTCTCAATGAACAGGAACCCACCAGCATCACTTGAAAGCTCTACAGAGAAAGCTTTCCAGAGAGGCCTATAAATCAGAGGTTTCAACAGACTATTTGTTCCTCAGCTAGAGCATCCTAAAGAGGCAGGTAAGTATGAAATCACCTAACAAACAGAAAGCCAAAACCCAGGAAGCAACAATGCTGATGTTCCCCTCCGAGCTCTACTGTACTTCATGTGTTGCAGTGCTTGTAAGTAATGGGTGTGTTGCATGCCATACCCCAAGAAACTTCCAGCAGGCACCACAGTCACTCCTTTTCTGTCACCACATACCATTGTCCTGGTTTTGGCTGGGACAGAGTTAATTTTCTTCCTAGTAACTGGTATAGTGCTGAGTTTTGGATTTAGTATGATAATAATGTTGATAACATGCTCAAGTTTTAGTTGTTGCTGAGCAGTGCTGACACTAGTCAAGGACTTTTCAGCTTCTCAGGCCCTGCCAGTGAGAAGCTGGGAGGGGGCACAGCCAGGACAGCTGACCCCAACTGGCCAAAAGGGACATTTTATGCCATATAGAATCATAGAATCATTAAGGTTGGAAAAGACCTCTAAGATCATTGCCAACCGTCATCAACCCA
>NW_008795363.1:378842-379324 GCF_000699145.1 Aptenodytes forsteri | reverse complement strand
ATTCTCTCCCCCATCCCACCGCGGGGGGGGTGTGAGTGAGTGAGTGGCTGTGTGGTGCTCAGTTGCCAGCTGAGCACGACAACCATATACTACCACCCTTCCCTGGCCTGCTGGGAAATGCTCCTGTGTTCAGGGCACCTCTGCACAGCCCTGGGTGCCATTCACTTATGGGCAAGGAGGATGCTCGCAAGGACTCGTCCAACTTTCTATTAAACTGAGACTTGGGGAGAGCCTGATGCTGAGAGATGAAGAAAAGGATGACTCAACTTGTTGCCAAGGAGCTGGTCCACATTTTGATTACCTTTAACCCCTCTCACCTGCATCCTGCCACTCTTGAAGGTCTTGCTTTAGTTAAGGATGTAATTAGAGCCTTGAAAAGATGGATGTGTGGAGCTGTACTGTTTTTGACTGTCGTGGTTTAACCTCAGCCAGCAACTGAGCACCACACGGCTGCTCGCTCACTCAGCCGCCCCCCCTCCCCC
>NW_008795363.1:365837-378370 GCF_000699145.1 Aptenodytes forsteri | reverse complement strand
GTATGGTGCTGTTTTGGATTTGTGATGGAAACAGTGTTGATAATACAGGGATGTTTTCGTTATTGCTGAATAGTGCCTGTACCACACCAAGGGTTTTTCTGCTTCTCACACTGCCCTGCCAGTGAGTACACTGGGGGTGCACAAGAAGCTGGGAGAGGACACAGCCGGGACAGCTGACCCCAACTGACCCAACGGATATTCCACACCATATGACGTCATGCTCAGCAATAAAAGCTGGAGAAAGAAAGGGGACATCCGGAGTTATGGCATTTGTCTTCCCAAGTAACCGTTTTGTGTGATGAAACCCTGCTTTCCTGGAGATGGCTGAACATCTGCCTGCCAACAGGAAGTAATGAATGAATTCCTTCTTTTGCTTTGCTTGTGCATGCGGCTTTTGCTTTACTTATTGAACTGTCTTTATCTCAACCCACGAGTTCTAGCACATTTACCCTTCTGACACTCTTCCCCATCCCACTGGGAGGGAGTGAGCAAGTGGATGTGTGGTGCTTGGCTGCCTACCAGGGTTAAACCACGACAGCGTTTCTGTGGGTAGTGTTTGGTTTCTCAGCCTCATATCAAAATTAACAGATTTATGGGTGGCCTCAGCAGACACTGATGGGGACATGGTCAACTGTCTGCCAGTCCAGCGTATCAGCTTTCCACAGTGTATTGCCCTCCTACCCAGAGTAATGTAGGAGGATAAAGTCCTCAGGCTTTGCGGGAGATCCACAGTAACTCTATTGGTGTGAGCAACACAGCAGCTGTCTTCCTGCAGGAATGAGGAGATGCAAAATCCTTGTCTTTGCAGTCCTGGAGAACGATGACCTTCTGGACCAAGGTAAGGTGGGAAAACTTTCTGGTAAGAACTTTGTTTAATTGACAGGCGGTGTCTCCAAGGCACAGCCCACAAAAATTAATGATGAAGCAGCTAGTTATGGCTTAGCAAAAGACATCTGTGCATATCTAATGCAAGGGAGAGAGCTGTCTTAAGCTTCCTATTTTAAAATGCCTCTTAACTCATAAATGAGGTAACAGATTCTGTAGACTAACCAACTTAATGAGTATCTGGCTAGAGGAGGTCTGTTAGCTAGGGAAAGCTATGCTACTAAATTAAATCCCTGCCAATTTAAATGAAAACCTGCCAATTAGATATGTAATGTAAACTGGTCACTTCCCACAGCTTTGCAAATTTGGGTGCATTAAATTCTCCATGTATGTCACCATGCAGGAGGTTTAGTTGCATAAACAGAGCACTGATGAATTAAACACATAAAAGCAGGACCAGAATGTATAGTAAGTACATTGTGCTCCAGATAACATTGCTGGATTAGTCCTTCTTTGGTATTTCTTCAATGCTTCTTTTACCACAAGCTTCTCAGTACCCTGTATGTGGGAATTCCTGCCATTCTGGAGACTGTTACTATCCTAAACTCCATACTTCTTCTCTTTTAAAACCCATCTTCCTTTTTCCAGCATACTAGGGCCTTTCTCTGCTCAGTGTTGCCCTCCAATGTGCCCCCATACCTACAGGAAAGGTTAAGTTCAGTAATTCCCCAGGCACTGCTTGCTCTTTCCAGATCAACAGGGTTGTTCTTTTGCCAGCTGAAGAAGAATAGGATGTTGACAACAAAATGGATCCGATTGTTTCATTATATATATCTTCCTGCATAATTCACCAGTCGGGGAGGCAGGGTAGTGGGGAGATATTTATAGATACTAGAAATGTCACCAGGGTGCTCATTCTTCATTCTTTGAAAATCATCACAGGAAAAAGTTGGCTGCAAAATGCTACAAGAGGACAGTGAATAATTTGATGCTTTAGGGGCAGAAAAAAATCTGTCAGGCATGAGATTTTTCCAGCCATATCTGTTCAAACCAGGCAATTAAATACAGCTGGCCCGGCTATTCATTAGAAGCAATGCATTAGCCAAAGGTGAACATTTTCTGTTTGCGAGCTCTTGGAGATAGCTGCCCACTTGGCATTTCCAGTGCGCACCTTCCTTCCCACTCTTCACCCTTGTTTGAGTGGAAGGAACTGAGCAGCGAAGAACCCCGTCCCCAAAGCCGGCACAGCCCAATGCTGAGACTCCAGGGCTGGTGGAGCTGCAGCACTTTGGACGACATCCAAGGCAGAACTGAGGTTGATCTGGAACAGGGCAGGCAGGGCAGGCAGGGCTGGCAGCTGGGGTAGCTGAGCAGCGCTGTGCAGCTGCAGCAGCAGGGCAATAGAGCAGTAGGACAGTTCAGGGCAATTTGGCAGTGGGGGCCCATGTGGTTGCTCATTTTTAGGGAAAGCTGGAGACCCTGTGAAGTGACTTTTGCATCGCTGGAACAAGTCTCATGAGACCAGTTTCCAGGCCTAACCCTGAGGCTGCTTTCCTGCCCTACAGCACCTTCAGTCCTAAGCCCTTTCCTTCATCCTGGCTTCAACACTTCCCCAAGCCTGCTGCAACCCCAACACTTCCTTCTCCACAAAACCCAACACTGGCCCCAAACTAAAGTAAACACAAGGGTTTAAAAAAGCAGGTAAGTGTTTCTGAACCGAAGAAATTCCTCTTGCAAGCAGAGTTTTGCTCCTGAAGGCGGAGGACCCCTGCGGCCATCAGTTCTCTGGTGTTCACATACCACCCTCCAATTAGGGAATTGCTGCTTGGACCTAAGGTTTAGCTGGAGACTGGGGAAAGTGAGAAGTCAGGGTTCTTTATGCAAGAAGTGGCCACATTTTTTTCAGAATGACGTTTCTTTCAGACCAAGGTGCTCTCTCTCATGTTTTATCACTCCCCACCAGCCAGACTGTGTTTGTTGCTGCTCGTGGCCTCCCTGTGCACTCACATAAAAAATGAGGGTGAGCTCCTCGTAAACATCTAGGAAAAAGGTCCTCTGGCCTTTGGCAAAGTGCTGAGTGCCAGCAGAAACCATGCAGCGAGCCAGCCATGGTGGGGTTGAGGATCCAGGTAGTTCATCCTCCAAGTCATCTGCCAGTGGTTATGCTGGGGGGTTGGCACTTTCTCCTGAGAAATAAGTGTTCAGCCCTTTATGAACAGGCAGGACCTGGTGATTTCAGAGAGCGGGGCGATGTCATTCTTCTGGTTAAGGAAGCTGTGTGTCGTTGTAGGACTTGCAGCAGGTCAGAGCCTGGAGCAATAGCATTTTCTTGGGCTTGGGCATGGCATCCTGCAGCGCAAAGCCAAGCGTATGCCCTCCATGTCTCCTGCGCCGCTAAAGTCTGAGACAGTAGACGTGTGCAAGGCTGCACAGAGTGGGGATTTTCCAGCTGCAAAGCAGTTACTGCTAGAAACCATATATGTTTGGGGAAATCACATCTCAATTTTTGCCAAGGAAAAATAAGATAAAAAACTAGTCCTTTTTGTTTGCCTTGTCCAGATTTACCCCTTTTACATCAGCAGGAAGCTTTGAATGCAAAGTCAGTGCAGACTATCACCCCTTGAGTACCGAGCTTGTTCACCAGCTGGAATCTCAGCACAACATTCGTGTGACCTGACTTCAGGCTCTGGAAAGGTAAGTGAGCTAGTATTTGGGCATACTTTATAGCCATCAGAAAGAAATGAGTTCAAGTAGTGAGTGATTGGTTGGACTCGATGGTCTTAGAGGTCTTTTCCAACCTCAATGATTCTATGATTCTATGATTCTATGATTCTATGATTCACCTGACCCATCTTATTGATCTTACGGTGAGATCGGGATCTGCCAAAGTGTCCTGGGTTTCTGCCAGTTGCACATGGAGCCTAGGAGTCACCAGGTCAGACTGAGATGGGGAACTTTCTTACACTTAAGTTTAAGCCTGTGTGTCCTTCCCTTTTTCCCTCTCCCAGGAGTTCAGCCAGATCCTGCATCCTATGATTTCACATGCAAGACCAGGTACTGGATGCCCAGGGGAGCCCAGACTAGCTCTCAGCCTTTCTGCGTATCTCTGCAGCTGCTGACACTTCACAACACCCTGTGGGGCTGCTTTGGGCCTGGCTCCTCAAAAGGTCTGTGGTCACTTAGTTTACTCCTGACTGGTGACATTTTCCAAAAGGATGAAAGTAAAAGAAGGAAAATTGTGCTATTGAACACTTAATATCAGCTAAAATTGAATGAACTCTTCTGGGACAGAGAAATGGCTTTTCCATAGCCTGGGAGTGTTGTACCTGCTGCAAACTGTAATTGGCAGAAGAGCACATTTCAAAGTAAAGTTTGAAATGGTTTGTAATGGTGTCCCATATCTTGGGGTTAACCAGCTCCATTCTACTGCAACTGTTTCTCACAGAGCAAAGGAAAATGTAGACTAGACACATAAAAGGAGAACCTGGTTGGTAGTCAGTAGATTGGTTCCACTGGGACAAATTTATTGCAACTATTATTGGGCACTGGCAATGCCTAGTGATGCAAATTCTGCATGTATTGCTGCTCAATTATTTACAGAACAAAACTAGCTGTAACGTATCAGCTAGATGCATTCATTTTATAAAGTGGAATTAATATATTTAATTAGCAATGGCTTATTAGATTCATGTCCGTTATTATGCATTGTTTTTTAAATGACTGTAATTGCCCAAACAAGTCTACAAATGTATTTACCTTGTTAATGGTTGTGAACCTCATTTAAAAAGCTTTTAGATTGTAGAAGACATTCATGGAGTTATAAGCAGCCCTTCTAATTTAGAGTACTAGTATGTCTGTTAGTGCAGAAGGATTGTTTGAGGCTATAAATACATTGTCTAAAGGTTTTGGAGCCCACTTGCCTGTGTGCAGACAGGTTCACTTAACCAGGTTCAAATTTAAGGTTCACTTTTAGGACACTCTCACAGCATTCATTCCGATCAGCGCCAAAAGCCATGAGACAAAACCCCAAGCCCAGAGACCTGATCTGGTCTTGGAAAAGCACTGGGGAGGGCTGGGGGCTGCAGGGTCTCAGAGCAGCAAACAGTGAAGCATACTCCTTCCCTTCCAGCACAGGGCACAGGCAAGGGCGGTGGGCCAAAACCTTAGAGTTTAAAACAGCATGTGCCCTGGGAAGAACCAAATCCATTATTGTTGCTGATTCCACACTCTTTTTGCCCACCATGAGTTACAATTTCCTAACTCAATGGTCCTAAGCTCATGTGGGTTTTGCACCTACCCTTGTTATCTGGAGCACACCCCCACGGTCAAATCTGGACCTTAGTAAACTTGCATTAAATCACTGGCCCATCAATCTACTCGGGACAAGAGTTGCACGTTCCTTTTTGTGGGTTGCGGTTCTCCTCTGCATCCGCAGCACTGTACCTAACTCCAGCTGCCGGCATAACTCAGCCTTGCTGGTATCAGAAAGCAGTGGATGATGCTCTGCTGGACAGGGTGCTTGGACTTACCACTGAGAGCTGGACAAGCAGTGGGATGTTATGGACTACTGTGGGACACTCAGGATTTCTGCTGAAGACAAACCCGAGCCATGTGATGCATCATCCTCTCTGCTTAACAGAGATTTTACTGCAGAATCATGCTTGAGAGTCATCAAAATACCTGGTACATGTGGGACTGCATAAATGGGGAAATGATTATAAGAGACAGGCAGGGTTCAGAGGGCGTTAGAAAATTACACAGCAAATGCATAATTGTTGAAGTGAAATAAAGAGTTTTGTTAGCTGCAACCTGGAAGATTAGTTGGCTAGATGTGTCTGTTCAGTTTGTCAGAATAGACACAGGATAAATCTGAACAAAACGATCTTTGGAAATCCTGCCCCGCTTCCCATCTGCCATCGCTGTGTGCTTTTTATGGAACTGGATTGTTACGACATTGCCTACACTTTGACTGTGTGCTGTCTACTTAACAAGCGTTTCAATTAATTACTGTAATGTTATTATTGGGAAGAAGCAGCAGATAGGAGGAAAATGATTAGATAATGAGAAATAAATTGGTATTTGAGGTGTCTTGCTGAACACAAAGTGTTTTACCTCTCTTCAGAAAGTTATTCAATAACAGATGGAGATGGTGGCTGCCCGTGAGTGATGGAAGGTTTGCTCAGACTGGGGCTGGGAGAAGATGCTGGTGGTAAACACGTGGAGACGCCTCCACTCGAGGAAGCTGGTACAAGCCAAAGTAATTAGTGCCCTGATTGGAATATTTACCTGGGAAGCTGGGATGACTTGAGCAGCATGTATGCAGGATCTGTTCCTACTTGTGCAGACCCAAAAGTTCCTGCTCTCACACCTTGGGCAGGAGTCCCCATCTGTGTCACATCTGGGAGTCACATCCCACAGTGCCTCACTGGCTGCACCACCAGCCCCTCCAAGGAGGCAGCATGGGCAGCACAGCATATGAGAAGGGTGAATTGGACTTGATGCACCCTGGCAGGCCACTTCTTGCCTGCCCACTCTGCCTCCATCTCCAAGGACTGACCCAGCTTGTGGGCAGCACCTGGTCCAGGCCTGTGTTCAAGAAGCCTAGGTGGAAGCCATGCCTCTTCCCAGGCCCAAACTTTAAAGACAGCGTGATGGAAGACTCTCAGAGCTGGGTCCTCCGAGCCTTGAGATCCCATGTGCACTGGCAAATGCAGCAGAAGACAATGGTCCATGGGGGAATGGTGGTCTATGGGGGAATGAAGGGCCATGGGGGAACGATGGGCTTTTCCTCTCCTAGGGCAGTGGGAGGACTGACCATCTCCCACATCCTGCCCTGCTGGGATGGGGATGGTGCATCCTTGCTCCAGCCAGAGCTCCCACATCCTGCCCTGCTGGGATGGGGGTGGTGCATCCTTGCTCCAGCCAGAGGAGATCACACTGCCATGGAGGATGTCCCGCTCCTCAGTCACACCTGCTGTTACAACCCGGGAGGAGGGACTGTGTAATATTGTTATGACCACTGTGCGTGCCTCAGTTTCCCCAGTGTGCACTGTTGCACCTAGGAGGTGAATGTGTTAACAGCCCCCTTTGGCAGGGCCAGCATGGAGGCAGGTGAGCCTACAGAAGTGTATGATTTGGTATGGATCAGGCCACCTGGAGCTAGGCGCGGCTATTCACGTGGACAGCAGCATATGTGGCAATGCCTCACTGTCAGCATGGATGTGAGGCTCAAAGGCAGCAGAGGTGTAAGCTGCCAAAATATCGGTGGGGATGCAGACCCCGGGACTCAGGTTTGCCTGGGCATGTGTCACCAATGAGGACTCTGCGTGCTGCACTGTAGGTCTCCAGTGGCCCCAGGGACTGGAGCAGACTGGCTGCCAGCAGGCACGAGTTTGCTGCTTACGTTAATCTCCATGAAGCAGTTGAGGTTTGGGCTGGCAGAAGTGCAGCCAGAAGCAGAGGGGAGCTATCCCCAAAAACCCTTTCTCAGCTGGGGATTAACCCTCCTAAGGAAGGTCTCATGGGCTCAAGGGTGCAAGGGAAACCTGCCCCAGCCGTGTACCTGTCCCTGCTCCCCTCAGGTCCCAGGTACCCAGAGAGACCAGGGCTGTCCTGGGGCAGTGGCTCGGGAGCTGCCTGGTGGTAGGAAGGGGGGGTGGTGCTTTCAGGCAAGGACTAGCTCATGTACCTTAAAGTAATGACCGGAGCACTCATTAATTTTCTTGTAAGGCTCAAGGGCAGGCTCTGCTCTCTGCAGCCAGCTTGTACAGCTCTATTACCACCACTCTGCTGATAAATCAGTGACAGATCACACAGGCCACGTCTTTTTTGCAGTTCTGCAGGTCTCCCACCATGTCCTGAGCACCAGAGAAGAGAGGGAGCCCTGTGGGATACCCCCACACACACCCTGTGAGAGACAGGCACCAATGGAGATGCCCTGAGTCAGGGGTCACACTAGATGCCCATGACCTCTCTCTTGTCTTCAGTGTCCGATGTGGCAGGATGCCCCTGAGTTGCTCCTGCTGGGCTCTGAGCTGCAGTTTTAATGGAAAGCTGCTGGGGTAACCCAGGGCTGCTGAGCACAGGCTGCAGCGGTAACACTAGCATGCCAAAAGCAGCTCGTGTCCCGTCCCAGGCAAAGCTGCTTGGGGCCCATGCTGACCAGCCTCTGTGCATTAGAGCATCTTGCTCTTCCAGTCCTCCAGTGTATCACCATCATCCCACCGAGAACATCACCCAACACCAGGTGGCTGAGCTGACTGTGCGACACAGCTGTCCTGCCTACGTGTGTACCCATGATTCGGGGCTGGCTCTGCAAGGGGCAGGGTGAGGTGCTAAAGAGGAAGATGCTTTCCGTGCACAGCTGAGCTCGGCTTTCGGAGGAGTTGGGGACTCCTGAGGCTCAGGGGCCTGGTTTTGCCTGGCACATTTGGGGGGGCAGCTGAGGGCATTCCCTCTGCACCTCCTTTTAACAACTCTGTGACATTACATGGGTTCGTGATAAACAATGTGTGGCTGCTTTGAATCCATTAAAAGGTTTAGCTCATGCTTGGACCAGGCTGAGAGCTTGAGATTTGTCAGCTATTCACCACAAAATGAGCTTATTGTTGGCAAATTTCTTCCATTTGTTACAAAAATGGGAAGACTCCAGCACCCCTCCTGCCACACATGCGCCTAATCTGTGCATCACGCTTTGCCCTGTGAGATCCTCCCATCCAGGGAGCATTTCTTGCTGCTGATTGCATAAAGCATGGGGAGAGGAGAGGTGCTGCCATAGCAGGTGCTGCCCAGGAGACGTGCTGGAGGCCACAAGCAGAAAGCTGAAAGCCTCACGAGGTCCAGCCCTCACTTTCCAGCACAAAAGGCACCACAGGGGGCACAAGGGAACACGGATGTAGATCTGATTACAGTGGAGAGAGATGTCAGCCCTGGAAATTAATTGTCTGTTCTTCAAAAGGACCGAGTTCTCCAAATTAACAATACTTATGAATTGAAGATTGTAGAGGAGAAAAAGAAAAAGAACAAAACCTAAAAATTATTTAAAGAAAGGTAGTTTGAAGCAAAAAGCTACAAGCAGAGAGGCAGTTCTGACTAAAAGCCTGGAGGATGGATGGTGTTAGCAACTGCAAATAATGCTGAATACAGAACAACTGAAAAGGAGAAAAAAGAATGCTTCACATACCAGAACTGTAAGATATGGGAAATTGCTAAGGGAAGCTGAAGACACTGGAAGAAAGCCTGTAGCAGGCACAATTACAGTCAGCCGTAGGATTCCTTCCCAGTGGGTCAGGTCCCACATCTAAGACTGGGAAAAATTCTAGTAGAAATGCAGAAAGGGCAGAAGTAAGTTAGGAAGATGAAGCCTGTTGTGGTTAGATTGACTTCTGTAGCTTAACGCTTCTGCTCACAGTTTGTGATGTGGGCTTGGTCTCTAGGCTGTGCAGACATAAACACCTACAGAGGTGATTTGTCCCTAGGCTTTATCTGAACTATGACACTGGGTATAATTTCTAGGATCAGGTGTGGAAATGCATCCTGGCCCTGTGTCAAGAGAGAAGAAGGCTTCAGGGAGACCTTATTGCAGCTTTTCAATACTTAAAGGGGGCTTATGAGAAAGATGGGGACAAACTTTTTAGCAGGGCCTGTTGCGACAGGACAAGGGGGAACGGCTTTAAACTAAAAGAGGGTAGATTTAGACTAGATATAAGGAAGAAATTTTTTACGCTGAGGGTGGTGAAACACTGGAACAGGTTGCCCAGAGAGGTAGTAGATGCCCCATCCCTGGAAACATTCCAGGTCAGGGTGGACGGGGCTCTGAGCAACCTGATCTTGTTGAAGATGTCCATGGCAGGGGGGGGTGGACCAGATGGCCTTTAGAGGTCCCTTCCAACCCAAACTATTCTATGATTCTATGATTCTATGATCAAGACAGACACAAAGCATCTCCCTCCACCTGTTTCTGTTTCTTTTGGAGGAAGCCTACAGGGAGCTATGACATGTGCTCTGGTCAAGTACCTGCTTTGGACAGGGGGGCACCAGAGCCTTGTGTTTTCGATGCAGATTTTGCATGTTGAGAGACATTTGTCTGTGTTCGCTAAAGTAGGGGAATGAATCCCACCATATGTAGCTAGACAAGGGTGTTAATATCTACTGGGCTCAATGCACTCTGCTGACTTGCCCATGGCTGTCCCAAGGCAGAACTGAGGATGTTGCTCACCCAGTGTTGTTCACACTTGAGCTGCCCTTGAATACCGGGGAATTTCCAAAGGCCCCAAAGTATGTGAACATCATGAAAAGGCCACCTGCGATGACCAAACTAGATGAGCTGCCTAGGAAGAGAGCATGAATGAAAGGCTGTATGGAATCCCTCTAAAGCTGAATTAAATGCCAACAATATAATTAATGCCAGACCTTGAGGCTTTGTAGGACATGGGTCTTGTCAAACAAACACATGATGCAATTACAGGTTGGGCTGACAAATGTGACTGCATAGACGTAATAGACTTAGTCTACGGGAGGCATTTCATTTAATAATGCATAATATGTTAATAAAATTTTAGTTCAGGAAATGCAGAGCGAGGGGGTGGGGATGGCTACTTGACAGATATTAGGAGGAAGGACTCCATCAGGGATCATGGTCCTGGTGTGCTCTCACAGTGGAAGGGGATCTGACCAGTGCTGGCAACACTACCTGGCAGAGTTGGAAAAAGATGTTCAGAGCACAACCGTTACCTGGGAACAGCTCATTTTTTGATAGGGATACTTGAGTGCTGATCCCTGCTTCCAGGGTTACTTTACAGTACATTATGTTTAGTTAATAACCCAGCTGTAATCCTGGGTGCAGAGCTGAGATCTCCCTGTCCCTGCAGGCATAAGGAGAGTAGAGCGATTGTCTTTGCTTCTGCTCCCCATCCTTGGAGATAAGTCATCGCAGGGCTATTTCCAGAGATGAAACCATCCCTATCTGGACTGTGTGTGCTTCACTCAGTCTTCTGTCTCCTGTGCTTTAGCCCAAAGTGTGAATCGGCTCCTCAGAGAAGGTGCTTCCAAGGCTAATTAGAAGAACCAATCCTGGCTCTGTTTGGACATCACAGTGGAGCCAGTACCACCTCATGTTCACCAAGCCTAGTTGTCTGCTTTGCCTGTCCACAGGTCTTTGATCCTGCCCCTTCTTTTTCTGTACCAGCCAGGCCGGCTTCCTTATCTGTTGGCTCTTAGGAGTCATTTATCCCCAGCTTGTTTGTTTTAGCATCATGTGGGCTGAGTCAATGACAGCATCTGGTGTCAATCCAGGCCAGGTTGGTGGGACAGGATAAACAGGGACCTGGGGTACGTGACTGAGAACTTCTGGAGCAAAGCATCAGGCTTACTGCACAGATGATGGTGTGTGGGAAAAGGAACAAGAGGCATCTCTGCAAATTAATGAGACATTTGATTGCCAGCTGGGATATACTCGACTTCAGATGACCTCTGCATCTGGGAGCAGTGCCAGTAGGCAGAAGAATAGAATAATTGGTATGAGCTGATGCAGAGAACAATAAAAAAGCTCTATTAACACTGACAAAGGATGAGAGTGAAGAAGTGCTTTGTCAGGGGCCATCTCTTCCCCCTCAGTCTCCATGTGCACACAGTGGATTGTTTGGTTTAAGGTTAAATCTGTGTCTAAAGAATAGGCCAAGACTGCTGTTAAGTGAGACACATCAAGAGAGCTTCCTCCCCACCCTGGCCATCACGTATCACCCACCTATGGTTGTTCATCCATCCATGGGCTTATGATGAGCTGATCACAACATGACAAGTAACAAGGGTTCCTCCAAACATTCCTTGTGGCCCCATCCTCAATTCTATGCTAAACCCTTCCAGCTCTCCATTGTGTTATATATATGACATATAAATAATAATTATAACTATTTTAGTAATGTATGATTTCTAAGACATCATGGCAGCCAAAAGGATTGTACTGGGAAATCAAGATGCAACCAGTTCTTTCCTGGCAGAGGAGAACAGCCTGAGGCAGTCCATTGCCCATATCCATCTTCAAAGAAACCAGCAAGCAAATGCCTTCAGTCTTCCTGGAAAATTGTTTTATTGGTTAAACCTGTAGCAGAACAACATGGATTTCAGGGAGATGGATCAGCAAGACACTAAGAAAAGGACAGTCCGCAGAGATATCTTCCAAACATCCATTTGTACCGGAAAGAAGCAAGACGTGTGTTGGCTGGCAGACCTGGAAGGAAGGTCCTGTTCACCAGGAGAGCCTCTGGGGGATGCAGAGTTGCCAGGAAGTGGGTGAAGAACACGTGTACAGTCCTAAAGAGGATTTTGGTGCTTCCCCAGGTCATTGCTGCACAAACACTTGGTTACCCAGTTCTTTTAGACTCCACAGAAGATTAACTCATCTTTTAACCTCTCCTTGCAAAAAGCAGTCAGGTAAATGTGTGTATGCATAAATGGACTCTTGGAGCAGGCAGTGGATTAGCTAGAGCTGAAGCGCAAACATCTCTCTCTGCAAAGCCCATTGGGGAACTGAGGATGTTCTGGCAATGTTGTGGGGGCCAGTTGCTATTGCAGGTGGTAGTTAGGGCTACTTCAGAGAGCACTGTGATGGGTGAAACCACACCAGACCAAGGACACATCCATAGAATAATAGAATCATTAAGGTTGGAAAAGACCTCTAAGATCATCGAGTCCAACCATTGACCCAACAC
>NW_008795363.1:361578-363392 GCF_000699145.1 Aptenodytes forsteri | reverse complement strand
TCCGGGAAGTTGAAGTCCCCCACGAGAACAAGGGCTAGCGATTGAGAGACTTCTGCCAGCTGCTTGTAGAACGCTTCATCCGCCCCTTCATCCTGGTTGGGTGGTCTATAACAGACTCCCAGCAGGATATCTGCCAAAAAGGATACCTTGAAATAATTAAGAGAGGGAGAGTTCATTAGTTCTGTAGGTGCTTGTTCCTGTATCATTCTTGCTGGTAAAGATCTGCATCTTTTTTTCCATTCTGAATATGCCTGGATTCAGCTCCCAGACACTGGTCCTGTTATTGTCTTTCCCAGTTTATTGAAGAGCCTTTCAGAACTTGGTGTTTTTCCACATTAAGTTACTTATATGTCATGAGCACATTGCCTTTCACGTGTCTCCTCAATTAGCTAAGCAGATCAAGCTTTTAAATCCTTCACTTCAAAGTGTCTTCTCCTACCCTCAAATCATTTTTATAGCTCTTTTTTGCACTCGCTCACTTTTTATCATCCCTCTAGTGTGTGCAGCTGGCCTCAGAGCAGTCATCCCCAGAGGTTAAATCACCTCCCTGCCCTGGTCCCTCTCCTCTGTTGGTACATCTAAGAACAGTGTTAGCTTTCTTGCTGCTGAGTCACATTGATTTGCTGTGCTACTCTGACCCCTAAATCCAGGTCAGTGTCGGTGCTTTTGGGATCAGCTTTGGTCACAGCTGCGTCAGCTGCAAAGCCATGCCAGACCTCTCTGCAATAGCACCGGGGAGCATAACTAAAAAAAAAATAATCCAAGAAAAAATTGTATGAGATGTAAATTGGATCTTGCCTGTGCTCATCAGCTTTAAAAACAGTTGTTTTGGGTTTGTGCCAGCCTGCTGTTACCCCGTGTTTTGCAGAGCAGAGTGTCTGACAGTGCACCCGAGGTTGTGACTGCCATTCCCAGTGGAGCTGAGCGAGGGGCAGAGCAGTCACCATCACCAGACTACCTTGCAGAGTGTCATTTTTTCTGCAGGAGGATGCGCAGCCCCCAACAGCCTTTGCCACAGTCCCCCACCCTGCAATGCCCAATCACCTCCTCCTCACAGTATGTAAACATAAAAAAGAACTTCTCATCTCAAACCAGATGTGGCTGGTGTGCTGCAGTGGCAGGATTTAGGAGGAGAGGACAGGGGACAGCGTGTGTGATCCTTCCCTGGCCTATTTTTTTGAATCATAGAATAGTTTGGGGGGGAAGGGACCTCTAAAGGTCGTCTAGTCCACCCCCCCTGCCGTGGGCAGGGACATCTTCAACAAGATCAGGTTGCTCAGAGCCCCATCCAACCTGCTCTGGAATGTTTCCAGGGATGGGGCATCCACCACCTCTCTGGGCAACCTGTTCCAGTGTTTCACCACCCTCAGCATAAAAAATATCTTCCTTATATCTAGTCTAAATCCACCCCCCTTTAGTTTAAAGCCGTTCCCCCTTGTCCTGTTGCAACAGGCCCTGCTAAACAGTTTGCTGCCATCTTTTTTATAAGCCCCCTTTAAGTACTTCCAGCTGCATTGATTGGACATTCCCTGAGCTGGGATTTGCATCTGACTCTGCAAGGAGAGCAGAGTGGGAGGGGTGCAGGCTGGAAGAAGGAAAGAAGGTGGCTTTCCCATAGTTTTGTCTTACCTTGGTTATCACCGTGCCCTTCGATACTCACGGCTGGTCCTGCAGTACATCTGCCCTGCTGCTTTCTTGCAGGCTTTGTGCACAGAGAGATGAACGTGCCACTGGCTCTTTTACCAAAACTGATCAGCAAGTGTCGTGGTTTAACCTCAGTTGGCAACTGAGCACCACACAGCTGCTCGCTCACT
>NW_008795363.1:344333-361507 GCF_000699145.1 Aptenodytes forsteri | reverse complement strand
CTAGTGTCAGCACTGCTCAGCAACAACTAAAACATGGGTGCGTAACCAACTTTGTTCTCATCCTAAATCCAAAACACAGCACTGTACCAGCTACTAGGAAGGAAATTAACTCTATCCCTGCCGAAACAAGGACAGAAAGTCTTTTAGTAGGTTTTCTTGGCAGGAATCACGGAAGACCAAGTGCTCTATAGATTATATGCTATATAGATTATATTATGCTCTATATATATTTAGAGAAAGTGAAAGAACTGTATCTAGAACTTTTCCAGCTTTCTGTACAGCTGGGAATGGGTACATGCTGTGTAGTCATCTCGCTCAAAGAACTCCTTCTCCAAATGCACCCCCATGGATGCTGGAGCTCCCATGATCACAGACCTGGAGACTTTTCTGTTGGAGAACAGCCCATCCAAAACACAGCACTGTACCAGCTACTAGGAAGGAAATTAACTCTATCCCTGCCGAAACAAGGACAGAAAGTCTTTTAGTAGGTTTTCTTGGCAGGAATCACGGAAGACCAAGTGCTCTATAGATTATATGCTATATAGATTATATTATGCTCTATATAGAGAGAGAGAAAGTGAAGGAACTGTATCTAGAACTTTTCCAGCTTTCTGTACAGCTGGGAATGGGTACATGCTGTGTAGTCATCTCGCTCAAAGAACTCCTTCTCCAAATGCACCCACATGGATGCTGGCACTCCCATGATCATAGACCTGGAGACTTTTCTGTTGGGAGAACAGCCCCCTGTGCCCTGTCCTGAGGTGTGAGTTACCAGTCTGCTGTTGGTGCTGTTGAAGACCCTGGCAGGACATGGCCTCTGCACTCTGGTGGTGTACCAGAGTGTACCACAGATACCACTCTGTACCCTTGAAGTGGTATCACATCTCCTGGGGCATTCTCAGCACTGGGTCCCACCTTCCCATACACATGAACATGGAGGAGGCCGTGTTCTGCAACCTGCTAGCGATGTCCCTCCAGGGCTTTCTACATGGGATGATGAACTTCCTTCTCTAAAGAACTTCATAACAGTTGGGCTTTGGATTGCTCCTGGAAATTTGATTCACAGCTTGGGACAAATCAGCCAGGACAAAATACCTGCCTCCATCCACTTCAGTTGTGGAGGACCTCAGCTGTGCCTGATCCAGCTGTGCCCAGATGTGCCCAGGGTTAGGAACATGTCCTGCCTGTGTTAGCACAAGTTCATTCACAGCCTGAGCTTCCACAGGGCGATATGACCATACCCACAGTCATCACAATTGCCTGTGTATGCCCTACATCTCCATGCCGAAATCCTTTATCATTTGGTTTAGGGCTACTCTGTTCAACACAGCCCTTCTGGTGAGGGCAACGCCTACTCTGAGATCCAATTATCTGGACCACACATGTGGCTGATGGGAAGATGCAGCCATCATGTCCTGGAGAGCATGGCAGGCTGTTCAGACTGGGGGGACACGTCTGGAAGTGGTGGCTATGTGTTGTGGCTATGTGGTAGTTTTGTTAATTACAAACCAAGAAGGTGGCTGTCGGCTTCTGAGACAATGAGAAATTGTGTAAAGTTACACGGGAAACCTTTGAATTCCAATGCACCAGAGCCCAGACATTGACTAATAGGCTCTCCAACAGGTGCTAATTTGAATTTACCTTGGGAAAAAGACGTGATGTGGAAGGCAGATTAATCACATAATCCAACATTTGACTAAATCTAATTCTTGAGCTCTTTGATCTGTCCAATTACCTGCTACCAGGATGCCTTGGAAAAATATCTTCAAACCATAACAAGGTCAGGTGAAAATCATGACTTAGCATCCCCAGTGCTCACAGCTGAGCCAATAGTGGGGCAGCAGGTCCAACACAGCCTGGCATGCCTGGAGGATGAGCAACTGCTACTCCTGAAGGTTGGTCCAGCGGTGTCATGTCCCAGCCAACATGCTGCAGGCTCCAGGGGACACCCAAATCTCCACAGTCCTGAAATGGTTCTTAAGTGTGAGAATTTCCCATGCACACATGTAATGAATAAATATGAGTGGACTATCATATTCTGAGTGAATTTGTTCCTGGCAAAGTCACGGAGGAGCCCAGGAGCAGGGACACGGATGAAGGTTACTCACAGCTTGAGTTGTCCCAGTGGGAAGGCAAAACGAGCCCTTTACTGGTGCTGGTGCCAGCACAAAGCTGTGGCTCATGGAGACAGGGGCATCCCTGAGTGCACACACTTTTCTGGTGACAAATGATTGTAGTGAATGAGCTGAGGCCCTGCGGTGAGAGCTCTTTGGGGAGAGAGCCAGGCCATATGTGACCAGCACCCTGCAGGGCTCCTGAACAAGCAGCCCAGCCAGTGAGCTCTCTGTCTCTATAGCCAAATCTACAGCCAGCACCCCTCCACCAGCAGATGCCTGAAACACTTGGCCCCCTTCCTCTGTTTCAGTATGCATTGCCCCATGATTGACAGGCAAATGTCTCCTACTGTCTTGCCTGCATTAAAAGCTGTTCTCTGCTGCTGTGAGAGAAGAGAAGATGCAGGAGGAGGATGCTCCAGCGGGTCGGGTTTGAACCCCTAGCAGCAAAGTCACTTGAGTATCAACAATTATCCTGGGGTCTCTGGTGGTGGTGCTGGGATGGGACTGACTGCACAGACTGCTGCAGGGGCAGGACCGCTGCTAGTGTGCAGCACAGAAAACAGCAAATCAAGACCCCCCCCGCAACTGTGTCCAGCCTCTGCCTTGCCACAGCTGCAGCAACAGCCTGCCCTGGGAGCAGAGATAGGAAACCAGTCAGTCCAATGAGCAGCTGAACTCAGCCAACATATAAGACACTTTGGTTCCACTTCCTCTCCACCTGAAGCAAAGATGTGCTGTTTTCCTACCAACTCAATAGCAAATAAAGGTGGCACTGAGCTGGCTGTGTTTTGTGGAAAACAGCCCAGCCTGGAGGGACAGAGAGAGCGGAGGGGTGATCTAGCTGCAGTAAACTGATTCCAGCATGTAAACAGTCTGAGGGGGCTGAGTTAGTGGAGGAGATTAAACCAAAGTCCAAGCCAGCTGCCAGATTTCCCTGGTGGTAAAGCTTTTCCATCATGGCTGGCTGATTATATTTAAAGCCAGCTATGCATGTCCCCAGGCCGAGCTCCCTCAAACATGGGCAGAACCGATAGACCACACCATCCCTGTTCATTGTTCCCAGGCAGTCCTTTTACCCACCCAGTCCTTGAAAACTCCGGTAAAAGCAGCTCTTCAATCCCATAGACAGGGGGATGTTTCTGTGTAAACACAGCCACTGAGAAAGCCTGGGTAAATGCCTCTTTATTTTGCTCACAGCAGGCAGCTCAATTTGTCTCTAATGAGCACTAACACGCTCTCCTGCTATCACTCATAGCAATTACTCCGGACTCACTAGTTGCATACAGAAAGCTTGGATAACCAGCTAACAGCCTGTGCCATGCAGTAATGCGCTCAGTAGCAATTCCTGATAAACGCTGTGACAAGGCCACCGGCCATATAGAAAAAGGTCAGTCAACGGCTTAACCTGACATGGTAACCTGGGACACGGCATGGGGACGTTGAGTTTCTTTCCTCAGGTGAACGGGCTCCCCTTTAGCTTGCAGCACCAGAGACGGGAGTTGGCTGCTGCCAGTTGCAGCAGTGGGTGAGCATAGGCTGATATACAACGGAGAGACAAGTTGGGACCCTGTGCTGGCAGCTGTTGCCTTCACGGCGGCTTCCCCAGGTGGACAGTAGATTTTGGGGAGTGGCTGCCAACCCCAGGCTTTCATGCAGAGACATTGTTCTGTGGTAAGAGAAATCAATGGTCTTGCACGCATATGAGCAGGCAATTTGTCACCCTTCATTTTAAGATATCCTCCCCTGAGATTTTTCTTCTCCTTCATGTGTTTCTTAGCACTGTGTAATGAAAAAGTTTCTGTGGATCACCTGGGTCTGACAGGAACAGTATGGGCAAAGAGTTCTCACTTAGATCAGAGGCCAGGGCACATCTCCAGGAAGGAATATTGAGACCCCTTTCTGCTCACAAAGACAAAATTTCTGCCTGTGAAATTCTCCTCTTGGCTGAGGATGAGGTAGGACCTGGAGATGGAAAGCAAGCTGACTGCTGCCCATGGTCAGGTGTGTTTCCTTCCCTCCAGCCCATGCCCTGTGACACTGCAGATGAAGCACATGTGTGGTACCCCACCACACGGGCAAGGCGATCAAGACATGGCACTGCTAATAGCTCTGACTGCAAGTGGCCTACAGAAGATGTGAGAGCTGTAGCTGCTCCAGGTCAAATGGGCAGCGCTGAGAAGAGATCACTGGGGTAGGTCTGCAGCAGGGCTTGAACAGATTCGTAGTCTCTGCGGTCCTGCCTGTCCAAAAGCACAGGCTTTTGCACAAATCCCTGCAGAGCCACTGCCTAGAGGTTCCTGGAGAACTGCTAATGAGTATTTGAGGAGCTTTCACTGGTCGCTGTGCGAGTCCAGAATGGCATCCTCCCATTAACCCCACAGGCACTGGGGGGGTTGCAGCACTTCCAGCCTCCCGGCAAGCATGGGAATGAGCTGAGCAGGGGTTTTAGCCATACACTGTGTGTATTTCAGAGGTATTCCCATTCTGATCTTCAGCTGGTCTAAAGAACAGCTCCACACAAGTAAAAATAATATTCGTTGGTCCAGAAACTGCTCAAAATATAAAATAAAGTCTTATAAATAAGAAAGCAGTTGGAGTTCTCTCCCAAACTGCTATCCTATCCCATATCACTATGTGGGATATAAAGCTTCATGCATCCTTATTCACAGACCAGACAAGGGGATACACTGCCAAACTAGTTGTTCTAGTTAGCCTGCTGCTTGGACTACTTGTTCTACCTCCCTCTACACACAAAAAAGGCCACAGGTAAAACTTTGTGAGAACTGCATTTCTCTTTTCCTGAAGTGCTTGGTTGTCCTGGAATGTGAAGCCAGGAATGAATTAGCCTTCAGCCCTGATCCAAAGTTAGACCTAAGCACAACACAACAGGTTAGCACCAGCCCTCCTGCCTGAGATTTTTCCTATTAGAGAATTACAGTCAGGGATCCAAAGAATTCTGAATTAATCTTAATATTTATAATGGGCTTCAAAGGAGATGGAGCAGAGCAGCCACATATCAAAGGTGGCTGTTAAAACAGGAAGGCTCCATGCAGAAGATACCATAATTGATGGCACAGTAATTGGAACAGAGTGACTGCTTCTTGATAGAAGGACAGGTCTGGGTAAGTAATGTAGGTTTTTTGTTACTAATTAGATTATGTTTTATAGGAGAGATATCCCAGAAATTAAAGCTACCTCAGTTGCTTTTGGTGCTTACTTTGCCTGCGTAATACTTTTGTGTAAATGTGTGTGTGTTGTCACGGCAGCTGGGGCTGGTGGGAGACACGTGATTCTGGCTACTCAGTCCTGCGTGGAGAGACCCTCTTTCCAGCTGGTTATCATTTTCCCAAACTTCAATCAGGGTGACATTTTTCAGGAAAGATTCTTCATCAAGCTGAAAAAATTCTGGACAAAATTTGGCCAAAAGCTATTCGAAAAATTTCAGAAGTGTGAACTTTGGGGGTGGGAGCTAGTGGGGACAGGACAGGAGGTTTGGCCAAGTAACAGACCCAGTGCCACAGATTTTCTATCCTTATGAAAATTCACCCACATTCAGGTGACTTTATAAGCCTTAATATAATAATTATGGCTTACTGCTGCCCGGCCTGCCCTTGCTGCCTCCTGACCCAGCACCATCTGCTTTCCCTCTCTTCCTCCCACCAGCCTGGATGGATCAAAGGAGCCAGAAATGAGTGGAGGTTTCCTATCTGTCCTGTGCTTTCATGGAGCCACTGTTCGAGCCTACACAACACAAGGGGAGGAAAAGGATTGCTTTGCATGCACAGCGTCTAAAACCTGGACTGCAGGGAATCAGTGAAAAGTGTGGTCAGAGTGGGACAGGAGAGGAACTGGGATGAATTGGGCAAAGCTATTTGGAGCTGATCAGTATCTAAGCCTGGAGCTGGCATGAGAAAAATAGAGGAGAATTGGAAGATGAAGCTGGGATTGTATTTTACTGAGTGTTTACTAAAAAGAATGAAACTGAAGTGATTCCACAGGATTACACACCACTCTAAAACAATTAGGAAATACCAACACAGAAGCAGCTGTGCAGCCCAAGGATCCACTACATGATTGCAGATAACTTTTCTTGTGGCCCCATCTCATTCACTGCAGAAACCAGACCTTCTCTAGGGATGTTCCAGGGCTAAGTGCTGAAGAGACTGTAGGTCTCTATCTCAAATTTGGAAGCACTTCTGGGCATGGAGCAGGGAAGAGCTGCTGGCAGATTTTGGATGGGGTCATGGGCAGAATGCTGCCTGGAATTTCAGTGTCTGTGTCTCCATGTGCTGCCTGGATAATCATTGCCAAAACCGGTGCTGACTGTGTGCCTCATTTTCTGGTTAAGATGGCACCTGATTTGCAGGAATACCCCAAATTCATAGCTGTAGCTGAGGCTTTTCCTTTAAGCCCCAATGGTGATGTATGATGGTAAATCTTCCAAAAATCAGTTCCTTTTATAAATCCAGCCCTCAGAATGCACCAACACATTTACTCTTGCCTTCCCAAGCCTCAATTATTTTTCTGTGCAATGAGGGTAACACTGGCCTTTCATCTGGGTGTCTGGAGATAAACTTACCTTTATACAGCCTCATCTGTGCTGGTGATGAATGCCACAGAAAAGACTTCTGGAAATGAGTCATTCCTTTTCCAGCAGAGGGTGTGAAATGCTGACAGTGAAAAAGGCATCCTCTCTTGGGACCAGGACTAGGAATTTGTCTCTCATCTGCTGTGAATACCAGGATGATCAGCGAGCGAGGAGAGGACAATAATGGATGGCATTTGCTCCACCAGAGAGGACCATTCAGGCTGGCCATGAAAGCAAGTGGCACAGGACCTGGGCATTATGAGCTGAGGCATAAGGTAGGAGGGAACAAAGGTTTTCTTTCCCAGGACTTCAGAGACAGCAAGAGCATCAGCCCAGAGATGCCTACTCAGAAGGCACAAGCACCCACCTTTTTAGATAAAGAGGGTCATCATCATCAGAATTAGGTTATAAGATGTGCCTCTGACCAATGGACATGGCAGTACATTCATTGGGGTGAGAGGGACAGTTCAGGTACCAGGATCACAAGGGGTTCTAGCCAATAGTGGAAGCTTCAAAGTCTTTGAATGAAGCTTTCTTTCATGCTGACAGGGGTCTGATGGCGGAGAAAAGAAGTGTACCTTCTCTTCACAACTAACTTTATGTACTTTTTGATGCAGAAACAAGAGAGAAAAAAGATTATTGCTTTCTCTCAGGTAGCATCTTGCCATAATGCTTGCTTATTATCACTGCATCATAGCTGTTTGCTGTGTTTCTGCACAGACGCTGGGCTGCTGACAGTACATTTCTTCCCTGTGCCTGCCCTGTGTATCCGACCAGCAAGGGCCCTGCCCTGCAGAGACAGGTTCCTCCCCTGCCTCTCAACCACTAAAAGAAACTTTGGCAAACATCATAGTGCATGTTCCCTGCTTGCATGCTCCACCATGATCTCCCTGTTGAAGTCAGTCAGTCTCAAGTTATATGTGAAGAGCAAAATGTGGACATAAAAATAATTTAGAGGAGTGCTGCAAGCGGCTCCTCTTAGTTCTTTGTACACTTTCCTCAAGTGATTTGATTTATCAAAGTCCATAGCCCCTGAGGAGCATGGCCATACTATCACCAGGAGGCACATGGTTGCCAGCATCCCTGGCTGGACATTCATCTCCAGCATTGTGGATGGGGCCAATTCAGATCTGAGCTCTTCCAGTCAAGACAATGCTCACTGTGTCTCCTGTGCAGCAGTGATGGCATTGCAAAACAGATGCATACTGCTGAGCCAGCTACAAGGCAAGTCATGGGGACTACGGAGCTGAGATATGATGAAATGACTGTGGCCCATCCAGCCACTCCAGTCTGTGGCAGAAGCAATGAACACGTAAGGTGTACAGACTGCTACCCAGCACAGACTTATTGTCATCAGAGAGAGGGGATGGATGTCTCTGTCTCAGTCTACCACATCAATAACATTATCTTTTCCTGGATCTATTCCTGAATTTTCAACTGTAGTTAACCAAGCTACATGCCTGAATATGAAGAGTTGCTGCCAGCCCCTCATTCATAGATGGGATGACTTTGCCCTCCAGGAGCCATTCTGTGAAGTCCCTGCTCCTAGTCAGCGTCTTTCTGCTGCTTTGAAGCAAACAACCACAAAAAGGAGCACTGGTGGTTTTACAGTCTGTTGATCTGCACAGCAGCCATCACCCCTTGATTATTCCAAGATGGGAAGCCTAGAGCGTCTTTCCCTTTCACAGTTCAATGCTGTGACTGTCTCTTGTATTGGAGCTGCCACTCGACGTTCCTGGTGGAATATTTGCCAGTGACTGACTGCCAGCCTTGTGTGCTTTGTGAAAGTGTCTGAGTCGCATAGCTCAGCAAGCGACACATCTCCTGCTGACCTAGAAAGCTGCGTGGACCAGCTCTTCTTGTTAAAGGCCAAAAACAAGATGTAAAGACCTGAATGCTGGACTTATTAAGCAGTCAAAGAAGATGACCATCTGGCTGAGTCTGTGATACAGGTGTGCTCAGTGCATGTGACCCAGGAGTCAGCACAGGAGCAGCAGGTTGGTTGGTAGGGTCAGAGAAGCTTTCAAGTGTTTTTAGGCGCTAGTGTGAGCAGATCCAACCCTCGCTGTCCTGAAAACATGGCCCAGTTCTTCTTCTTCCATTTCTCAGTACAGCTTGGAATAGAAACCTCTGTGTAATATTTTACTCTCCTTGGAGGACTCTCCAAATGAAACAGTGCTAGATAGGTCAGCTCCTGGCAGATCATCCTGCAACAACACAGACCCTCCTGACTTCCCAGCACAGTGTTGGATCTACAAATCCCAAAGGTCTGGCCAAGCCAAGTGCTCCCCTGTACTCAATCACTGCTTGTGGTGGCAGATGCAGCAATGACCAAAGGTAGCCATACAAACCTATGCTGTTCTCACAACAACTATTCTCCCAGGATCCTTCAGTCTCTTACTGCTGTCACTAACACAGAAGATGGATGAAGTCACGGGTAAGGGTTACGTAACCCAAGGCCCAGTGTTTTGAGGGCAGCTTGATGGAGCAGACCTGACAGCTGAAATAGAAGAACCACTCCTTGCTGGGGAAACCTTGGGGATCTGGAGGGCCTGGGTAATCACATCCAGCTAGAGAGAAAGTATGGTGCCTGGGAGACTTTGCTGGTGGAAGCTTGAACAGTGCAGTTGTCATTCACCTTTTAAATATGTCAGAATTAGATGCCCCAATTAAAAAAATATCCCTCTATGGGCCTCCTCAGAGTACAACTGGTATTAGACACCTATCGCAGCTTGCACTGAAACATCTAACTTTCAGCTACTGAAGCAGGGACAGATGAATCCTGACCTGAAAGGACTGAGGTAGCTCCTGAGCTCTGTTGCAGCCAAGCAGAGTTTTGATCACTGAAGGCACCTCAGTCCTACATATAACCCTACAAAATCCCTGAGCAGATCCAGCTCCTAAGGAGCTCTGAGGTAGCAGTTTGGCACTAAATCCTCTGAAAGATGATTAAGTCAGCCCTGAGTTGATTTCTGACTTGATGTAGTCCTGTGTCAAGCAAGAAGAGACAGCAAGATGAGCAAAAAAACATTCCGGCCATGTTTGGATAGTAAAATGGACGTGCTGCAAATCACCTGTGAGGTTTGTCCTCTGCCCTCCACTAGATCTCCCTTTCCCACAGCAACCCTGTGTGGTTATTGCAGAGCTGAAGCAGACTGCTCTTTTGGCAGATGCTGAGCTTTGTCAGAAGCCAGAAGTTCAAATTAAAATAAAAAGTGCTTCCCAAACCTAGAGGCAGAAAAGAAGAGCTGCTACCTGGCATTTCGACAAGGAGGGAGATGGGGGACTGCATTGTATTCCCAGTCTGCTCCTGACTCACTCTGTGACTGGGGTGAGTCACTTCGAAGGTCTCTCCTTCTAATGTCCTCGCTGCTCTGCAGGGAATGGTAATGCTCCTGAAGGCTCTTGCAAAGCTCCATTAATTATTAAATGCCTTTAAGTGTGTTACTGCCTGGGAGGAAACACCTTGTGGAAACAAATCCCTCCTTTGTGGGCAGAAAACACTTCCAGGTTTGAAATGAGCTTCAACTCACAGAAGAGCTCACCGAGTTGTAGGTTTTGTCTATGAAAATAACTGAGAGAAAGGTGGTATCTTGTTCGAAGAATTACGGTGGCAATAAGACTTAGCATTAGCAGCCACATAGCATTTATTATAGCAAGAAACATCACCCATCTAGTCTCGCCTTGATAGTTTGTTCCAGTGATAGTCTATCTGGCTTCTGCTTTCATCAGCTGGTTCTTCTGATGCTGGATTAAAGAGCTCTTTAATACCCTACACTTTTCACACCCTAAAAATGCTCTTACTATGAACTAAAATGCTGAGCTTTGTAAAAACTTCACTGAAAAGCATTTCCCCGACTCAATTTTGAGCTGGACTTCTTCTTCACTGAGGCATCTACATCCATCCCAGAAGCCGTGCTCCAGTTCCTGCAGGTCTGACTTAATTTGCGGCATTATAATTATTACACTTTCTGTACAAAGGACCCAGCCCACCCTTGACTCAGAACTTCCCTCTTCTGTTGCTCTTTGCATCCCAAACCTTCTGTGTCTCCTGAAACTTTTAGCAGCAATAATTTCATCTTTATTTCTAGATTGCTGAGCTCAGTGTTGAAAAGTGTGGTCTTGTGCTAAGTTCTGCCAAATACGACTTGCAACAGCTCTGCAGAGGGTAAAACCCACTGAAACCCACTCTTTGAGATCTGCCAGTTCCCCTCGGCTACACCCCTTTAACATCAGCCTTCTCAAGGATGTGCAATGATAAAAATCTTAATCAGATTGTCAAGCAGCACATGATCCAGTACTGTAGAAAAGGCTAAACATATTGCATCTACACATCATCCTTGCCAGCCCAAATAGTAAGAACATCAGAGAATTAATTCAAGTTTGTTTGACAAGATCTGCTTTTCTTAAACCCATGCTGACAGGTGTTAATTATCCTGCAGTCCTTTAATTCATCATCATTTTTCAACATCTTCCCAAGGCAACTGGGAGCAGTGCTAATCCTTAGGTTTGGGAAACATACCCATATGTTGTGCTGGAGCCCAGGGACAGCAGGAGAGCTGCTGGGAAGATGTGATCAATGGAGTGGCCACCCCTCCCACTTAGAATTCTGTCCTCCTTCAGACTTCAACAGCATCTTTGGGATCTCCCAGCAGTGTTTCTGGATTTTGCCTTTCAAGAGGGGACACAGTCCTGCCTTTTTTCATGTGTGAGGATCTTAACCTTCCCAGAGGGAGGGATTGCTGCTTTGCTAATTGAATGTTTTCCCACCCTGCAGCCCTGGCTCTGCTCTGTGCCAACACTGGTGTGAGGAGGTGATACAAGGACCCTGCTATAGGAGTGACCTGTGACCAAGCTGTCTCCGTCAAGGAGAAGAAATGGCTGGCAAAATCCAGCCCTGTTGTTCCTCAGGTAACCCCCCACCCATACCATCATGCCCATCCCCAAGTCCTTCCACATAAAGGTCTTTCATTTGACAGAGCCCCTGCCCACAGCTGGTCTTGTCCTTTCTGTGCTCTGTTGCCTCTGGGTCCTCAGGATATCTGCTGGGTCATGGGGACCCGCTCAGCCTGCCCCTGTCCCACCAGGCAGGTCTGTAAGAACAGCTCTGCACTGTGCACCATTCCCCAGAGAGGTGAGGTGGGGCCTTCATCACCACACCTTCCCCCAGACAGCATGGGAATGAATTGTGCCATGCTCTGGCTAGGTGCGTGCCAGCAGAGGGCAGGGACCACTGCCTCCTGCCATGCAGCCTGGGGAGATCCCTGCTGCATTACCCAGAAACAGGGCACTGGCTGTGATAGCCTGGGCTGGGGTGAGCCAGGTGCTCACTGACGTCCACCAAAGTGTCCCTCCATTCACACATGTGAAGTCACACCCTGCATTGCAGGGACTGGCTGGCAGGGACCTCATCTGGGGTGGTGCCAGGCTGCCCAGGCCACTGGAGACACCTCTCTGGGCCACCACCAGAGATCCTGCAGAGATCACTTTTTGGGGACAGTAAAGACGGCTTGAATGGAGGCTGGCTAACAGAGTGTAAGCTTTTCACCAAAGTACTGAAATCAATTATTACAGGAATTGGAAACAGTGGGATTTATTGTGCTTTGATGTAAGAATTGGCTCCAGCTGCATCTCAGTCATTATTGGCTCTCAACACCATAAATCCTGCTGTTCTCTTCAATACCTTTTATGGGAAGTGGAGAAATTCACTAATTCCCCATTGTTCCCTCCCCACTTATTAGTGTTACAAAGGATTGGGTTAATTATGAATAGAACTGCCAGGAGAAATGAAACTTCTCCCTTAAAAATGCGTTTTAATTAACTCTGCTGGGTTCATGTGTTTCTTAGGAAGTGCTGATTATGCCTTGCTGACTCAGCTCTGCTCTTATGGAGATAGGAGACCCCAAGCACTAACCTGCCCAAAGTGCTACAAAAGGGCCTTGTCTTCCCACTGGAGCTACCCTGGAAGACGATTGTCTTCTCTTGGTGGTAGTGGGGTGTTACTCCTCAAAGCTTGTTTAATCTATTTAACCTGAGCAGCAAAGCAACAGAAAGCTATGCCTGAGGAAAGACTGAAGAGGAGAGCTTGGTGCTTGGTGGGTGAGTGATGGTGATGTGATAACCTCTACACCACATGAAGGCAGCGGTGGGAAAGGATCCCTGGGGCGTTAGCCCTGTGATGTTATCTCAGCAGCACTCCTCTGAAGCTCAGTGTCAGAGCTGCAAGGTGGCAGAGAAGGGACAGGGGCAGAGACGTGACACTGGGATGAGGAGAGCTTCTCCTAAAGCCCTGCAGTACAGGGACGGGCTGCCAGCAGCTCCACGCTGGGAGGGAAGCACCACCCGCAGAGCCTGCCCTCCTTCATTCACTCCCAGTGCTGTGCTGTGAAAGGGTGCTGATGCCTCAACAATTTTTATTTCCAGCAATCCTTCCCAATTACCGGCTACCACATTTTTAATGTAAGCAAATTTGCATAATGCTGAAGGCAAATTAATATGAAAATGGAGATATAAAATTTGACATTTCCTCCACAAAAAGCAGGAGAAAAACCCTGCCACGTTTCCCAGCTAGGCACAGTAGTAAGAAACCCCAGAGTCAGAGCTAGTAGAAATGAAAATGCAGTTTCACTCTCCGTGGTAGTCATGGGGGCTGTTTAGTGAGGAACACGCTCTGGCCTCCTTTGGCACTTCTCACATCTCAGAAGAATGACAGGGAAACTCCTGTGTCTGCAGTATTGCCAATAGCAAAAGCAAAGCCCCTGTTGAAGCCTCCAGCACTATGGGACATTTCACAAGTTCTGACTTTGCAATACAAGGCTTTCTAGATAGAGAATGAATCATGGCTTATGAATGCAAAATTAAAGAAAGGCAACTTTAAAATGAAATCTTATAGGCTTGCATGACAAAATTTTACAGCAAATAGTAATGTCTTGCTCCTCCCCCTGTTTCTCCCTTCCTCTTCTGGCATGATGACGAAAAGCAGTAAATAAATACGTAAAAATAATGACTCTTCCAGACCTTGTAGCATTCATTTTAATAGATGCTATTTAACTACACACAGAAATATAGATATCTACCTTTCAAATGCTGGTTACAAAGATTGGGAAGGCTGCCAAGAAAATGGCCTTTTTTTTTTTCCCAATAGATATCAAAAAAGAAACAATTTATATGTTGAAATTGCCTTTATTTTTTAATCCATAAATATTTGTTACTGACAAAAGTGGAAAAATCCTTAAGACTCTAAATTTTACTAAACTGATAATATTTTTGTTTACAGTACATACAGAATGTGCTTTTACAGGTAAGTATAACAACAAGAATAATACAGAGAAAAACAGTCAAATACTGCTCATCTTGAAGCTTGTTTAATGGTTAACCAAGAGTCTGTGCAAAGTTACAGATACAAATGTACTTCCTCTTCAGTACTACTGTATATTAAACATGGAATCCATAAACTGGGCTAAAGCACAAAAATATCCACTTAACCCCTCTTAGGAAATATTGTCCCCCAAACTAAAAATATTACAGTAAGAAGTGTCTGTCTCAGAGCCAAGAAATTCTTGCTACAAAAATGTCTAACAGGTTTGCAGACAGAAGGTCAGGAGCTGTTACGAAGTGCATGGGCAGAGGGTCAGGGTGGCGTGATGCATGTCTCCCTGCAGCGGAGGCGGTGGGGATGGAGACCTCCCAGACATCGTGCGGTCATGGCGGAGACATAGGACGCCACTTCGCTCGCTGCTGAGAGCAGAGATCTCTTTCAGATTTACACTAACATGCTTGAACAGGATCGTCCAACTCTCCCCTTGCCCCCGGGCTGCCAGCGGGTGAAGCGTAGGTTGGTTTTCCCAGCTGGGTTTTGGACTCGGTGAGGGCACATTCTTGACAGCCATGAACCAGCTAAGAGCGGCTGGGAACGATACCTTCTACCATCCACTTACGGACATACAACACAGAAGTGGCTGTTCTCTAAGAAACAGCCCCAACACAGGCTTATTGCTAACAACACTTTTCTATGAAAATATTTAAGCCCCTTTCTCACATATTTCCCCTACTAACTTTCCACTCATCTGAAATATACTTGAACATGAAATCTGTTGTGTTAAATATATTTCAGCAGAGTCCCTCCTTCCAGATTAAACACTAAATCTGAAACAAAACTAAGGCAAGCTATTTCTCCATCACATGAACTGAAGAACACTTACTTCAAATACAATTAAAGTTACCCTGTTTCATGATGATTTTGTTTGTTGTGGTGGAAGAAGATGAAGACATCTTCCCAGCTACCAGGAACTACCCGTCTCTTACAAAAACTTGATGCCAGGCTCTTGCAGGTTCCTGGTGGGAATGTTTCTGATAGACACAAGAACAGAAATACGCATGCGGGAAGCCCAGGTTCATTGGACCAGCTTTGCAGCCAGCCAGGCTAGCAGAACAGTAGACAGAAATTAAATCTAGGCCAGGAAAGGAGGGCTTACTCCCGGGTAACTGTCCCTGTTTCTTCCCACCCACCCATCCCCATCCCCACATAACAGATCATTTATAAAAGGAACATTAAAACATTGAAAAATATTTTGTTTTTCCTTAAAACATGATTCACTGGCATTAGAAGACTTTTATGACAAAATTTCCGTTCCATGTGGTGATCTCTGTGGTTCCTTAAAAATAGTTTTCCACATTTCAAAGAGTGATTCAATATAGTTTGGAAGCTTAGATTAGTACAGGGTCAGTCAGAACTTAATGATTGCATTTTACAGTATGTATGTATATATATATGTTTGTGTGTATATACATATACATACATGTATCTGTATTAATGAGAGTTGTATAAAATCCAGTGCAGCTCACTGTTATGTGTTACTGCTTGGGGAATGCAAATAATTATCAGTTTGTAGGAAATAATATAAACTTCTCTACATCACCCTCCCTCAGACCCTGCACAGGCACTCTGGGAACTGGATGCTCCACAGATGTGTTTCCACCTGTGGGTTGGAGAAAAAGACAGATCAGTTCTTCAGAGTATATTAGATTAATCAAGGCAGATTATATTTTACTGTACAGAGGAATGTGACTGCTTCCTGCTTTTCTCCTGAGTGCAGAATGTTATGGTGACTCAGACATGAGAAGAAGAAAGCAGAATCGTCAAAGTGCAGGTAAGCACGCCTTGGAGCTGCTGCCTGCTAGGGACCCTGACCAGAAGGAGAGCAATGGGAAATCTGGGGAACTGCCTCCCCCGACTCCAGCACTCTCATTCTGGACAGACACTGGATTGCAACACGTCAGACATGATGTGGCATGACAATGGTGACAAACAATATTAGTAAAAATGCTTTGCTGTTCTACAGTGTCTGTTGTGAGAGGGTCTCAGAGCACTTCATAGACATTATGGTATGAACCCTCATAATGCCTCTGTGGAACAGGAAAGTGTTACCATTATCATCACATGTTGACCACGGGGAACCGAAGTGCTGGGGACCAGGCTGTGGAACATGACACCCAGTCCTGGACCAAGTGTCCTTTTAGTGACAAACTCTCAGAATGAGGAATGAGGAAAAAAATGATGTAAGAACACCTGTGCGTGCTGAAATGCCACTGCTCTAGCTACCAGCCCATTCCAGCACATAAAGCAAGCCACGGGAACACACGGTGCCCAGGAAAAAATTTTGGTCATCCAGGGCATGGTGCCTTCCCAAAGAAATTTACTGAAAATTTTCTGTGGTGGTGTCAAAGTCCCTGAAGAGATTTGGCCTAGAAAGGCTTTTTGATGGTTCTTGTGGGACACATCTGCTTGAAACTGTTGAGTGCATGGAAAAGACGAGGAAATGGGGCTAAGATTTGGAGGATTATTGCCCAGGTAGGACAAGTTAGCAGAGGGCCTGTGATATTTGTCAGTCAGAATAAGAGAATGCTCTGTGGTCAAATGGTCTGGAGCACAGCACAGCATCTGCATGGGCTACTTGAGTGAAAAATTTCCATATTTGCATCTGGTCCAGCAGCTTCTTAGTTCACAAATGGAACATTTAGATGAAGACTAGAGCTTGAGACATAGCTATGGAAATGGAAAAAGAGGAGAGTTCACCTACCCGCGGCCTCACATAGTCACCTCTGCTCCTCCGGCTCTGCCACCTCAACTCCTGGAGACTCTAGGGTGGACTCTCCTCTCCCACAGTGTTCACATCTCCCTGCTTGCAGAGGGGAAGCATCTAGCTTTGCTTGGGCCATGAGAGAACGGAAGAGCCCCAGAACCTCAGCAGGGACTGCCTCCCCGTCAGCCATGTGCATTTCTTTCCTCTTCACAAAAGTCACAAGCTTCAGTCTGTGGTGTCCTGGTTTCAGCTGGGGTAGAGTTAATTTTCTTCCCAGTAGCTGGCACAGTGCTGTGTTTTGGATTTAGGATGAGAATAATGTTGATAACACACCGATGTTTTAGTTGTTGCTAAACAGTGCTTACACTAGCCAAGGACTTTTCAGCT
>NW_008795363.1:339267-344244 GCF_000699145.1 Aptenodytes forsteri | reverse complement strand
ACGTCATGCTCAGTACATAAGCTGGGGGGAGTTGGCTGGGGGGCAGCGATTGCTGCTCGGGGACTGGCTGGGCATCAGTCAGAGAGTGGTGAGCAATTGCATTGTGCATCACTTGTTTTGTATATTCTTTTATCATTATCATCATTATTATTATTCTTATCTTCTCTTCTTTTGCTGTCCTATTAAACTGTCTTTATCTCAACCCATGAGTTTTACTTTTCTTTTCCAATTCTCTCCCCCATCCCACCGCAGTGGTGGGGAGGATGAGCAAGCGGCTGTGTGGTGCTTAGTTGCCAACTGGGGTTAAACCACCACATGTGGGAAGGTCAGCAAGGGCAATATTTTCACAGAGATTGCCTTCTGTGAGGAAATATCCAGTGACTGAGCTGAGGAACTTGGAGGTAGTCAGGGGAGAGAAGTGTCCATCAAGGGAAGGGGTCAGGAGATGAGGTGTGAGCCTTTTCTCTCTCATCCCTCCCATGCCATGAGCTGCCACCCTGATCCATAGACAATTCTGGTTGTTGCCCAGAATTATTTTGCCCAAGGCTGCATGGTAATCACCATCTGAACCATGGAGACTCGTTTTTATTCCTTCCCAGTTCAGTTTCCATCAAACAAAGCCCCAGTACTTCTCACAGATGGACTCCTTTCTGAACACGCTCTCCATCAGGCAGGGCAGGAGAAAGCTCATGAACTAGGACCAGCAGCCCCAGGACAGTCCGGGAAAGAGAAAGGCCACATGGCCACCTTACTGAGGCCTACTTCTAAATCCCACTGGGGGAAGACAGCATGTTCCTCCTGCCTAACCTGCACCACAAAAACCTGGTGCTGCACCATAAGCCTCCACACAAGACTCAGGCTCACAACAACCTACAATCATTGTATGCTACAGGACCAACGTATTGAGCTGGAAACGTCATTAAGGCCAGGAGGTGGGAGGTATTTGAGGGGAGGGAGAAGGGCAAAGCTAATTTAAATAAAGTTTAGTGAAGAGCTATGTAGGAAAAGACTCACTGCAGGAATGTAGGACATGAAGAGAGAAGTACTGTATAGGAATGTGCTTACAGCCTGAAGTCAGTCGTCATTTCACCCGGAGGAGGGAGCATGTCTGCCATTCGGATTGGCAGCATGGGTGTGTGCATGTGGTGGGGCTTTGAGTGCACACCATGGACGGTGAGTGCTGGAGAGTGTCCAGCACTAACAGTTACAGCACTGGGTCTGGCTGGCCTTCAAAACCTCTGAGACCCTTTCCTGGCCACAGAAGTATGTTTTGGTGCGAGTTAGTTCTACAGAATTTGATAGAAACACAAATGTAAGGAAAACCAAACCAAACCAAAACCAAACCCAACAAAAAACAAAGCAAAGCCCAATCTGGCTAGAAAGCCAAAGATAAAACACTCACAAGTTCTGGACCTACGAGTCTACATTTTAAAGATTTTACAAATATACAGTATCTAATTAGCATTATATCAGATATACAACATGCCCGTTTATTATAATTATGCTGGATATATAATTTATATGCATGAAATGTAACTGTCTTCATGGTTAGGATTGGTACTCAGTGGAATTGGAATTTGGAAGGTTTTCTTGAGGGGCCATTACATGGAGAGAAACTCACGGAAAATTACCGACCTGTTTTTCGGTAGACAGACACCCTCAGCTTTGTACTTCTGCTAAGGGCTAGAAAAAGATTGCTACATATGGAGCTCTAGGTTGTAACTGAGAGGAGAAAATATGTTCAGAAACAGGGGAACCGGGCCAGTGGAAAATGCTGTCAGGAAAATAAACGTCTGGGGAGAAATCCAGGCTCAGTGAAATGTGCTACATCATGCTAGCCTTGCCTTGCAGGGGTCTCAGTGGAATCAGGACTTCCCCCAGCACAGGTCAGCACTGCGAAGGTGAACGAATTCTGATGCTTTAGGTTCAGCAGTGGCAAGAAGCTGGAGGAAGAGAAACCCTATTCCTCCTTCCTATTTACATGTTGGAGACACCAAGATACTAGAATGAGTGGAGAAAAGGGTCTAACAAGCATTTCAGCATATTTGTGCTTATTGAACACATCAACCCCACTACTTCCTACACTGAGAGAGCAGGCAATTTGTAGGCACTAGTATATTTTTATCTTATGAGTATATTCAATATAAACTAAAACTTTATTTCTCAGCCAGGCTATTCTTGTTCCTAGATCTGCCAGTCCCCTAGGAAAGTCTGCCCTTGAATTCGCTCCAAGGGTGAGGAAGAACAGATGTATGGGTGCTGGCTGATTTTGAGTGGTCTGGAGGTGATCCCCAGCAGCCCGAAGCTTACCTACTTGCCAAAAGGCCAAACATGAGGGCTGGCATGACGACCGAGAACAGGACCCCTTCCCGCCAGGATGGAGTGCTGCCTTTCCTCCTCCCTGTCTTGGGCTGCATGAGACTGCTTCTACTTGTAGCAACTGAAAGGTCCTAAATTCATAAAAACAATGAAATGATGCAGGTGAGCCCTTTGAAGGAGCCAGCTACTACTATGGCTTTCTTTGACAGAAACTGATGCACGTCAGGAAATTTCCTCTATTATCCCTCACTATTGTCTGTTTGCTTGCTTGGGTTCTTCTTATATCACCAACGAAGGGGTGGCTTTAAAAACAACAACGTGGATGGGACTGTCAGAGAAGTCTTTTCAGACACTGAGTTATTAGAGGTTATCTTGGCCTATAAGGCCACTGCAGTACGGGGTGCTGTGGCCACCCCAGTCCTTAATGAGTATCTACAATGCACGAGGTCATATCAAACAGTCACCTCTGTTTTGCTCGCTGTGCGGTAGTGATGGTGGTGTCCTGGAATATAATGCAGTTGTTCTACTGTGTTGTGCCGTCGGGAGGCAAACGCTTGGCGCTTGGCAGAGGTTGGGTTCATACCTAAGGTATTGTACAAGTTATTTGAGGCACTAGGATGGGAGTGCATTTTTGTCATCCTGTAGCGATCCAAGACGGGTGTTGATACAAAGACATCTGTGTGTGACAATGCCCGTGACATAGACTGCTCGGGGTACCCCGACCGCTCCGGGGAGAGCAGGGGGTCTTGGGAGTGGAGGCGCTCTGCGGACAGAAGCTGCTCATCTGAGAGGATCCGTTCATAGGACATGCTAAACTCCTCAGGCATGATCCTCTCAGGAGACAGCACTCTGTCCTGGGACATGGCCCTGATGGGACGGCGAGGCCTGTCCCTGTGGTTGGTCTGTTGAGACATTTTGATGACGTTGATAGGGAGCGTGCCTCGGGCTGCCAGGTCGGGCAGGTGTCTCCTCCTCATGTAGTATTCATCAGCCTCTTTGTCAGCTGTGGGAAAGGAAAGGGAACAGTTAGAAATGTCAGAGCATTGTTCCATGGGGTGAAGAGGGGCTGTGTACAGCACACAGCCTTGGAGCAGCCTCCTAGTGAGACCCGAGGGACCATCTACCAGCAGCTGGACCTGGGCATGGACATTCACGTCAGGGTGCTGCCTGTCAGAGAGATGCCAGCCCTGTGTGGGTTGTGTCACCATGGGCTTATGGTAGACAGAGAGAGTTATAATTGCATGCAGATGGGTATAAGTCCCTATGCAAATGCATCACACCTACTCGCACCATGACACAACAGACTACATATGCTGTCGAGTCCAGACTGTGGTATCGCATGATTTACACGAATGGCAAGTTATGGAGAAATTATCAAATGTCACCTTCACAATACACTTACAAAGAAAGCACAGGGAAGGTGAGCTGAGGCAGGCAAGTTCCCCATTTGAGGAAACCCATACCTCATTTCTGGCCTCAGATGTGGATGTGCTCTGGAATCCGTGAGTGCCCTCATCACATTTTTAATTACTATTTTTGAATATTTGTAAATGTGATCACAAAGCAGGTTTGGTTGGCATGGGATGCTCTCTCTGAGACACTGAATCATCTGCCTAAGGTTTCATTTTCCATTTTTTCAAACACCTTGGTTGCTATCGTAGAATTTATCCCATGGAACATTTCTTTCTCAGTTTGCTGCTTCTGTGTCTTAAATGATCTCTTGGTTGCACAGGAACTCAGCACACATAGACATACCCACCTTCCTCTTTTTGGCTTTCAGACAAGTGCCTTAGACTCAGAGAGGATGTTGGCTGCTGCAGATGTACCCTGATATATCACTTTAATCCTACAGCAGCTGGAATTATCTGATTCAGCCAACTTGTAATTTGAAGAAGCAACACCACAATTATTTCAGATTAAAAAAACCAAACAAACAAAAACCAACAGAAACACAAAAAGTTTCTGGTAAGCCTCTTTGATGTTCATATGCCTTAAACTGGGGTACTGGGATTACTTACCTGGAAGGAGGATTAGCAGCCCTTGGGCTTCAAGCCCAGTGCAGCCTGTGAATTGTCATGATGTACCTGTGGCTGCAGAGGTGTAAAGCACAAAACATCAGTCCCTTACCAGAAGTATACTGTCATAAGTGAAAGAGCACAACGCTGGCCTTCATGGATCAGGGAACAGAGGCATGTTTAATGATCAACACTGATCATCTGTATGAGTCTTCCTCCTCATTTCTTTGTCTGAGATGTTTTCTTGATGTGTCTAAAAGCCCTGGTCCTCATGGGGGACTTCAACCACCCCGACATCTGTGGGAGGGACAACATGGTAGGGCATAAGCAATCCAAGAGGTTCCTGGAATGCGTCTATGATAAATGCCTTCTCCAAGTGGTAGAGGAGCCAACGAGGAGAGGTGCTATGCTAGACCTTTTTCTCACCAACAAGGAGGGGCTGGTGGGGAATGTGAAGCTCAAGGGCAGCCTGGGCTGCAGTGACCACGAAATGGTGGAGTTCAAGATCCTCAGGGCATTGAGGAGGGCACACAGCACGCTCACTACCTTGGACTTCAGGAGAGCAGACTTTGGCCTCTTCAGGGATTTGCTTGGCAGAGTGCCATGGGACAAAGCCCTGGAGGGAAGAGGGGCCCAAGAAAGC
>NW_008795363.1:332421-337646 GCF_000699145.1 Aptenodytes forsteri | reverse complement strand
ATAAAAAAGATGGCGGCAAACTTTTTAGCAAGGCCTGTTGAGACAGGACAAGGGGGAATGGCTTTAAACTAAAGGGAGGTAGATTTAGATATAATATAAGGAAGAAATGTTTTACGCTGAGGGTGGTGAAACACCAGGTTGCCCAGAGAGGTGGTGGATGCCCCATCCCTGGAAACATTCCAGGTCAGATTGGGTGGTGCTCTGAGCAACCTCATCTAGTCAAAGATGTCCCTGCCCACAGCAGGGGGATTGGACTAGATGACCTTTAGAGGTCCCTTCCAACCCAAACTATTCTATGATTCTATGATTCTATGATTCATCTCTCATCCTTTCCAGCTCATCAGTGACTGCAGAAGACCCCAGAGTGAGACTCATCCCAGACACCTGGCAGGCAGCCATCCTCTCCTTGGAGAAGACAGCACAACACCCACTGGTGTGCAGGATGGTGATTCCTCATGCAAAAGTAAAGCATATTTCTCCACCTTACAGAGGAAACAAGGTCTCTTGCAAAGTAACCTTATGGGAGCAGCCTGGCATAGAGACTACAGAGCTGGGAACACACACACATGACCCAGTAACTATTTTCCCTACCAGCCTTGCGCCAAGTGTTGATGGGCAAAGACATCATCTCGTATATATACTGGCCAGCTTCTGGGACCTATCATAAAATTCCTTTGGAAAGCCTTTTGCTTGTAAGACAAGTATGATAAAGATATATGATAATGGTAATAAAGAGGAACACCGTTGATTTTCTCAGCTCCAGTATTTCATTCAGTAGTAGGTGATATAAGGTGGGAAATTATCAGATGGTGGAAGAGGAAAATTTCACATGCATCCTCAGAAGGATGTTTGAGTGATAAAAAGAGCAAAGCTCTGCTGCAGGACAGTCTGGGCAATCATGAGGCGGGTGAGGTAGATGGTCCCACTTCCGATGCTTAGAGTCTCTGTAGGCAATCAACAGACCTAGTAGTAAATATGGTGTGGACATTTCCTATTTCCTCTGACATAGCCATAAAACTATAGGTTTTATGCACCACATTGGCTGAAAAATGAAGACAAGTGGCTGGCTGTCCCATGAGGCAAAGTGCTTTCAGAGGAAATGTCAATGCCTTATGATATGTGATTGGTGCTGACAACATCCCAGAAGTTTGCTCACAAGACAACAGTTACACATTGGTGCCTTAAGGTCTTCAGCCAAACCTTGGAGTGTTGTAAGCCTCCTGTGCTGGTTGATGTCACTCACTAATTTCCTCATATCCTCTCCCACACATTCAGTGCTCTCTTCAGTGCCCCCTGTATGCTGCTCCTCATGGTCCTACAAACAGTCCACATAATCCAGAGGATCTGTGAGGAGGATGGTTGATCCCCCTGTCTCAGCATCCAAAAGTACAAGCTGAGAACACGTGTGCTGAAATGCACGGCCTGTTGGCACCGCTGTTGCTGCCAACCTCTTCTTTATAACCTACACACCACCAAGGCATGAGGATTGCCCAGAGCTCTCCTCTACTGGCATGCTTGCTGCTGATGGGATTTGCTCTCCAGAGTATATATTGTAGGAATGAGTCTTTTTCTGCAATCAAAATCTCCTTGGAAGAGTATCTCCTTGCAAATGTCAGACTCCTCTGGCCTCAAACTATTGCGTCTTTAAAATCACCTTCTAGGAAGCCTGAGAAGGACTGGGGAAACTCCATATGGCAAGAGTAATTTTAGACATTTTTATTCTATAATGTGGCCGTAGATAGGCTTGCACACACTTTGTGTGCACAGGCTTGATAATGATGCTTGAGGCTGGGTGCAGAATAGGAGCTAAGCAATTAACACTCTGGCACTTGGTCTCTGCTCTGGATGAGAGAAGTTCCACTGGATTTGCCCAAGTGACTCTAAATAGATGTAATTAAAGCAGAGAACATCCCAAATGGAGATGGGCTTGGATGCTCACACCTGGCTGTGCTAATTGCCAGCAGGAGCTAAACCAGCTTATGTGAGGTTTACAGTGGTCCGAGTCTGCTAGTGAGGTGGCAGAATCAGCTGATTAAAAGTGGTTTTAAGTTGTTCCTTGTTAATTTGGATAAAAAATGCAGCATGCTCTACACTTTAAAAGTTTTACCAATTAGGAACATTAAAAATAATCCTTTCCTTTCCTTCCCTCTTCCATCCCTGTAAACAGTGTAGAAGTCTGCATGGCCTTTTGCTGGCAGTGGCTAAACCATTCAGGGAACTGATTTAATTTCAAAGCTCGTACAGGCTGTCTCCTCCTGTGATGCTGAGATACACTTTTAGATGTTGGCATAACTATTCCGGGAACATTTTCAGGTGTAGACAAACTTCACACCTCCATCCCAAAGGAATCAAAGCCAAAATGGCAGTTTCCCATGAACAACATGCTGGTTTAAGCAGGCACCAGACAGACATTTAACAGGCTGTTGCCTCCGAAAGGTGGTGTCAGTTCATAAGAGTTGCTCAACCAGTCATGGAGAACATAGCTTGACTAGAGGCCGAGCGTGCTGTACCACATGCGTGCCTTCGTGCCGAGGGAGAAGCTCAGCACAGCTCTGTAACTGCAGCGTTTCTGCACCCGGGGAAAGCAATGAAATGAATACAGCTCCGGGCTTTTGAGATTGGAGGCACCAGGTGCTTCACCCAGTGTGTGGGGGTGGGAACTGTGGATATCTGGTTGCATAGTTCGCTAAAATCAAAATGTCTCCAGGACCTGAAACCATCCAGTCTCATTCATCTCACCCTCATTGCACCAGCAAGTTCACTGGGATAGTGAAGCTCTGATACTGCTACCCCTTATCTTTCCTTTGACATTCATATGAAAACTGACATTTGTAATTTTAGCCAAAATAAAACTACAATCAAATAGGTTTCTCCCTCATGGATGTGCTTAAAAATTCAAAAATGTGTCCTAAGTGGATTCCAAAAGGCCATAATTGATTAGCAGACAGAAAGAAATCACTGGTCTATTGATTGACAGGCATTTCTCTTTTTTTAAGCTGACCTCATACTTCTGGGGCCTTACTAATTTTTTTCAAACATGTGGAAGTGGAATTACTGGAAATCACATTTTCTGCACAATTTCTGTGGGTTTTTTCATTGGTTTTTTGTTTGTTTCCCGCCCCCTCCCTTTCTTTCCTCCTTTGGCAGTTTCTGGAACATCGACCAGGGCTGGTCTCACCAAACTTCAGGAATGTTCGAGTGCTTCATCTGACTTGGCTTTAGAATAAGCTGATTTGCCTTCAGGCAGCTTTTTATTCCTTCCCATTTGGAGGGAGAGCCCCAAATGACTGCTCTTACTCACACATCTCACCTCAACATGTCTAAGATGCCATCGCAGAAAGGCAGAGCACAGCTCCTCTGACACTGTAATTAGAGAAACGAGGTACATTTGTGGCATTCTGGGAAAAGAGTGTGGAAAAGCCAAGGATATTTTTTCTTCCCATGGTTGTATGTTAACATGGTTAAAATATGTGAATGTGTGTGTGTATGTAAGGCTATCATAGTAATTTCTTTGATTTTCTTAAAGGTAATTTCTTTGCTTTTCTTTCTTTGCAGCTCCAGTGTATTTCCTCTTTGGGATTGTCTCTCCTGTTTTAATTGGCTTTAACATTTTCAAGCTGCCTAGTCATTTGCAATGATTCTTTAGCCAATACCAAGTGGTTCAATATGCCTGAAAATATTAGCCTCCTTCCTGACTGACCTTTCTCACTTAGCTGGAAACAGCAATTCCCTGGAGTGCTGGGCAGGACAGAATTAATACGGCTGCTCTCGCTCAGCCGTGTGTTTCCACACCCACCCACCACTGCTCTTCCCACGTGCCAGCCTGCCAGGGCTGCCAGGGCAAAGCTGGCATAGGGCTTCCCACGGAGGTGGTACACTGTCCCTCAGAGATCCTCCTACTTGGCTTCACAGACAGCAACCCCAGACAGGTTTCCTGTTTTCTCTTCCCTGTGTAAGAGCTGGGGAGGTAAACAGCCATGGAAGCAAAAAGCTCACTGCTTGCATGGGACCTGGTCCTGGCTGGCTTCTATGCAGCCAGCAAAATGTTTCCTACTGCTCCATAAAAGGCCTGGACATCTTCAAGCCCTTGCTCTGGAAGGAGAAGAAGCCATGGTGTTGCTTTCTCAGTCAAATGCCAGCAGAGGTGAGTGCCTGCCTTGCAAATCCAGCGGTGAGGAGCTCCCCTCCCCAAGCTGGGCACATTCCCCAGGGACGCACAGGTACAGGCAGCAGGTATAGCTCATCTCTTCCTTGTTGCACGAATCACTCAGAGGAGTCTCTTAAAGTGGGATGTACTTCATTAAGCTCTAGGCATCAAAGCTTAGGCTTGTTATCCAGCAAAGAGCTAGGTAGCTTGCCAGATGTCAATGAGAGACTGGGACCTTCAGAGGGTTTCTCATAATATGGAGATGACAGTCCTTCTTCATTGATTATAGAGATGTCTGCATCAAACAGACAAGATGCCTGATTGCTGGATGGCTAAAGCCAGCCAGCAAAGAGCTAGGTAGCCAGATGTCAATGAGAGACTGGGACCTTCAGAGGGTTTCTCATAATATGGAGATGACAGTCCTTCTTCATTGATTATAGAGATGTCTGCATCAAACAGACAAGATGCCTGATTGCTGGATGGCTAAAGTAGGGTGAGGTGGATCTGACCATACCCTTGTTGAGCTCTGTCTCCTCATCTCTGGCAAGGAGATACTAAATTTTCTTTCTTCCTGGATGTGCCTTGACTATTCAATTTAGATGTTCTTGGGCAGAAACTGTCTTTCACTATTTGTCTCTGCTAACTGTGGGAAAATAAGTGACCTTTAGCTGTCTGGCAAGCCTGAAGAAACCCAGACAAATAGCTGAAACACAGATTAAAAAAGTATCTAATGCCTTTTGTTTTACTCGAATAGAAATGTTTGTTAATGAGCTCTTCACAACATTCATTTTTTTTAACCATGGCAGGGAGTTCATTAGAAACAGGTAATTTTAAATATGAAAATTAACCCCCAATAATTCATTTGCAAAGCCCAGCATTTAGATATTACTTTTTCCAGATTTTGTGTTGCTTTTAGCTCCTTCATATGTCATAAGAAAGGGATATTGCTGGCATTTTACAAGGGAAGGTGTCCTGGTTTTGGCTGGGATAGAGTAATTGTCTTCATAGCAGCCCATGTAGTGCTATGTTTTGGATTTGTGCTGAAAACAGTGTTGATAACACAGGGATGTTTTCATTA
>NW_008795363.1:320498-332010 GCF_000699145.1 Aptenodytes forsteri | reverse complement strand
CTGGGCATCGATCAGTGGGTGATGAGCAATTGCATTGTGCATCACTTATTTTGTATATTCTTTTATTATTATTATTATTATTATTATTATTCCTTCTTCTGTCCTATTAAACTGTCTTTATCTCAACCCACAAATTTTACTTTTTTTTCCCCAATTCTCTCCCCCATCCCACTGCAGGGGGTGGGGAGTGAGCGAATGGCTGTGTGGTGTTTAGCTGCCTGCCAGGTTAAACCACAACAGAAGGTCTAGGAGCTGGGTGCTTATTTCCCTTTGGCTCCGGAGAAGACCAGCTATAAGAAAGTGATTCAGTGATTCTAGAGGTGCTGAGTATATGCAAGCCCAGTGGGAGCATGGAGCGCTTAGCACTTTTAGAGCTGAAACTGCTTATTTAGTTACTCAAAAATATAGTGTGAGGCAGTTGGTTTGGCATTTGTCAGGTGCTTTGCAAGAGGATGGGTTGGTGCCTTGCAAAGATGACTGAACTATATCGAGACCTGGCATTGATGGGTAAATAGCTGGTATTTCCACTGCAGTGTGCATGGATTCCCTTCCAGGGCTGACGCTGCTGAAAAGTTAAGAGGGTGAATGAACCCCACTCTAGTCAATGGCCAAAGACTAACTCTCATGTTCTTAGATTCAGGTTGACTGCCAGGTATCCTCTGAATGGGGACAGGGACGCTAACTGTCCAGAGGGTCAGGAAAAGCTCAGGAGAGGAATACTGACTATAATCAGCACATTCTTGAGGACATTTAAGCTTGGCAACTTAACACAAGCCTATTTTTGTCATTTTAGACAAGTATCTAGGAAATGCAGTGCTAGAGTTCGATACTTATTCCCTTCTCCTGTGATCTACTGGCGGGCGGGTTGGACAGGTAGGAGCCTGTCCTTTCTTCAGCTGCTGAGCAAAATTTTCTGCACCTGGTGGCTCAGACTGCTAAGACACCGCTTAGTAAGGTATTGCTCAGTGCACAGATAGCATTGCTTGGTGTGAGTGAATTTATACTCAGTGTGAATCAGGTAAGCGTTGTAGGAGTAGGTAGAGGATAGTGTTCAAATCTGACATACATTTCCAGATGTTGGCTGTGGAAGGGGTGGGAGTTTCAGTTAGCATTCATTTGTGGTTTTTTAATGTTTCAGTGAGATATATGAATAACTTTAACATAGAGCTTAAGGAGATTTCACTGAGCATCTATGCACAATATATAAAGCAATAAATGAACCACAGGCTGGAAGAGGTCTTGACCATCCCCTGCATCACGACAGGAGCAGCCATTGTTGCTGTTCCTGGTGAGCACTTCTCTAACCTGTTTTCAATGATGCCAGGACAGAGATCTCCCAGACTCTGAATAAGAAGTATGTACCCCAGGTAATCCCAGGCACTGCAAATCAATTACAAATGAAACAGCAGTTTTCAGCGCTATCCAGGGGGTATATTTTTTGTGCTGAGAAATTTTTATTTCAGCTGAGAAATGAAAACAAATCATAACCTCAAAATGGGGACATTTTAAAGCAGCGATATTGCAATGCCGTCATTTCAAGGGTTTTCTAATATCAGGTAGTATCATCAAAGCTGCTCAAGAACATGGACAGTTCATCACTGGGATGCAGCGAGGGAAAAATCCTTGTGGTTGGGAGTGTGAGATCCAAATGTTACCAGTGAACAAAGCTCATGACAGAAGCGGTTATGTGCATGGCACACTGAACAGGGAAGATGGTAGGCTCCAATCACAAAATACCTCATCTCTGTTCTCCAACACAGTTAAGCACATACTTGCTTTTAAACACATCAAATGTATTTACCTTAATGTTAAACATGTACATAAGTCCCACACTGAAGCACCAAGGAGTGGGCTGAGATTTTTTATGCTGTGCTACATTTCCAGTCCATTTTCTCTTCTGGAAAATCTTCCACACAGAGATTTGTTATGGACAATTCAAAGGCTTCCCTGCCACTTAGGTTTTTGTGTTTCACTTAGCTGGCTAAATTGGGAATGCAGATTTTATATAGACTAAGGAAGTAGGATCTGCTCCTCAACCTTCAATGAAGCTATTGCAAGTATAAACACCTAAGTTATTTACCTAAATTAGGCAGTGTGAATACATGGCCTCATCCAGAAAATGTTCATGGAAACATACTACAAACCTAGTGTCTGAGTCTGGAGAGAGCATTTGCCCGCACAAGTATCACTTATTTCATAATCCCACCAAAGCTGAAGAGTTTGCCATCAGTCAAGGTGATGGTCTGGAGCATTACAGGAAAGTTGGCAGAACAATGCAATACATAAAACAGCAAGAAAGAACAGATACTAACTAGTGTGAACAGGGCAGTGAGCAACATGCTGAAATGTCAGAGATGCACCATGGATCAGTGTACGGCATAGGTCAGGACCAGATCTGGACACATACACCATGAAACATGGCAGATCGCAGCACTGCTCAAGGCAGGCAGATGTGCTACTACTGAAATAGGTGCTCCCAACCATTTCAGCAGCTTTCTGTTGGCTTGAGTTTGTCATCTGGTTCCAGCTACCCCCACAGATTGTGAGATATCTGCCCTGGGCATGCCAAGGTGAGCTCAGCTGATCTGAGGCAGCCAGCTTGGCTCATCTTGACTCCACCAGAAAGAAAAAGGATTCTCAGATGACTCTATCGGGAGCAGATATAAGGCAAAGCAGTGGGAGGCAGCACAGCAAGGAGGTCAGTAAGCAAGTAACCACATGTGCTCTCACAATAATGAAGTGACTCTTTCTCTGTACTCTTCCTTGATGGGAAGCGACAGCCAAAAGAGTCATTACCAGAGATGCCAACTTGGGCAGTACAATGACAGAGAGAAGAAGATTATTGCCTTAACATTGTGCCCACTGCGGCTTACAAGCCAATGAGATACAAAGGAAATGAAATGAGCTGACACCTACTTAGTCTCTTCAGAGAAGAATATTTACTTGGGTTTGTCTTGACGGCAGACTCATAGGATGGTGGGAGCTGAGAGAGGTTCTGGAAGGACCGGGAGAAGGACAGATCATAGGGTTCGGTGGCAGAAGTAAGGATGTTGTTCATTCGTGGCTTGTCTGAAAAAAAAAAACAACAGAGAAAGGCATGTCCACAGTGTGCATCAAAACAAGTTGAGAGAGGCAAGCCATTACCACAAACTCCGGCAGGGAGAAGAGTTATATCTGAGCAAGCCTCAGTGACAGGCTGTTGGACATAATTCAAACTGGCACCAGCAGATCAGTGAAAAATGGATCCTGTGGCATTGTTTCCTTGTCCACAGTGACTATGGAGAGAAGCAAACTGCTTCCTCAAAAGCACATGGACAAACCAGCCCTCCTCACCGTGGGACAGAGGGTCTGGTGGACTGTGAGTCACCCCTCACTTACCATGGAGGGCTGTGTCATGGTGCTGTGGACTGACCCCACTGCAGCCTGCATGAGTTCAGGCAGCATCACTTACCTTTACCCCAGCAAGCTGTGCTTTTCCCACCCTCACACCCATGGGAATGCGTTTATGGGGTTATTTTAACTGGGGCTGATAATCAAATTGCTGTCTCATAGTGCCAGATTTCTGATTAATGCTCTGAACCTGGAGGCTCCTGGGCAAAGCCGTTCCATGGCCCCAGGGGTTCTGATGGGCTCTAGAGATGGCCATGCTTCCCCTGCACACAGGGAAGTATGAAGCAGAGCTGTGGGGTGTACATCTCGGTGCAGACAGAAGACAAGGCAAGGTTTGGAGAGGTTCCTGAAGCAGGAAAGGAGGTGCCATCCCTGAGGGGTGGAGGATGCCTCTCTACTTATTTTCATTTTGTTGGTCACTGAGGAGTCCTCAGCCAGTGTCAAAATGCCCGCTGTCAGGACGCTAATGCTGAGGAAACTGTCAATAAGGATTAGCACTGAGCCTGGATGTTAAAAGTCAAGTCCAAACAATCTGCAGCCTGATATTGAGATTGTCTGGTATTGAAATCATGGTCCTTTGCTGCAAGCTGGATAGAAAACGGTCTTTCATCAGCTCAGCCAAGGGACAGGGACCTGTTGAATTGTATTTATAACTCCCAGGTGTTCAGATATTAAAGTAGGCAGAGATGGAGCTTCAATTATTAGAAGCAAAGCTAGAACAGACTACAGGGGGCTCTGTGAGTCTCAGCTCTGCTGAGCTCGCACCAGTGACGGGATTGCATTAGCTGGGTCAAAAGACCAAGGAGGTAGCCACTTCAAGTATGGTCTGAAAATTAAATCAGAGGGCTAAGTTCTCTGATACAGCTGAGGAGAGGCAGAATGCTCAAGTCCTGGGTTGACACATTGCTGTTGTGCACCCCTCTAAAGTGTGCTCATGAAGAGCAATGCAACATGTGCTCAATATGCACTTACGTGCCTCAAGACCCTCTTACCTCCTCTGAACCATGGACTGGTTGAGGTTAAAGTGCAGCTTCTGCCCAAAAGTAATTGAGCAGCAAGGGGAATTTTACCTTGACAAATGTGTTGGCTTTGTGCAGTGTCCAAAATTTGCTAACTTCCCTCATCTCCCACAAAAGTTTAAAACAAAATCCACCCAAGTAGAGCGCAGATATTTCAGAAGACATTTTTCTAGAGTCACAAATTAAACTGTTTCCTGCAAAAAAAATTTGCAGGAGTCAAACCATCTCGTTCCCTGCTGCCTTTCTCCTGTGTGGAGTCCTGTTTGTGTTAGCAGAACACCTTCCTCCTCTCTGAGTGCTCACATTTCACTACATCCTTGGTGCTCTCTGTTGCCTAGAAATGGACCCAGCAGTTCCCACGCATGTCTGCATGTGGGGATGCAGAGCTGCCTCCACAGCTTTTCTCCCACTGTGACTTCCCCTAGATATTTTAAACCTTCTGTCACCTACCCTTCACATTGCACACATGCTTCTCAGTCAAAGACAGGCTAAGACAGTCTTGTCTTCCAGCATGAACTGCTCATGACTTCCCAAAGCCAGCGTGGTCAGAGCACTCCTCTGGACCTCTCAGCAGAGTTACACTCCCAGTGCTCAATTCAGAGTCACCTGAGCCATTTGGAGTATGCCAGGGTATCTAAGACACCCACAAAGGGCTGAAAGGAGTGATGTGGGACCTATCAGAGATCTGATGTCACCCATGTTTAGGCACTTGAATAACAACTACCATGTCCACGAACCCAACACTTGTTCTTTCCTGCCCCTGTCATCACTGATTCCATGCACTCTGTTGCTTCCTCACAATGAAGTTTCCTACAGAACAAATCACAACAGTGCACTCTTTCCCAGGTATGTCCAGGGTATGACCGCGAGTGGAGGAACAGCTTCCCCTCTCCTTCAGCACCAGTCTGACACCAGCATGGGATACCCATCTTGTGTGAGCCCCCACCGCTGCCAGCACAGCAAGGTGAGGGGGAAGGAAACCGCTCTGTCGGGAACAGGGGCTTGGCATATTTCAGCAAGCACCTGCATGCTGTCCTCTGGGCTCAACAACTGACAGCCAATGTCAGCCACCTCGCAGAATAGGAACAGCCCAGCTCTCTGCCAGAGCATCGTTTTGTTCCCAGTTCTGAGAAATTATGAGGCACTTTCTTACAGAATTTAGCAATGGTGAAAATTTCCTCTCAACAATGCAATAATCATCTTGGTTAATAAACTCTTCTTTCCTATTGCTTATGTATGTCTCTGCACTCCTGGAACAGGGTTATTGTCTGGCAAAAAGAACATAGCCCCAACTGAGCATATAGCTAATGTGTCATCTCTCTGAGAACATTATTTTCTTGCTGATGACTTCAATCCATGTCTAATAGACTGACTGCAGGATTAGGAAGTGCATCATATTCATCAGGGCACTGGAAACAATTGATTAGATTTTATCCAGTAAACAGAGACTATATCAGCATTGAAACTACGTTCCCGCTCCTATTTGTGCTTGTGTGGCAAGGACCCTGGGGTAACATCTCTCTGCAAATTTCTCAGCCAGAACCTGTATCTAATCTCCATTTTGCATGGAGGTTTGGACATGCTGAAATAAGCCCAGTCATATGTATGGAATTTGTGTTCAGTGCCAAAGCAGGAACATTAATTGACTGCTTGCATGAGGTGTGTGAAATTAAGTGCCACATATTTATCTGATGGGCTTGTGCAGAATCAGTACATCTTCTTACTGCTTTTTCCACCCAGTCAGTCAGGAACAGACCATAATGATTTTGGCAAATGAGAAGTCACCTTGAAATCCACTACCCATCATTCAGCAAAATAAGGGATAAACTGAAATGACCAAAGATAATTTCAGATGTCTTTTGCATAATGTAGTTTGAGGGCAAGATCAGAGAACTGAGAGACTCTAGTAAGGAGAAATATCTTGTGCAATTTATATTCTGGGACGAGTTCAGCCGAAGTTTCTTAGTTCTTTACTCCTGCAATATATCTGAACATGCTTTTCTCTGGTCTCTCTCCTTTTTGTTTGTGGTGCTTGTTGGCTCCTATGGAAGTTGCAGGACATAATTAATTAACAGGACGTAAAAAAAAAAGGTCTCCCCGTTCCCTGCAAGGCAGCTGAGGTTGTATGCTGCTCTGTTCCCCAGCATTCCCACTCGTTCCAGTCCAGCTCTACATTCTGGGCAATGGGAGATGACCACTGGGAAATGGACAATGTCCATGGTTACTGGGATTACCTTTGAAAGTCAGTATTAGTCCACATTTTCCTCACCACCATCCTGCAGCCACATGCCGTTTTATGCCTTTCTGATACATCATGCATTTTGGGTGCAATTTGCAAAGTTATTTGCAGAGGAACATGGAGGAAATGAAGTGCATAGCACATACAACAGAGATGGGAACATCATCCAGCAGTGACATTTCTCTTGGTTTCTAAGTTCTCTTTGCTACAGCCTCAAAACAACCACACCTTTTTACAGCCAATGCAACTTTTTAAAATTCTGCCAGTCTCTCTCTGATTAATTCAGCAGGAGAGGGCTCAATTCTGCAGCATTTCCTCATCTACTGAGCACCAGTGGTTTCACAGTGCTCTGACCAGAGTGCCGTGTTGCTCCAGCCACTGGCAGGGCTGGTAGCATGGCACAGCACTGCCAAAAACTCACTAGGCTGCACAATGTTGGCATGATAAGCTCAGGAAGGGAGCAGGCATCTCTGGAGAAAGACTGTTCCTTTGCAGCTCTAATCTCTTCTTGGACACCTAGCAAACAAAAACTGTGCATTTCTTCTGCTTCATGAGGCAGAATTGTTGGGCCAGTCCAAACCCTGTTGTATCTCCATGAGAACCAGTGGACTCATGGGCCAGGCTCAGGAAAGCTCCCCTGCTCCATTTAGACCAGGCTCGCTCATAAAAACTTGAGAAGGTGCCACCCTGGAGCAGAGTGGCAGAGAGCTCTGCACCTGAGGAACCAGGAGCACTGCCTGCACTGATGGACTGCCAGAGGAACGTGTTTCCTGCTACATCCCGTATCCTGAAAAGGATGTATGGCCTGCGGTTGGCATGTCACCCACATGGATGTCTGGGGGCTGCAGTTCCCTCCGTGCATTAGGGATGCAATTGCAGCTGGCCTCTCAGTGGACATATGGATTCACTCCTCTGCTTTATGCATGCACTCGACTGCTTTGTAATCTATGAAGGAAAGAAAGTCACTCTAAGTTGAGGGAGACCCTCAATTCACTGTCAGTGCTTTGCAAACTTTATGCAAGCACAGGGCTCAGAAGCAGTTTCAGGATCTCTAAAGCTGAAGACTTGTGTTGTGGAGATGAGACCTGAAGTCTTCTTGAAGTGTCTTGCTCTGCCCCAGTTCATGGAAGACAGTTTCTGTTTCAAAGTGTGTAGTTCTGTTTCAAAGGCGCAGAACCTTTCATGTACAAGGACAAGAGCAGATGATACCCAAGACAAAAAAAGTGAATTTATGGCAAAGTTTTAAACAAAGCTCAAGTGGTAAAAGGGATGTGCTCCATATTTGCATATGAGTCTGCACATATGTTGTGTGAATTTTGCAAGACATTTCAACAGATGCCTTTTAAAACATTCACCCAGAGAAAGCAAACAATGTCACCTAGGAGAAGCTGATACAACCAAGCCTTCTGCTGCTCAGCTTCAGCTCAGCATAGCTTCAGTCCTCTGTCAAAGCACACACTGCTTCCCCAGCACTGCCTTCTGCTGAGCCATTTGAAGGCCCAGACACAAAGTCTTCTCCAATTCTGATGCAAGCTCTTACAAAGGACCACATTCCTCAGGAAAATCTGGTAGTAGCTGATGACGTTTGATAGCCTTCTGTGCCAAGACTTAGCACCTCCTGAGCCATCCTGGAAGTGACATACTGTTAGAGCAGGCAAAGAACTGATGTTCACAGACTCAAATTAAAATTTATAACATATATCTTCAGTGTTTGCGGGGGGAACTATCTGTGTTTTCACACTTCTTTTTTTATGTTATAAACACTGTTATTAATAGTCTTTTGCATCTCTCACGAAGAATCTCAAAGAGGTTTATACATTTCCAGGTCAGATCCTCCATGGTGTAAATCAGCAGCTCTCCAGTGAATATCTGCCCTCATTTATATGAGCTGGAGATGTGGGATTTTAAATTCAGCCAGTGATAAAAAAACCTCTGCATATCAGGATGGTGCTAGGATTAGGTCTTTCAGGGCTCATGGCTGAGAACTGAGCAGCAATCTGAAGGGGTAAGATGCAAAGAAGATGAGGTACACCAGCACATTGCAAGATGATGCCCTTAAATGCTACAATATATACACACAGTATACCTACAATATACCTGAATTGTGTCACCCAGGGGCTATTAACATGAAGATGCTTCTGAGTACACAAAGTGCTTAACTGAACAGAGCATAGTTACACACTACAACACGGGGTGAGAGAATAATGTTGCCAATTAAAATCAAAGGAAAAACTACAGAAAGTAGAATTGCACTTAGGAATCACAGCAAAAGATATATTCACTTCTCCTTGAGTTCACTGCCTTTTCATGGGGATGAAGAAAACAACACATGGCTCTGGCACCAGAGCAGCCAGCAAGTAGAACTGTGCAGAACTGGGACTAGGACTCATTCTTGCTGAATTTGAGACTTTGCAATTGAAAACTGTCAGCCTGTTAACTCATTCCACCTCTGCAAGTGCCTCATGCTCAAAGCTTGCCATTGCATGGAGAGGAAGCTCATTTGAAAAGGAAAATGCATCAGCATGTTTGTTCCTGGCAGCAGACAAGCAAGGTGAGTAAGCCAAAACTATCTCTAGCCACTGAGAGAAACAAATCATCCATCCTGAATGGACTGTGTGTGACTGTCTCCTTTCAACCCTTTGGTACTAGGGTTTTATATATTTTAAAAGAATCCCTTCAAAAACTACCCTCCCACCTAGCAAAACAAAGATTAAACAATCAAAGATGGCAGCTGCATCCTGGAGCAAAGTATCCCAGGGCTCTCATAGAACCAAAATGATTGCTGAGCACCAGTGCACTCTTTCCAAGCTTCTGTGACGCCCTGTGGGTGCAAAGGTGACCGACACAGTTTTATGGCTCTTTAAATTGACCTGTCAAAAGACAGGGAGAGAGAAAGAGAGAAACACACGGCCGTGGCGATGGGGGCTTGAGGGGTAGGGGAAAAAGCAACGCATATAACTGGAAGCTTAGAGTGTGAAATGCTATGATGAAGAGGAGGGAGGCACTGCCTGGAAGTTGGTAAAGAAGGTAGGAAAGAGAACAAACATGCAGGAGAATTAGTTGGCAAGATGGATTTCAGAAGAGCTCAGAAGCATCACACTTGGGACCCTTGCTACTCCTCCATCCCCCAAATCTCTTCCTCTCACCCTCCCAGTTGTGAAGGGAGATGCAACTAGTTTGATTTAGACCAAATCTTCGCACTGCCCCGGAGCCCTTTGGCTTTGGAAGTTTTCTTGCTCGCCTGGCGCTGGTTGGTGCCAGGGGCCAGCTCCCTGAGCTCTGTGAGGGTGAGGCAGAAGCCCCCAGGCAGGCTGAAGGCGATGCAGGGACCACCACAACCTTCTGGCGGAGTCATAGTGAGCTCCACACTGATAGCATTTCTAGCAATGCAAATGGCAAAAATCCCCTTTGTCTCAGCAGTTTTACATGTTCTGATTTTTATGATGCTGTGATTTTGCCTCCAGAACTTCTGGTCTTTTTCACTGGTCTCACATTCACTAGGAATAAAGATGCTGCTTCCCCTTGCTTTTGGTTCGATATCTTCTGCTTCTGTAAGAAGAGCCTGAGGCCAGTGTCAGAGCTATTCAGCTCATGTTGGCCTTTTGCTTAACAACTGTATTGTCACAGGGAGAAGCTCCTCAGATTCCTCCCACAGGTGAGGGTGGAGACACAGTTACACAGCTGAGTTTTACTCCACAAGCCTCAGTGGTTTTTTTCCGATAGTCACTTGCTGGGTGGAACATGGGCCATGTCATGGGTGGCATAACGGTATTCATCTGCAAGTTAAGGCCTCCATGCTCAGCTGATGGACTGCACCTCGAGTTGGGAGGCTGTTTTAGCTCTGCCATACTAAGACCATGAAAAGAGTGATTTCTTTGTCCAAACACACAATTTATTTAGTCTAAAAAGCAAAAACCAGTTGCTTCAGTGCTGAGCATTTTAAAGGAAGTTGCCATTGAAGTCCTTTGTCTGTTCTCAGCCCCAGGGTTGTTCTCTGTCCTCTACATCACTGCCTAAAGGAAGGTCAGCACATATGTCATCAGAGGCTAGTCACATAGCTTAAGTCCAGCCATGGCCCCAGCAAACCAATACATCCCCTGCACAGAGGTTGGCTCTGCGCTGTAGGACACTGTTAGCAAGTTCTCAGGTCAAGACAGGTAAATGTCGATCCTGATTCACTAGTGACTTTGCTCCAGTCTGCTTTGTAATCGTGTAACTGGAGCTGTATTGCAACACAACAGTCTGTGTACTTTGCTTTGCAAAGTTGGTGCGCAAAGCAGCTGAATCAACTGGTATCCCCATCACAAATGGCAATATGTATGCATCAAAAAGCTGGCACTATGTTGTCCAGTCCCGTCAGATTACCTGGTTCATCTCTCTTCCCACTTTCATTAAAGTCCTGCTGCTTTGCAGAAAGAGCAGTGTACATAATGTGTCTATTTGTTCTGTAGGTTATATTCTAGAGATCTGATTATCTTCTAATTTCCTCACATATATTTCTACTGGGGATAAATCTAATTTAAACAGTCCTTAATTGTTATGATTTTTTAAACAGTGTCTTAGACACAATAGACACAAAACTCTCAGCAAATTGCTGGAGGAGATGTGACAGTACAGGGAATCATTTTCATATCTTCTGGGATTGTCCCAAATTGAAGCTTCTGGTCTGATGTTAGAAAATTGATGCAAGAATTATTTCAGCAATATATCCCCCAAAGCCCTATTACTGTGTGGGAAGGAAGATGCCCTGGATTTTTTAAATGAAGAAAAGAGAAAGAAGGAAAGAAGGAAGGAAAGAAAAGAAAGAAAAGAGAGAAAAGGGGGGGGGGGGGGGGGAGGAAAAGGGGGAAGGAGGGGAGGAAGG